>NC_065548.1:45498643-45811143 GCF_022605725.1 Anthonomus grandis grandis
TATCACTAAGTGTAATGTTGTTCTATCACTGAACCAAATATTAAACGCTTAAAAACTCACTAAGTATTAAAAAAGGTCCATAAAAATCACACTAAGTCATTAAGCCTGTTTTGAGTTCATGCAAAAACTCACTAAGTGACTTAATGAGTTTTATATAATAAATAATAATGGTCCTATTTTGACAGCTTTTAAAAAGAGAAATTCTTTGGGTGTATTCAAAGGTGAAGATGGAAGAGGAAAAAAAGCTTCTGGTAATAAAACTTCCGATTCTGACATAGATATTGTAAAGGCCCATATTGAAAGTTTTCCAACAATGGAAAGTCATTACAATCGAAAATCTTCAAAACGACTCTATTTAGATCGTAAGCTATCAATCTCAAAGATGTACGACCTATACCGGGCCTACTGTTTAAAGAATAATTTTAAATCAGTTTCTTCCCATGCATATAGAAAAATTTTTTGCACATCTTATAATATTTCTTTTTTTAAGACAAAAAAAGATAAGTACGCAACTTGTAGTTGGTATCAAAATTCAAGACCGCTGTAACTTGGAAGATACATACCAAAATCATATTACTCGGAAAAACGAAGCAGCCCGATCAAAAGAAATTGATAAAGCTGCTTTGGAAGACAATTCTGCATTTATCATGGTTACGTTCGATTTACAATCTGTGTTACAGATTCCATCTTTCGATGTTTCACCGAAGTATTACAGCTAATGAATTAATATGTATAACTTAACTATTTATGAAGCTCCAGAACCACACAGAGCATACTGCTTTGCATGGACTGAACTACATGGAAAGCAAGGTAGCTATGAAATTGGAACATCACTGTATAATTGGGTTATAGGTTTAAAGCCGGAAGTAAGACACGTAACCTTATATTCGGATACATGCGGTGGACAAAGCCGAAACCAGAATATTGCTGCTCTATTTCTTTATATTGTTTAAACAACTGCGGTTGATATCATAGAGCATACATTTTTAGAAAGTGGCCACAGCTACATGGAGGTTGATTTCATGCACAGTGCCATTGAAAAAGAGAAAAAATATCAACCAGTTTATGTAGTCCATGACTGGATAAGTATTTTTAAACGAGCTAGATCCAAACGTAACCGAAATAAATTTGGAGATCCATTCATCACCAAAGAGTTTAAGTTTAATGAATTTCTTAATTTACTGGATTTATCCAAGACTTTTTAGAAATAAGACAACTCCATACTTATTTAGAAATAAGACAACTGATTGTAATAATGATAAAGTAAACTGGTTGAAAATAAAGTGCTTCAGATTTCAGAAAATACAGCCTGGTATTCTTGAACACCGGTATGATTATTTTGGTGAGTATAAAAGCATTAATATTGAAAGAAAATCGAGAGCCACTCAAAAAATTGACTATAGTACCTTGAAAATAAGCAAGTTGTACAAAACTATGCTGCCAATATCCGTTAAAAAAAAAAAAAAATTTTTAAAGTTAAGCGAAAAAGGAGTGATACCTAATGAGTACCATGGTTGGTATAAATCGCTGCCAATAAGCACAACATTGAAGGATGAGATTCCTGAACCTGGATATTCTGACTCAGACGGGGAGACGTTTTAGTTCTTAGTTACATTATGTTTGACAAAATGTATTATTAGGTTTTGTATTTTTTAATAAAAAAAGGTATATTACCAAAAAAAGTTTACTAGTTTTTTAACATCAAGTTTATTTATAAAAATTAACTCATTAAGTCAGTAATTTGACAATATTTCATATAAAATGAAAACTCACTAAGTCACATTTTATATTTTTCTTTCCAATTATTGATTAACAAAATACTACTTTTTCATTATTATTTTACTGTTAGTTTTGAAATAACACACAAAACCATATTTTATTGCCGGAAACTAAAAACTACAAAATGATTTTTTCCCAAAACTACCTAAACCATCGGCATTAGTAAACAATTGATTTTTCCAGAAACTATTATTTTTGACTTAATGAGTTTTTGTAGCAAGCCAACGAAATCAGGGTCATTTTATCAAATATTTGATGTGTAGTAATCGAGTGAAAAGACTAGCTATGTAAATCCCTTGTCAATTTTTTTAACTACCGAAGTTTTTTTTCTCGCTTGTATTAACAGAATAGTATATGATATACGTATATTCTTCAGTTCAATAAATATACTTTGACCATAAACAATTGACAAATGTACCAATAGTTTTAATTTAAAAACTTTATTTTTGAACCTAAATATTGAGTGGTCTAGAACCAAAAAAAACTAAAGTTATTTCAAAACTTAATGTCTTATTTTAAAAAAAATGGCACAGCTACTGCAATTTTCATAGCGATAGGCCTTGGTTTCGAGAAATAAAATAGGGTTTTTCCACGTTTAACTCGAAAATTTTAGGGTTATGTGAGAAAAGTGTAGATACAAAAACTATTTTATCACCTACAATTTTCTTAAAAAGTATTTTTTCAGAGGCAATTATTTTTTGCAAAAAAAAACGTTTTTCATTCAGCTTGCCCTTGCACTCCCACCCACCCTACACAACTTATCACGTTTTCAAAAATCATTGTTTTCCAAAATAATACGCAAGCATACTGGCTGGATTAGTCATTAATATGTAATCTAATAACACAGTTTGTTTATTTAAATTTGATATAATTTATATATATATATAATTGTTTAGTATGAAAACAGCGTTATCAGATTGAATAAAATGGACGAAAACAATGATTTTTCGGAAGAATTTCATCAAATATTTGAGGTGTACCAAGCCAGATTAAAAACTAGATATTTAAATTTTCTTCCTTTTGTAAACAGGATCGTGTATGATATACATATATTTTACAGTTTAATAAATATACCTTGACCATATACGGTTAAATATACCAAAACCAAAAATTTACTAAAAAATCATTTAATATTTTGTTGCTTGGGAAGTTAATCTTGGTGGTGACTCAATTTGGTAATTAGTATTAATACTAATTAAAATAGTTTTTCTTTATGGAATTGAAAATTATACTGTACTTGTATTCCCCAACCTGTATATATATTGTATTTATCAGGTGTTGCCTACCAAGTTCTTAGGAATACATGTTATTTAGGCAAAAACACATTTCCTGATAAAAGAAGTTCAGCAGTAGCTTCCAACATTTCCAACGAAAGTAAGTGTATTCCAATAAATCTTTAAATAACTAGTGTAAGCGTATACTTTGAGATTATTCTGAAATTGTTCATTAGCAACTGTTCTGGAACATGTATGTTGCTCGAAACATCGCTGTTACTGCTCTGCCTTGCTAAAACTATTACGATAAATAATTAAATTATTTATCAAAAGACCAAGTTTGCCTGATACGATGTGTCTATTATAACCGCGTATTGTTGTCGAAGCAGATTCAATTAGCTTCAAAGGCCAGGTTTCATCTCATGCCCCTTGGCGTTCATTTCAATGCACCTAACGCGATTAGTTGTGATAGCGTCGCCTCAAAGAAGTAAGTAGAAAATTGACTAAAATAATTTTAGAAGTTTATCTGCTTAATAATTTCAGCGCAATGATTAATTCTCAATCGTATTGTTTTGAGATAGATATTAAGGTAAAATAAATTTGTTTTAAAGTAGGGTCTAGAAATTCCTGTGAATGTTATTAATGTAATTTCAAATATTAATGATTATTGAAGGAAATATAAAAAACGTGAAGGATAGAGAAAAAAATGATTGAATAGATAAAATAAAACCAACTGGGAGTATTTTGGTGTAAAAACTAAAATATGTTGGCTAAGTACTTTCGGTTTTACAAATAAACCATCAGAGAGTCTAAGACAACTTGCTTGTCAAACGGTATAGAAAAAAAAATTATAATATAAATTAAAGGTATATCTAACACATCCTAATCTTAAGTAATTCAATGAAAACCGTCTATTTATTTAATAAAAAGCACAAACACTGTAATCCAAATGCAAGTATATATTTCAATTGGGTAAATTTGTCTCAGAAATTAATTAGGTCTCATATCTTTATCTCTCTAGAAATTTCCAAGTCTTCTCTATAGTCAAGGGATTTGGGATTATTGGGTGTGTAAGAAAAAATAATTTGAACGGTTTAATCAGGTGAGAAATTATGTTTTGTAAAACTTCGTTAGTTTCCAAAGGCATAATGGCGTGGCTAATTAATGTGTTCTTTAATACGAATTTCAAGTGGTCTTATTGTTTTACCGATTTAGGCAGGACAGACAAAACATTTCAGTTTATATAATACATTTTTTATGCGTGTTAATTGTTAATTAAAGTTGAACCTAAGAAGTTAGTTAGTGCTTTTAAATGAAACTTTAATATTATTCTGACAATTACTCAGTATTCTAGAGATTCTGTATAAAAAAAGGTCTAAGTAAGTGAGGGAAGGAAATTTATAATTTGTCAGTACTTGATTACTGTAGGCTTGCGTTGTCTCTGTCTTAATTTTGAGAATAACTCTATCTAATTAATTATTATTTATTAATAAATTATTACTAGATTGCATTCTATTGTTTACCCAAACCCCTCCACCACTCTCATTTGTACTAGATTTCTGAGATTTATCACATCTGTAGATGCTAAAACCATTACATTTATTTACATAAGACATTTTTGCTTGAAGGTTTCCAACATTGTAATAAAAAACTGTTCACGGGTGTTCGGCTCATTGAATTTGGGTGTATTTATTTTTAAATTTAGTTGGGTAACTATTTTTTTAATAATTTGTCTATTTATAAAATAATATTCTTAAACAAACTGTACATACTCTGTAGATCGTTCTCGACAGATGCATTTCACATCAATTTAACGGAACGTCTTTGATCTTTTTTTTTACATTTTAAAATATTAACTTTACTTCATTTAAAAATGCGGTCGCGTATAGTTTACGTTTTATACAACTAAAATTTAATTTGATCAGTGTCAACCTTCTTTTCTTCTCCTTAAACCCATCTTCCTTTCACCTGATACAAGAAGTGCAGCAGAAAGCCGGCTGGCTAAAGAGTGTTCATCCAGAGAATTGTAAATACCTTTCATTCCAATTAACAATTTAAAAATACAGTCCACTTTTCCCTCCTGACATACGTATCGAAGCTTATCGATTTAGCAAAACGATTTATTGGTCCTTCGAGCCGGATATTATTATATACCAGATACGATTTAACGGGGATGCGACTAGTTTTTTTGTTGCCCATTTTTCACTGTAGGCAAACCATTGCGGTACCTAATATCCTGTTCCATTTTACTTTAGTACCTTGAGATTTGAAGTTTATTACTTAATTTTATTGTCAGTTTCACTGTTTTATTTTTTGTGAGACTTTGACTGGCCGAGGTAGATTGACATTTATAGATTTTCCAACCCGTAGTACATGTTTTATGGTAAACTCCTATTGTTGTAAATCAAGTAAAATTAAAACCCTGCATACCTCATTTTTATCGTGATTAACATGGTTAGACAGTGTGTTAGAGTTTGACACAGGAATTTGATAAATCATGAGAGATTGCGTTCTACACACCCCACAAAAATTATCGCATCACCCGTTATTTTTTAAATATCGTAATTTATTTTCTGTTTTAAACAATTTTATTAATATAAAAACTAAATTTCCATTAAACTTGATTTTAGCAAAATTTATTTTAAATCAGTTTTATGCAACAAGACAAAAATTTTATATAACGATAATACAGAGTGTTCCAAAAATAGACGATAGATATTTCAATGGGTTATTCCTTGTAAAAAAAACATGAGAAAAAGTTTCTATAAACATGGGTCCAGAAATGCACAGTTTTCAAGATACAGGGTGATACATTTTTTTTAAATATTAATTTTTTATTAATAATAATTATTTTTCTAGGAGAACTGACACTTGTTAATGTCAAACCTCCATGCAAATATTATTTTTTTGCATAAGGCGACGGTGATTTTTTTACCAATTATGTCCAGTGGCATGCAATAAAACGGTGTTTATTTTTTTTGTCGAAAACGAAGTGAGACACAAAAAAAATACAAGAGGCGAAAAAGTTGTATCTTTAAATGCTTAATCAAACAACAAATATTAAAGTTGAAAAAAGGCCGTGGTGTACATTTTTATGCCAATAATATTTGCTAAGATGTCCCCCGGGATGCCACTGGACCTTATAATTTTAATCTAATTAGGGCTAAATTAGCCTTTTAATACAACAAGTAATACTGCCAAATTTCAAAAGGATCGAGTAAATATTTTTTTTAATATTAAGAAAAAAATAATATTTAAAAAAAATGTATCACCCTGTACCTTGAAAACTGTGCATTTCCAGACCCATGTTTATCAAAACTTTTTCTCATATTTTTTTTACAAGGAATCACCCATTGAAATATCTCCGTCTATTTTTCGAACACCCTGAATAGAAAAAAACCAAAAAATATGTACAAAAAATTTTTCAACTCGATTAATACTAAAACAAGTTAATAAAATTCTAATAGCATGTATTACCGCTTCTGGATATGATTACAGCTTCCATTCGTCTTTGAAGGCTTTCGAAACAGGTTCTGAATGTACTGTTGTTGCATATTTTCCCTTACGTCAATAAGAACATTCTGAAGAGTATCTAATGTTCTTGTTGGTGTCGGATGTTATTGAATTTGTCAGCCTAGATATAGTGGCTACGTGTAGGTCAATTTAGAGTGGGAGTCTCAACATCTTCTAAGTACTGGCAAACCACTTTAGCAGCGTGTGGACGAATATTATCATGAAATAGCATCGAGTGATCAGCGATAAGGCACTACAGGGACTCTAAGATATCTCTTATGAACCTGTCAAAGTTAATCCTTCTATAATTCGCTAGTAGTACTAGCTCCGTGCGATCCTCGAAAGAAATTCCTTAATTTTTTCAAAACATGATAGGCCCACCACCGAAGTTTTCCTTTTGAATAAAATCAACTTGATCTTGACGGCGCCGATATACTGGCACATGTCTGTTTGAAGACTATAAGCAAAATCTGGATTCATCTATGAATAAAATATTGGACCAATCCTGAGTATTCCAATTTGCGTCTTCTCTAGCAAACTGCAATCGTGCTACTCGATACTGTCAGGTAAGACGTCTCTAGCTGGCACTTTGGCTCGTAAACCTGCTTCTCTAATCCTATTCTTAACTGTTTGTAGGCTAATTTGAACATTACGGACAGCCAGTAGATCCCCTTGCAGCCTTCGACCGGGGGTATTTCTAACTCTTAGCTCCGTTAACCTCAAATAACGGTCATTTAGTGCCAAAGTTCCCCATCTATGGCCTTGTTGTGGTCTTCTGGCCAGCAGTCCTATTTCTCGATAGCATGAACAACTCTTGACTTGGTGCTTTGTTGAACGCCTATTATCACAGAGACGTATCTCTGACAGCGGCCATATTCTATGAGCGCAATAATTCTTGTGGCTTCTTCATTGGTAACAAGTCTTGTTAAACGTTCAGGAACATCCATCTTAACATAATAAATTTAAATTTTTGCCTAACGACAGCACTCTTTGCTTAAAAACTTGATCTCAATATAATGCTCTTACACAGAACTGACCTGCTCGCAAACTTATGGTACCAAAAAAATGTGTAAGATGGTTTTTTGCTCATCATAAGAAATTAAAAACGCATAGGCTGGTAAATATACACATCGTCTCAAAAAACTAAAATTATATATTAAAAATATCCTAAAATAAGAGTTCTTGTACTTCATAACATACAGAGCCTTTGATTGTGATAAGTGATCCTAAAGAATTCAATTTCTCAGTAACTTCAAAACCATTTTTAACATTCGCAAAGTTATGATAAAACTATACCCCGGAACTATATCCGACATAGTCAATTGTGTAGCTGTCTCATCACTAAAGAGCCTACTCGACAAAAAGACAGTTGGCTCTTGGCCTGTCTCACCAGACAATAATTGCTTATAAGATACGCGAAATCCCGCTTGTGACGGGCTTTCAACTAAGTTGGCACTTAAAACACACCTTAGGTATTGCGGACAAATAGGAATTCAAGTTCACCGCTACAAATATTGAACGTCAAAAATAATTAAGTAATACATATTTTAAAACCTTAGCTTCTACGGATATCCTATTTCAATTCATATTAGAACTGCACCATAAAAGTTAGTCTGATCGTGTTAATCATTGCGATAATTAGCATATCGTCCAAATACGCCAGCCTTCTAACAAGTTAAAATCTCATAAATTCTTATCTAGAATAAACGGCTTTTTATGTCATTATAGTGGTATTTATCAATGAAACCAAAATGTTCCCACAGCTCAATAATATGGTTATTTTATTAAAAAAAGCTATTTCCGTCTAGGTTTTATGGCAATGTCTGAGAAATGATATACTCCAAATCTAGGCAGATTAATTCATATCAGTAAAAACTTGTCGTGAATTCTTAGTAAATATTTCTCTATAAGTTGTCGATATTTAATATATTCAGTTCCGCTGATATGCATAAGGAAAAGACGCATCGAGTAGCAGAAAAATTACTAATTCCCATACTTATTATTCTATTACCCATTAAGGATTTAACCGACCCAATAAGCTAGATACATTAAAATATTTTGTTATGATAATGTAAAAATGGTAATTATTTGCACAGCTTTTGCTTTGCTGGACGGTTTTGCCTATTTTTGGAAATTTATTAGAGTTAATCTAGGGTTTTAACATTTTAGTCAGTTTTATTATTTATTTTGATAATAATTAAAGGTAGAAAGTCACGGCAAGTTGGGTAAAAGTTGCATAATCTGACGTTGACACTCAAAAAAGAACCTATGTTCCTGACTTAAAAGTATATTCTTCGTATATAGTCCTATTCCAGACAGGAATGTGTCCCTAAATTCCGTTACAATTGATATCAGAAGTGGGATCAACCGCCTTAGATATATTTTAAAATATCTTGGACCAGCTTTTGAGGATTATAAGATGTCTTTTCTTTTCTGTACGTTCTTTCATACCTCGTTGTAATAATCTATATATATAAAAGAGTTTGTCCTGACTGATTGACTCATCATCGCAGAGCCCAAACTACAATAGCTAGAAATGTGAAATTTTGCCAAAGGGTTCCTTTTATAATGTAGGCACCGGATAAGAACGGATTTTTCGAAATGCCACCGATAAGGAGTAAAAAATGGAAAAATTATTACCCGTGACCTCGAGAACTAAGGGGGCGTGGCTTCGGAGTTTGAAAGGAGACTGCCCGCACCAACGAGTCGCAGGCATCAACTTAAGAAAAAAAAAATTAACTGCAACAATGTTTTTTTATAATGTAGACCCCGGATACGAACGAACTTTTTGAAATTCCACCGATAAGGTGTATTAGCGATATAATAAATATCGCATAGCGGCATAAAACTGATTAATAAATACGATTGAAAAAGTGCCTCTGTATTATTTATATTTTGGTAGACATAACAACAAGGCGGGTCCATGCGAGACTGATACCCGAGAGGTGACTCGACGCAGTCTTACCGCTCGCTCTGCATCTAACGAATCATTTTTAAGATTATTTGTGTCTTGGTTTTATAATAATTATATTCTATTAATCGCGCCCCTTGACCTCAAGAAAAACGGCGTGGCAATTGTGGGTTGCATGTACTATCAATGAGGCGAGGCTTCGGATTTTATTTTTGTGTATTGTGGGTTGCATTTACTATTATTGGAGGCCCTCTTCGACTTTTCTTTTATTTTCACGCGAGCAACGCCGCGGGCATTCAGCTAGTTTTGTATAAATAATGATCTCCATTGAACTTTTAGTTCTGAATATTTTTCGGAAATATCTCTCTGATCTGGCTTTGGAATTCCGGGACACTAGACATTGGATCATCACACTTATCTCTGATTATACTAGCTGCGTTCTTGTTTAAGTACAAGGTCTTTTGAAAAAAGCATTGATTTTGATGATTTTACTTTTTGAACGTTCTATTGTGAAGTCTATTTATCGTTCAGGGTTTTTGAACCGAAACAGCCAATTTAGAAAAACATGGTTAGTCCTAATAGTAAATCTTTGACCATACAAATATTTATGAAAGTGTTCACTAGCTTTTAATAGTGCAAGAGCACTCGTCTGGTGACACGGCAATTTCTTTCACTGATGGCCTGTTAGTAAAATAAGTTACCATTCTCTCGCGATTAAAAAAGCAGCTCTAACTTCAATATTGCTGGCTTCTATGTCTACAATAAATGATCAGGAATTGGATATTTTAAAATTGAAGAATATGCAGAGTGCTCTTTTCAGCCCTTCTTCGCAGGCTCCTGTTAGATAACTATTAAATACTATCTGGTCCTCTCAAGCTTTTGTAGAGAAGTTGCAAAGTCAATAAAATTTCTTAAAAATCTTCTGTAGTATGTACAAAGGCCCAGAAAGCTTCTTAACTGGCATTTGTCACTGGGTCGTTGCCATGTTTCGATTGCCTCTACTTCTTCTGTATCTGCCTTGACACCATTGTTTGATAAGTATATGTTCTTAATGGGCGTATTAAAAAGTAAAATTATTTTAAGCCGAGAATTGGAGCGATAAAAATCCACAATCCAATCATAAGATCATATGTATATATAGTATTCAGAGAAAGTAAACGAAAATACTATTATTGGATCTTTATTCCTTAAGGAAAATATAGCTGGTGACTTCAACTTAATTCTGCTTGAAGAAATAAAAGACCCCTGAATAATAACTAGTTATGATTTTGCTAGAAGATCTTCCAACAAGATGGATCTTTACCACACTACTTTTGTTGATGATGATTTTGTTGTTAACCTTTTCTGATGGATTGACCAAAGAGGAGCAATAAAAAGGCCAACATCTAACTGATCATCTCTGGATTTCCTTCTATAGAGGCGTTTAAAATCGTTTATTTATAAAAAAATATTATTGAGATTTGGAATACTTGAAAATAAACAATAAGAGCTGCATGTAGAGAATTCCATTTTAAATGTAATTTAACTGAAAACCTGCCTTCAAAATGTCCCTCTTAATAAGAAGTTTGACGTGTCTTTGTATATTCCTAGAAAAGCTTCTATTATAGTGAACTCGTGACTTATATGTTCATTATTTACATTTAATAAAATTTCTGCTGATTCATGAGAAAACGTAAACCTAGAGATTCCTTTTATTCGCATTTTACTTGAACTCTTTAAAATATCGCTTTTTGCAAGTTATCTAGAAAATAAGCAATTTACACTCGCACCCGTATCACACATAAGTAAAATTTCATTCATACCATATTTTACACTAATGTAATTTAAGCCATTCATACTATTTACATTATTATAATCGAAAAACATCTTTTCTTCATTTTCCTTGAACCCATTATTTACGTTTGTACTATCACTATAAGTACTATTACTACTACCGGCGGAATCTGGTGCATTTTCAGCAATATATACTCCATTACCTGACGGTGCACGGTGACGCCTATAATAAGAATTTTGCAAGGGTACAGTTGTTATTGCTTCTAAAATTGTTGTAATTGTATCTATTAAAATTTGCGCGATAATTAGGTCTACCTCTATAGAAATTCTAATAACCTCTCCTTCGAGAGGAATGATTTGGAGAACGCCTATGATTTTACCCTTTTAAATGAAAAAGATTTCCGGACACGTCTGCCAGCGATTTGATTATATCTTCGCACCATCTATTGCATCCCTTAAAGTTGCATAATTTCTGGCCTTAACTATGGTTTTAAATCGCGATTTCTTTAGCCGTTTGTAAAAGAGTTAATAGCGGTTTTTTTATTAACTTGCTTTAGAATGGGTACAGAATTTTCATAAACTGCCTGAAATAAAGTAAGATCTAGCATAAGCTGTTCAATTGTTTTGCCATATTCCTGTATAGTCTTATTTTCTTGCTTTGCATTAACTAATAAAGTTGTTAGAGCAGTAGCCGACTGCTTAGTAAGTAAATGAATCTTAATGTCCCTAACTAACTCTTTTACCGTTGCGTATTGTGATTTTAATCTTAGTTTGGCATTTTGAGATAACTTTTAACTTTTAAAACATATTTAATTAACATATCTTTTCCATTATTATCTAACATTTCATTGATAACTTATTTTTATCAATTTCCTTTAATCTGGTTAATAGAAACTCCCTACACAAACTAAAATTAGATTTAATATCTGTAACTATTCTTTTAACATCTACAACTACTTGATTATCATGAACGCCCTTATTAAAGTTATGTTTTATTTCCTCATACTTATTTTCTAACCCCTTAAACTCCTCCTGTAACTTTTTATCTCTATCCACTGATTCCCTACGAACCTGAGGTTCTTTTCTTAAATTAAGTTTAAATTATGTAATTCTATCTAAAAGCTCAATAAATTATGCGCATTTATCCTAGCCGCATTGCGCAACTGCTAGGAACATTCCCTTGGTGCTGGCTCCGGTGTTACGCGATCTGCTAGCTTCTTGCAATCTCTCTTGCTATTTTACTTTTTAGTGCTCTTCTTGACCTTCTAAGACAGTACCAGCTAATGGCTAATACTAATGCTGCTACAGCCACAACTTCAATTAAGGAAAGCCCAGTACTTGTACTTCCATTAGCCGTTTTACCTCCACTATTTCCTGACTGTGCGATTATTATTTTCTCCTTTTTTTTCGACCGGCCTTTTCCCATTGTTGTTTGATCACTTGTCCACTTTTCACATTAATTTTTCTTTTTGACAAATTTTTAAAATTTAGCGCGACACGTAGGGACTGGCAGGGTGGCCATGTAATGTTGAGTTATTCCCATCAGGACAGGTTCGGGGGTAGCACTACGCGTGCCCTTATTAATTAGACACAACTTGTTCTGTTCATAGCTCGGAATATATATTCAATTAACGTTCATCAAAAATACAGCTGCCGAAATTGTCATGGTCACCAATAATTTAAGTACATTGAACCGATAAGTAATGCATACACGTATAGATCTACTTATTTCCTAATATGTTATTATTGCAATTTTGGAGTATTATGATTTGGTATGGCTTGAAGTTGTCAATAGCCTCTTATATTATAACAATGAATTTGTCGCAATTGCTTAGCTTAATTATTAAACATAAGTGTCCATTACATTTTCGATAAGGGTCGAAATAAAGAGGGTTGTCATTCTTGTAAAACCTTTAATGTATTATTACTAATTTATTATACCTAGAGTAAGAAATTAATACAATTTATCATATTTCCTGTAATCCCATCATTATTGTATCATTACCACACAACTTTTGTAATCAGAAAATGTTCATTAACACCCGGTAGGTTACAAATGAGCCGACGTGTGCAGCCTTAAGAATTATACACTAGATCCCTAATGATGCTTATTAATCTAACATTATAGTAAACTCAATGCGATTCGATATTGTTCCGAGCCACCTATAGTCCAACTGTCATTCGCCATTGTTTCGTGACTAATAGAGCTATCAGGTCGTGATGAGCGCATTTATCGTTCTTACGACGATAATCAGTGAAATCGGCCAGTTCATTAGTCGGTTCAACACCCCGCTGCGAAGGTCACTCATTCATTTGTCATATCCACGCCACCTTGGGTCTCTGACGTTGCGAGATACGTGATCGGTTTGTTTTCTCTTCTAAATTTGACGGGTTTCATTTATATATTTTTTTCTAAGGCGGAAGTGTCGGAGCTCTTTTGTGTTTGTATTTTATTCGTTTGATGGATTTGGTGATCAAAATTATATATAGAAATTACTAAGAAACAATTTAGTTTAGATTCCTCTAATACGCATCTTTAAATTTATATGTGGCTATTAACCCATTGGTGCATGAAGTCAATTTTTTTAAGTGATTTTGTGAACTAAAACACTTAAAATGTGTCTTCAGAATCAACTGTATTTAAATAATCTATTTTTCGGAGTACATCTGTTATAACGGAATTGCTTTGCTCCAAAGACAGGAAAACACTGGCTAACTTTATATACACAGTTTATTTACACATTATTTACAGGTTTTATACTATTCTACTCTAGTTTATAACTAAATGTCGTTAGTCGTCTTAAAATAACCGTCTTTAATTGATGCGAGCATCTTAACTTAAAATTATCTTTCGTCATCTGTAATTATTCTCGCACTGCTGCCGGTGGTTTTCTTCTTCCAGGCGGCGGCAATAGATCTGATCGGGTAAACTATTCCAGGAAATTTTAGGACAGGGAAGGCGTTAAATAATTTATTTCTCGTCTTTTAATTAATATTTCCCACAAATCGGCCATCCTGTGCCACATTCGACCCGATTGTTCCTGAATCTTCTTTATCGTTTTCGTCGTGGTATGGAACCCAAGGTTTCATATATTCGGTAGTGGTTGAACTCTTAACCGTTCCATCATGATATCCCTCTTTTTGCACATCATAAATATCATTAGGTTTTGTCTTAATTACCTTATATGGTTCCAAGAACTTTGGTTTTAGCTTGGTACCCTATTTGAGTCCTCTTAATCGCAACTAAGTCAGCAATCTGATATTTTCTTGCTTTCTTTCTTTTTAAATTATACATCTTTTTATTTTCTTCTTGTATTTTAATCAGTTGCTTTTTCGCTTCGCTTCTTAGGTATTTAAGGGTATTCTATAGGTCTTTAATTTTGTTTTTTGTTTTATTCCTCATTCTAATACCTATTAGTAACTCATAAGGAGTGGTGTTAATGCTTCTTTGATATGTTGAATTTATAGCGCTTTGTACGTCATATACATGTTGATATCATTTTCCAGGATCATCCATTGATATTTTTGATAAAATTAAAACTATAATTGAATTAATTCTTTCAATTTGGCCATTGGCTCTTGGTAAGCCTATTGTAATGGTATGATGATAAATATCTTTTTGTTTGCAATAATCTTTAAATTCTTGTCAAGTAAAAGCAGTCCCTCGGTCTGATATAAAATTCAATGGATTACCAGTTTTTTCTTTGCAACTCTAACTTTGCAATAACTTCTTTAGTCGTAGGATATAACCATACAAGTAAAAGAATAAAAAATATTCAAATATATAAAAAAGAAATAAATATTCGTAAAAGTGTCAATAATAGCAAGAATGTGATGGTAATTTTTATGGCTACTCTCTAACGGTCCTAAGTGGTCAATATGCAGAGTTATATGGAAATATGCAGAGAATATGCAGTGGTCAATATGCAATGGGTAACTGTCTTTATGCAGAGGATTCTTCCTGTTTTTCTATTTGTTCTCTTTTTCTATTTGACAAAATACATGGCACGCATGAACTTATTAATCTTATGTTTTAAAGCTCGAATGTAATATTTTCTTGTGACTGCATCTTCTGTTTTTTTAACTGACCTAAATGACCTTCTTCGTGAGCTTTCCTTATTATGTCGCTTTGCATTTGCTTTGGAACAACTAAAAAATCATCTTATAAACGTCATCTTTTAATATATAATTTTCAAAAGCCTTGTCATCTTTAATTAACTCTTTAATAGCTTTTATTTCAGTGTCTTCTTCCTGTAATCTTTTAATCTTATTATTTAGGCTATCCAGAGCAATCATCATTATTGGATACCTACTCAATGCATCTACATAACGCATGGAAGTAATACGTGTAGGTAATTCTTTCTTGGAAATATTTCTTTGAAATGGTAAACGTCTTGGGGTTGCATATGTTGGTTCATCGTCTTTCATTATATATATCATTTCAACATTTGTCGTCATTTTTTTTCAGGTACATAGCTTAATACAGTATCTTTAACTTCTTGTTTTATACTTTCATTTATTAATTAAATATCTAGTTCATCTTCATCAATCGTGTTTATCTGAAGAATTTCATAGTTGATTATCCATCAGAAAATCACAAAAAATCCTAGTGTGGCAACACTGGAATGTCAAAGCCACTTAAAGCTATTGTTGATGTTTCTAGAAAAGGCGACCCAAAAATGCTTTTGTAAATACTCTGTTTTAATAAATTAACCTGACTTCCTGTATCTATCAAGCAGTTTATGTATAAAGCACCAATTTGTATATGTTTTCGCATCTTGTTAAAAGTTTATTTATTTATTTATTTATTTATTTATTTCAATATACGGCAGAGCCAGTTTACAAAAACAAAATAGATAATACAAAATACTAAACAATATAGCAATATAAATACAATACTAAAATTACAAAAAAATATATATATATACCAAGATAAAACCTCTGAAAAAACAGTCATCAACAGGGCTAAAAACTTAGCACTATCCAGGGAACGTAGGTTAAAGTGTAAGATTATTTATTTTTGATTTGAATGACCGTAAGCCGCCGGAAAATGGATCCAAACTATTTTCATTAAAGAAACGCAAAGTCCTAGTCAGTGGAGAAAAAAACCCATAGTTGGCCGAATGAAAGGGTAAACGAAACATAGAAGAGTTGATCCTTCTTTGACAGGTGTTAAAAGGAATTGCTTCCAAGATGGTAGGACAATGATATAAACCATTTAAGATCTTATAAAACGTTAAAGCATCAGAATAATGCCGTCTGACTTCAAGATTAGGGATATTAAATTGGACACTGATAGCATTATAGTCGATGTAATAATTACGAAAAATATTAACTTCAGCTCTATAAGCAAGGGATCTTAAGAATCTTCTTTGTACAGCCTCAAGGTGTTCAATATGAGAATCATAATAAGGGGACCAAATTACAGACGCATACTCAAGCAAGGAACGTACCAAAGAGTAATAAAGTAATTTGAAACAATAAGGTGAAAGATGTACACTATTTCTAGTGTTAAAACCAAGACTACGCATACTCCTGTTAATAATATCCAAAATGTGCGGCAAAAAAGTTAGCTTGGTATCAAAAAGAACACCTAAATCTTTAACTGTATCAACTGACTTGAGTTCGTTATTGTTGATTGTGTATTGATAATTAATAATTTTATTAGAACGACCAAACGAAATACATACACACTTCTTTACATTCAGTGCCAGACTATTGCTATTACACCACTCAGCAACACTATTTAAATCCAATTGAAGTAGCTCAGCATCAAGATATGACTCAATGGCTTTATACAGTTTAAAATCATCAGCAAAAGCAAGATGTTTTGAATGAACAATTACATCACTCAAATCTCTTATGAACAAGATAAAAAAGACCGGTCCAATATGCGAACCTTGAGGCACGCCTGAAGATACTTCAATACCATTAGAAATATAATTACTTATCCTAACCAACTGTGTGCGACCAGTCAAAAATTGCACCTTCAATGTTATTGACATTTGTTGAGCGACTAGTTGATGGCTGTAGTTGCTGCTGCGTTATATTCTTGCACTAAAAACTCTATGACCAAATTTATTACATTTAAAACACTTTGATCCTAAATTTGTTGATTTACATTCACTTGACCTTTGGCCTTTTTGTCCACAATTGAAACACCTCAATTCAGTTTTATGTGATATAAATGGTCTTGATGGTTTTTGATCTCTAGTACTTTCTGTATGCCTTGAAACGGTTTTTGATTTCATCAGACTGTAGACACTCAACTTTTCTTTGAACTTATCCATAATATTTCATCTCATAAAGCATCGATTTATTACCTATATGACATTCAATGACATAATGCATTACAGCTTGGTTTTCTATATTTCCTCGACTAGCTAGCTCTCTCATGCGAAGAAAATATTCTTGTACACTTTCATTCTTATCCTTTTTTCTTTCAGCCTACATCTTATGCAACTGAGCACTATTTAAAGTAGAACCATATTCTTTTTTGAGTACCTTTTCAGCTGTTTTCATGTTTTGATGCATTTTTCACCTTGCATAAATAATTTAGCAAGATCAACCAGAGACTTTTTTGCAAAAATAAGTGTTTGCAGGTCACACCAACTAAATAAGTTAGCCATATCCTCTAAATCTTCAATCCATGTCTCTACTGGATAGGTTCCTTGACCATCAAATTTACGAACAGAGTCTTCGACATCTCTAAAATTCATCGCAAACATAACGTTTGATGTTTTTGTTACTGTAGAGGAAGCATAACGTTTTGTTTTTTTATTTTCATCTTAAGATTTTTCATCGTCATTACTTAACTCTACATTATCGTCTTTTCTGAGTCTTTTTCATCCTCGTCTTCTGAGTCTTCTTTCCCACAGGCGTTAAATCCATCAAACAGTTACAAATATCTTTTATTAAATCATCTTTTTCACCCTCATAGTCTAAACATAAAAAATTAGCTATACAATTAATGGCGTTTTGCGTAAAATTGTTACTAATAAATTTAATCTTGTCTTTATGTTCAAAAGTATTTTCATGAATACTAGGTATATCACGTAGACAATGCGTTTTTAAATCATGTACAGAGCAAATATAACAAACAATACATAAATCTAGTACTCTTCATACTAAATTTCCTTATCACTAGCTTATCTATTTAACTTGTACACTGTCTCTTACATTTTATTATACAACCTTTGATAAAACCATAAATAACAATAATTCGTCTTTTATAAAATAAAATCGTAGAAATGATTTTATTTTGCAAATGTTAACTTTTAAAATAGCATTTAACTGACAGCAAAACGTCTAATCCAATAGTACTCTATCAACAATAAAATCAGCAACTCATGTAGCACTTAACAGTCATTTTCAATATTGCTGTCTTTAGTCATTAGTCACTTATTATCTTTAATATATGTCTTTCATTCTTAATAAAAAAACACAGTCTTTCTTAAGTCTTTAGTCTTATTCCAGAAAATTTTAGGCCAAGGAGGGCGTTAAGTATTTTATTTCTCGTCTTTTAATTAATATTTCCCACAACATTATCTGGAATGATATTGCGGTAAGCAGTTTTTCGAATGAAGTCCAATCTGGCACTTTACACGAACAGATTTTGCTTTGGATTTACAAAGTCTACATACTTTATCTGAAGACGAATATTTTGAAAAATTGTTTCTGCCATTATTCCTAACACCCTGGAGAGGATCTGGCCTTATGTTACTACAACTTGAAGGTTTCCCATACGTTTTAAAAAAATCGAGTGCTTAATATCTTCGAAATGTCAATAAATTAATATTGACATTTCGAATCTGAAAGATGCAGTTTTCATATGAAAAGATAATTATTGACATTCGTAGTGTCAAATAGATACACCACAATTTATGCAATAGCATTCTTGTCCTATAACACGCTGATCTATTTTATCAACTCTTCTCATTCCTCTGTTGTATTCTATAAAAATATGGAGCATTATTTTCTTTTTTTCTCTGTAACATCTTTTGAAACAGCTTTTTCTTCTATAGTACTAAACGTTGTTATGGAAGTGTAAGCTCTATTGTCTTTCCAACGTACAACTAATACGTCATCATTAGCAGTGGTCTGAAAATCATATTATTCCCTTGGAAGTTTAGTTAGTTTTGCATAGGGCACCTCATTATTTTTCTATCATGAAGCATAGCGGTTGCACAAAAACCTTCAGTTAAATATTTAAATAAATTTAGGGGTGAAAAATAGTTATGACTGACTTTATAAGTGAAAGTACAATGTTTGCTCTAAGACCAAATGTTTTTACAGCGCTAGATTTTCCAACGAAACCCTGTATGCCTCACTATGGCATAAGGTCCAATTTTTGAAACCGAACCTCACTGGGTTCCCTTTCATAAATTGTTTGGCGAAGTATTTACCATAATAAGTGATCATGTTCTCATCTATGAATAAATTGTTCTCCAGACCACCGTGCATTTGAAATATTCTAGTTGTCTAACGATAGGATCCAGTTTTATCAGTCTGGAAGTTGTCATTCCAATGAATATCTCTTAAAAACTGATAAAATTTCTTCTGTATTATACAACGCTAATATTTTCTGTATCCGAATAACAAAAATTCCTCCAATACTACATACAATTCATCAATAATTAAATTCAGAGGTGTTCTCTATTCCTGAACAATTACATTCAATAAATCTTTAGTGAAAAATTAATGAAAGATATCAATTGGTGTCTTATACTCAGTGGCTGCATTGATTAATGACTTTAACTTACATTAGAAATATTAGTTTTTTTTTCAAGTTTTCTCCATGGGCCATTTTCGCGTCACAAAATTTGATATGAGGGATATTCCGGATCGCTGTCTTCCGATTCTTGATTACTTATTTCTACTGTCATGCTTCTGATAGGTGATTGTCTTTGTTTTTGAAAAGTTGAAAGGGGGACATTCATAAATTCGCAATCGTCAGCTTTTAAAAAAATTCACTCACATTTCACTTCTTGTTCCAAGCATATTACAACCGCAACCATATTACAAGATGGTCTAAGTTTTTCCTTCATGTTCACCATAACTTCCGTCACTGTCTTTTTCGGTCTCGGCATTATCAATGGGGAAAATTGCATATATATGTATATATTAGGACTATTATCCTTTACTTCCTAATCTTCATCTAGTAATTCAAAAAGTTTGTGTAAAGCCATACTGAAAATAATAAAAAAACATAAAATATATCCGTTATAACAGATGTTAACAAACCTAATCAATCTGCTGAAAATGGATCATTAGTAAAAATTTGGATTTCGTCTGTATATGGTCTGTGAGGGGTGTAATTAACTAATAGTATTGGTTTCCACACTCAGAGTTTAAATATAATTAAAATAAATTAAATACCCTCCTTGGCTTATTATAGAGTGATGCATCTATGGTATCCTAAAAAAGCCAAATGCTTACAAATACCATTAAAATATGTTTATATGACGGCACTCCTTGGACTGAACAAAACGGTTTTAACACGAAATATGTGAAACATAACCTCAAACGTTAAACAACGGGGCGTATTACGTCATGTTGTATACTAATGAGCTAAACGGTTCACTTGAAAAGGACAGTAACTGATAAAAAGCCTGGTTAGTGGCTAACATTTTTTTATATTAGGAATAAAAGGCTTTTTTAATACAAAGGACTTTGTTATAGTAATTTGCTTGGTTAATTACAATCCTTGCTTAGTAAATAATTAGGCCCCTGTTATTTAAAAAAATTAGCGTAAAAAAGAATTTCTAATAAATTTCAACTAAGCAATTGATTTCAACATAAATTACTTTTCGTGAAAGGGAAAATATATTTTAAATTATTCTTGCTATACTAATGTTCAAAAAGAAAGAAAATACAATATAAGATTGGGCGTATCTTTAGATTTCTTTATTTGTCCTTTATTGAACAATTTCAACTGCTTCCTTTCGATTCCTTCTGTTTGTAGATTGGAATGCTATTTCACAGACAAAGTAGAATGAAGGATATATTAAAGTTACGTTTTTCTTATCAAGCCAATTTTAGATATGATAAGTACAAGGTTAAGCTGGCCAACGATCAACATGGCTTCGTTTCTGGTCGATCATGTACTACAAACCTAGCATTCTCCTCTCAGTTTGTATATGAAGCACTTAATGATAGAAGTCTGGAAAAGGCTTTTGACCAGATTGACCACTTCATCCTATTAAATAAGCTTGAACGCCAGTTTGGATTCTCCGATCGCTTGATAAAGCTCCTTAACTCCTATTTAGTTGACCGCTCTCAGTTTGTAGTGGTCGAATGCTTTAGATCTGCTTGTTTTTCACCCACCTCTGGAGTTCCTCAGGGCTCTAACTTGGGCCTCCTTCTCTTTAACGTTTTCGCTAATGACTTGATCTCCACCCTCAATTGCTCTCGGTTAGCATATGCTGATAACCTAAAGCTTTTCCATAGGATTGACTCTATAGCAGATTGTGGTCAACTGCAAGAGAACATCAATACTGTAAACCATTGGTGCACTTTGAACAGGCTTAACCTTAATGTATCTAAGTGTGATGTGGCCAGCTACTTTCCAATTAAAAGTCCAGTTGTCTTTAATTACTCAGTCAATGGCGAGTCTCTGGCAAGGTCTACTTGTTTTAAGGATCTTGTAGTCACCTTTGACCAAAAATTTTCTTTTATCCCTCACATTAAAGATCCTGTTTCTAGAGATACTTGCATGCTGGGCTTTATTATTAGAAATTGCAAACTTTTTTCGAACACTGCCACTGCCAAAACTTTCTACTATGCATTTGTTAGATCCAGGCTGGACTACAGTTCCCTCATTTGGTCTCCCATTTACAACCAGCACATTCACTTATTGGAATCAGTCCAACAACGATTTCTTAAATGTTTGGCATTTAAGAATGATGGAGTCTAACCTCCAGGGGGTTTTGACCATAACCTGCTGCTCTCTAGATATACTGAGCGGTCACTTGCGAAAAGGAGAAAAATGCATTCGGTGAAATTCCTGTAACTGTAACTGTAACAACGGTAGGAATGCTGCCGTATACCCACCATTGTATCATGATCCTCAAAATGCCTGAAATAATATTCCTCAGGATTTTTTTCATAGCTTCATAAATGTTGTTACATGATTTACATATAGATGGAAGAGCTGAGACCTCAGGATAAAACCTTGGGGCACCCTATATCTTATAACTCTGACAGCTTGCCCGTACGATTGGATACCTGTCCTCTATCTGCTAAATAACTTTATACTAAATACGCCATACTCTCAGCTCAACTCCAGCTTTCTCACAAATATATACATACAAACAAGGTAGCTCTACAGCCCAAGGTGAGTATTGGTTGGTACTACACTATATACCTTCAGGCCTCCAGGTCTTCCTATCAGATGTCCAGAGGGATATAGTAGTAGTAGTAAAGGCAAGAGATATAGAGCTCGGCAAAAATGTTCCTACTCAGGTGACTCAACCTATCGCAAATTTCTAAAATGTACTATGAAGTTTCCTCCGCTATTCCACAATTCGTACAAAGCGGATTTTCTTTTATACTAAGAAGATGTAGATGCCTATTTAGGCTAGGCTAGGTTATACCCAGTTAGGATTTCCATTAAGTCTTTGATCCTTTGTCGGCTCTTTGTCAGCAGTTGCCTTACTGTAAAGCTGGATCTAGTATGATCTCCTTAGCTTATCTACATCCTTCTTTACTTTGTTCCTATTTTTTCCCAGTTCCAATTATTAAGTGTGCTTTAATGTTAATTAATGTTTCTTTGTAATTTGTTTTTTACTGAGGTGGAGACACGGCTCACGGCCTACAAAAAGACTAATGAAACCTTGTCTTGCTAGTTCGTCAGCCCGTGCATTGCCCTCGAGATACTGGTGTCGGTCCACCTTAGTTTCACTTCCTTATGCTGCCAGTCTTTCGAATGTGTTCTTGCTGTACTAGCGCTGAGCTGGCTCTGGGTTTTTGGATCTCCTTGAGGGCAGCTCGACTATCAAATCTCCTCGTTACCATTAAATGCTTCCAGTTTGTGTGCTACTTCAAGTATAGCAAACACCTCCACTTAGATAAGCCGATGTTTTTCCCTAGCGGATTTTCTTGTATTCATTTCCATCCTGTGCACTCTGGCTCTGGCTGACTTTGGTACTTTTCATCCATGACCCTTCTATGTATTAGGCCTGGAAACCGTTTATTTCCTTGATTAGGTTCGTTGACCGTTCTTCCCTTGTCGGGATTTCCGTCCAAAAACCATTCTTTGCCCTTAGTCACTAACTTGCTGTAGTACATCTGGATGTCAAAATTGGTATGTTCATACATATCCTGAAAGCAATCGTCCAAAGAGATACTCTCTAACATTTCTGGCGTGGTTTCCCAAGTGGTCTTTTTCCCGGCGGTCTCTCTCCACTCAGTTTTTCTTCTCGTAGTTTATGGACATGTCCGTACGATCTTAGGCCCTGGGACTTGATTTCTTTGACGATGTCATTGATGTTATTAAGCTGACTAATATCGCAGTTTCACCTGATGCGATACTGGTTGTTATTGGAATCGTGGTGGGGCCTAACATTTTTTTTAGAAATATTTTCTCGCGACCCCTAAGTTTTTCTTCATAAGCCTTAGTCATTGTCGATGTCTCGCACCCGCAAGTGACTATTGGCCTTATAGTGCATTTGTAGACTTTCACCTTTAACCTTTTCACCTTAAACTATTTAGAGTTACATCCATTCATCATATCATCTATTTAGAGGATACATCCATTTCCAGCTTGTATTTGTCATTTATTTACTCTATGATATCGTTATCGACTCGTTCAAAATTGTCACATTCTGTCTTATTCTATCTCTGCGCCCCTATGTGTTTATGCACATATATTTGTTCTTTGTCTCGGTAATCCTAAATCCTATTTCTTTTGTAGTTTCCTCTATGCGATTAAAGACCTCTTCTACTGTTGGTGTGAAGTCTCCAATGATGTCAACGTCATCTGCATATGCTAACAATAGTTTCTGACTTGGGGCATTCAGGAGTTCTCTTTGAATTTTGTAGATCGATATTAAAGATAGAAGTGACACTATTTGAGATCCTATTATTTATTCGCACTGTAGCCTTTCATACATACCTTTGTCATCAATTTGAGTTTTCTTGTGATTGCGATTTTGGCCATTATATTCTAGATTTGAGATCTTTTAACGCAGTCGTATACTTCTCGAAAATCTATGAATGGTTCGGTTAAACTCCCATTCTTTCTCTAGTAGTTGTCTAAGTGTAAAAAGTTGGTGGAACAGCAATCTAAATTTTCTGAAACCCGTCTAGTATTTCCCTAGAACGTTCTCTGAGTATGGGGTTAGGCTGTCCAGAACAATATTTACTAGGACTTTGTAGGTCGTATTGATAAGTGAGAGTCCCCCGTAGTTTCAGCATTTTAACTTATCAGTTTTTTATGGATTAGTGTAGGTGCTTTCATACAATTTCTGTGGTATTGTTGTCTCTTCATTCCAAAAAGCCTTTGAGGGCTCAAAAAATTTGCTGTTAACAAAATCCTCATACTTGAAGCCTTTCACTTACACTAATAACACTAAATCAGGTAGGCTGTACACTATGGACCAATTTTTCATAAAACCAAACGGTTCATTAACTAGTAAATTTTAAAAATATACACAGTTGATCTTTAAGTAAAACCTTGAGACCCTTTAAAAGGACTTGTATAAACGAGATAAGGCCATAGAAAGATCAAAATGCCAACCCCGTTTTAACGACAAGCATGGCCTTACTAAGTTTACCCATGGAAAGTCAAACCCTTCTTAATGCAAATGGTAAAAAGTAAAATGAAAAACAAGATCATTAATCATTGAATGCAGGAAAATTGTGTTAAAGACTTATAGTGCATACTGTGTTTATTTCATAAAAGGAGAAGCACTTCTGCCCATCTTCTTTCAGATACAAATCAAATGAAAAAGCTGTTGTAGATAATGATTATACCAGACTATCAGTAATATCTGCAAGAAAGAGACATTGAGATAAGTAGTTAAATTCTGCAAGAACAAGGCCTGCGTCTGTTTTAGGTCATAATTTTCCTGGCAGCTCTAAATTTATCGGCTTCAAAAGGCTTTTTATATAATTACAGCAAAATGAGGTCACATTTCTTTCATTTTGTGCTGCTGTAAATGAAAGGTTAATGGATCCAGGATAAGCATTTTTCCTTTAGAAAGAGAAGGCACTCTGTTGGAACCAAATCAGTAGCATCAGCCTTCAGATATATTTGCAGTTTCGTTCTTTGGTATATTCAGAATTCTTTTGCCGAACACGAAACATGTCTGCTAATATATCTCTTAATAGTTTCTAGTAACAATGTTTAATATGTCTTTAAACGTGTATTTATTAATTAATAGCAAGAAACATTAACTAGTTTTTTTTAAATAATAAAAACAGGTGAGCGCATTTTAAGCATGTGAGCCGAAACGTTCCCACCATAAAATTCCATACCACTTGATATTTATTATTGTTAACTTCGCAATTGTAATTTGAAATGTCAATTTGAAATCAAACTATTCAGTTGCCAAAAACAAAAGGCTGCAAAAGTATAACCCAACCATTCAACATACTCGACTTGCTCCTACTGAGTATATTGATGTTCATTCGTTCAAGGGGGTCGCGTATATTTAGGGTGTTCGTTTAAAAGTGTCTATTATTATTTTATCGAACAATAAGGCAATTGAGATGTGCACATTTAAACTAAAAGGGTTGGTCTCGAGGGGGTAATCGATAAGAAAAGTAAGACTAATCATTCTCTGGTTGAAATAATAACGTATCGTGCGAATGTCGAATGATATAGAGAGATTTATTTACACTTGTGTGGTTAAGAAGAATAGATAGTAACGATGATTGGTTATTATAAGTATAAAATAGATCAACTGATTTTAAATATGAGAACTTATTTTTTTCACTTTAAACAGAATGGTCAATTTGTCTACAGATAACTAGATCTTCTACCTAAATAATGGGTGATCTTAAAGGAGTTTTAGATGTTTTACAACGCATCTAAATTATATAATGGATCTACCTGACCATTGAGAAATTCTGGAAGGGTCGCCATGGTATTCTCGGACGTGATTTCTTAGCTAAATATCAGCCCCTGTATCGACTAGCAATACGTTTTTAGAATTAGTCATATCTATATCAAGTAATACGAAATTTGAAAGTGTAAGATCTAGATGAAATATATTAGTTAATTTTCCATTTCCCCCAATCGAACCGGTTGGGGGCTCGATTGGTTTTCCGGAATTTCTGCGCTAGTATATCTTATTGAAGATCTATTGTTTTTATAATAGTTTTGCTGGTTATTATTAAAATTTTGTCGGTAATTATTGTCATAGTTACAGTTATAGTTACAGTTACCACGCCCTCTTCGAGAACCCCTGAAATTAAATCTTCCGCGATTATTATTAAAGACTTGTTGATGGTCGCTGTTTCTATATCCATTTTAACCACCTCTACCGCGATAGTTTCGACGATTAGTTTGATGCAAACGAAATACGTTAGATTGGTTAGGGTCAGAGCTAACATTCATAAATTTAGTCAAACAATCATTTATTGTTGTAAAAGTGCCGGCTTGCATAATTAAACGTGTTTTTTCGTTACTTGCATTTTGAGTGAGAGATTTTACCGTAGTTTCTACAGTGTAATTTTGTGCAACTTGTGCTGGAACGCCTTCTGAAATAAAAGATTTTTGCAATTTGTCTGCCAAAGATTCAATTTCGACTGCGTACGAAGTTGCATCCTTGTGATTTTGTTTGTAATTTAAAAGTTTAACAGCTAAACTTTCATAATCGAGAACTTTCACCCTTAATATTATTTTTAAGTTTATCTATAATTTGGTCAATTGATTGTTCGTTTGTTATTAAGCTACGAGCTTTCCCAGTTAAACGAGTTTTAATGAAAGCTAAAGCATTATTTTCGTGACCTGCTGAATTTGCTTTAAGCAGTTCTAAACAATCTAAAAATTATTGAAAATTTTCAAATGTTCCATCAAATTGAGTGGGAACTAATTTACTTGCAAGATTAAAGAAATCTGTTGCAGTCACCATTATTAAAATATTAGTCTCAGTTTCCTCGTCGTCGTCACTTTTGTCTTCACTGTCTAAGACGTTAAAATTTTTTTTTGAAAAAATTGACTGTGGTATTATAATCCTCAGTTTTAATGCTAGAAAAGATTTTATTATTTTATCCCTAATATAATTAAAATGTTGTCTACAAATATTTTTCTCCAAAAGATCCAAAGACTCTCATGACTCCCTGACTATGCTTGTAAATTGATTATATAGTATTATAAGCTGATCCCTGACTTCAACTCGAACTATTTCATTACTAGAAATATTTTTCTTTAAAACCCTTTTTGATTCTTTAATTACGTCAGCCTTAATTGCTGCTAACTGTAAATTTAAATCCTCATGTAGCATTTAACGTTAATAATGGCCAAAGTTTTAGGACTACTTGATAGTCAGATTCCATTTAAAGACTAACTCAAATATTTAAATAAAATATAATGATAAATTCCTAAAATTATTAAACTAACGACTAAAGAACATAAGATAGATCTAAATATAAACTTACGTACTTATTTCTAGTAAACATTTCTTTGCTGAACCCTTTTGACATTTCACAGCACTTTTAACACATTTAACACACCTTATTGTTTACTTTTACTGGGACTAACACTGCAAACACTGCCGAAAACACTATAGGACACAACTGTATCTTTTCTAAACAGCAGCAACGCTCATTACTGAAGCGGCTAAATCTCTTCGGAGTTGTTTTTTCATGTTTCTTCTGCACGACTTGTATATCTTCGAAGCAAACACGGCTACCAATATGCACAGGATAAGGTATAACACAACCTTAACATCCTTTGTGATATTATATTCTGCCTTTTGGACTATGAAGTTAGAATTAACTACTCCATTTTCTTCCACTTTTTGATCCGTTGACTGTGAAGTGCCCATTTTACCTTGCTGATTTTCGGTTTTTCACTTTTTAGGCACTTACTATTTAAAACATAAACGTTACTTTTTTAAATAAAAGTTCAATTTTTTTTTATCCTGGCAGGATCGCCATGTGAAATAAGACGTCCCTTGTTGCTGCTATCAATCACATTTTATTAATACCCAATTATATTACATATATTGTTTAATTCACTTCCTAATTAATTATTCAGCAAAATACATAATGTCATTGGACTGGTATATTATAATACCTGGAATAATACCTAATGCTTACTAAACTATTTAAGGTTAATGTTCCCATGGTAACAATACAACATATTATTTAGATTGCACCATTTCCTATAACTAGAATATAATATAATTTGCTTATAAAATATTTTGAAGGTTATTGATCCTTTACATTATCCTTTATATCCATTAAGACCATGTCAGCTCTATTATTTGTAGGTTTGTTTGATGGGTCAAGATGGTGCCATACCAGTACAGTTTGTAGTTCTAAAATAGTTTCCGGGACATAACTAGAGTATGAAGATTTTTCAATCTGCAACAGAAAGGCTGAGATTCTTAACCTTAATATAGGTACAGATATAGATGGTTTTGAAAATATGTGGCTAAAAATTAATATAAACAGGGTCTCTATTACTGCTGGGGTCATATATCGTACTATGAATAATATTGGGGCTTGTGCAAATGCACTCGACAATATTCTACCAGAAATAATATCAACCTCCGACTATGTAACGGTTCTAGGGGATTTAAATATTAATTTTTTGAACAGCAATAATCCAATATCCGACATATTTGATGTTTTGGGTTTCACTCAGACCATTGATGAGGCTACAAGGGTCACTGATAGAGTATCAACATTACTAGATCCTATATTTTTTAGTGATGCAGATGCTATTATGGATGTTGGCACCATCTCTGCTATCGGGATAAGTGACCATAAGTTGGCATTTTGTAATATACGCTTACCAAATCTTAAAAGAGTCCAGAAAATAATATCATTCCGCAGTTACAAACATTTTAATGAAAACCTTTTTAATACAGAGCTTTTACAAATACCCTGGGATAACATATATTATTTTCCAAATATAGATGACAAAGTACAATTTCTGACACAGAACCTAATAAAATTATTTGACAAACATGTACCAATAAAGACCGTCCGCGTTAATAAACCCCCAGCACCTTGGCTTACACCAGCTCTAGAGGTCATATTAAAGGAACGTGATAAGGCTAACTTAAAGTATAAAAAATCAAAGTCATTAGCTGATTTTGAAGCTTATAAGCGGGCTCGAAACTTTGCACTTGCTTCTATTCGAAGGGAAAAAAAGGGCTATTTAAGTTTTTTGGAACAACAAAAAAATAGTAAGTTACTCTGGAAAAATCTTAAAAATATGAATGTAAATGTAAGCTCAAAAACTTCTAATAGTGAATTCCCACTTGACTCTGTTAATCCTGATAGTGCAAATGACTACTTTTTGAGTGTATTTAAAAAATCAAATAAATGTGACCAAAAAATACATTTCTATAACACAAATAAACTTAAGAACAACTTGCACTTTCAATTTAATATGATAGATTCCAGTTCAGTGAAAAAAAATATTTATTCCATTAAGTCCAATGCTTCTGGTCATGACAATTTGACACTTTTTATGATAAAGCTTAGCCTTCCTGCTATCCTACCTCATTTGACACATATTGTTAATTCTTGCCTAGAAGCTGGGTATTTTCCAGAGGACTGGAAAAAGTCTATAATTCTTCCTGTTCCTAAGACCAGAAAAGTAACTGCTGTGAATGAACTTCGTCCCATAAGCCTGTTGCCTGTCCTATCTAAAATTCTTGAAAGAACTGTTCACACACAAGTATTAAATTACCTAAATCTTAATAATTTGCTTCCAGTTCATCAGTCAGGCTTTAGGTCTGGACATAGTACTACTACTGCTCTTCTGAACTTAACTGACAACATATTAAGGGCATTAGACAAAAATATTGCGGTTATCCTAGTCTCCCTGGACTACTCTAAAGCTTTTGATCTGATAGACCATGATTTACTGTATGCTAAACTAAAATATCTGGGCTTTGACGAATGCTCTGTCTCCTTTATCAGGTGCTACCTGACAGATAGACAACAGCGCGTACAAATTGGTAACAAGTTTTCTTCTGCTGAGACTGTGATATCTGGTGTACCACAAGGATCTATAATTGGACCACTTTTGTTTCTAATATACATTTTTGACATTTTCCAGGTAATCAAAAATTCAGATTCACAGTCATATGCAGATGATAAACAGGTTTTGCATTATTTTGACCCCAATAAACCAGCAGAAGCTGAAGCATCTCTCAATGACGATCTAAAATCCATCAATGATTACTCAAGAGAACATAACTTAAAGATAAATCCTGAAAAAACAGAGGTACTTCTCTTTTGTTCAGAAAAGCGAAGAAAACTGCTAGAAGGTAGGTTGCACCTAAAACTGGGCGACACAACTTTGGGATTTTCTAAAAATGCGAAGAACTTAGGGCTTATCATTGATACTAATTTAAGGTTCAGAGATCATGTGAATAAGTTACTTCAAAAAAGTTATGTAAAAATGAAAGTTCTCTATGCCAACAGATATATCTTAGACTTTAATATTAGGAAAAAACACTGTGAATCTCTGGTTTTGCCAATTTTTTATTATTGTAATATAGTGTACTACCCCTGTTTAGATTTAGTGACAAAAAATAGATTGCAAGTTGTGCAAAATAACTGTTGTCGCTTCATATTTGGTCTGAGGAGATATGATCATGTCTCAGCAGAATTTAAACAATTAAATTGGTTAAGTATGTCGGGTGTGGTAAAGCATCATTTTGCTACTTTTCTAATGAGGTTGTTAATATCAAATATTCCTGTATATTTGAGGGAAAAGTTGGTATTTCGAACATTTATTCATAACCGTGAACTTCGTTATGGAAATCACTTTACTATGCCACAACATCATTCAGCACTCTTTCAAAGAGGTTTTGCCTATAATGCGGTATCTTTATATAACTCCTTAGATCCCTATTTAAGAGATATTAGTTTGAACAGCTTTAGGTCTCAGTTTAAAACTTATTTGTTAAATTTACAAAATACTTAGTGTCATTATGAATTATGTTTACTTTTCACTTCTTTTTTGATTTAGAATAGGGATGGTTAAGTGTAAGAGTAGCCTAAGGCTAAACTTCGCCATTTGTATTCTTTAACCTTAATCTTATATGTATATACCTATAAAACATTTAAATCTGTGTAATGTATATGCATGATTAATAAAAGACGATTTATTATTATTATTATTATTATTTAATATTGAAGCCAGCTTCCAGTGTATAATTCTCCTACCATATCTTGTATCTCTTAGAATTCAGTAGGTTAAATAAAATAAAATTAAATAGTAATGAATTATTTCTTAGAATGTGCAAATATTAACATGCTGGATGGTTTCAGAGCTTTGGTATCCATATCTCAATTTATCATTAATTACACTTGCATCTTTTGCTATAAATTTTAAATAGTGACAAGTAAACATTAGTTAATCTTGTATAACTAATAGTGAAAACTCTGGTTCAGGAAACATTTGACCTGAGACCAGCGAATAGTTTGACGCAGTTTTGTCTCAACATGCTCTTGCATGATCACGTTAATATGCCTTCCATGTAGGGATTTTTATAGTCAGCTCTTAATTTTTTTGCTATTGTTTGGTGATTTATTCGAATGTCATTTTCTTTTAACCTGAGTGGGATCAATTCATTAACTTGACATATGGCTGCGTGTAGTAGTAATTCAGCAGGCTTTCTGTAAAAACAATTTTTCAAATTAATAATTTGTTGATCTCGTTGTTTTCCTAAGTCTGCTATCTCATATCATGGAAGCATAGTCCTTTCGATAGCACTTCTTGTAGGTAAGTTTTGTGCTTAGAATACCTAATTTTTCTTTGGGCGTGGTTAATATCGTTGTGATATGATAATTCCAAATGAATATTTCAATTTTCGTTATTAACTCCAGCTTTTAAAAGGGATTTTAGCGGTTTACCATATTCGGATGTTGTTTCCTTTTTTTATTATTTGTTGATTTATTCTTTATGCTAGCGTAAATTTCTAAATACCCGTGGGTCTTTTTTGCTTCTACCGATTCAACCGTATTTCCATTTTCCATCTGAAATATTTGAATGTTGAATATCGAGAACTCGTCTACAATTCTTGATAATTTTTCAAGTTAATGTTTAGAGAATCCCGAGAGTCAAATAGATCATCCATATAGAGTATGTATTTATCATTATTATTATAATATTTATTATTAAATTATAAAATATAGGGCAACGATTAAATTAAATCCATATACTCAATTTACTATTGAAGAACAAATTAGCTCCAATGACTAAACTTTATACGTATATATAAACTCACGATATCTATAAATCTGCATAAGCTTTTTGATCTTAACACTAATTATGTGACCAGGATTAGTTAGACCGAGAAATTTACATGTAACTGTAGCATGATCTCGCTATCGATTATTAGAAAGATTTCTCACATTATTTTGCTAAAATGGGTATCATGGGAAATTGCTAATTCCTTTTTTGCAGGTATATCTTGTAACGGATCTGGTTATAACATATTTATACTTCATCAATATTTATATTGCCCCAGTTTGCCTCAGCTGGCGTGTTACAGGAAATATTTACTAGTAAAAAAGTCCGTTTTGCGTTCAAATCGTAGGATTCGCCTAAAAAGGTTTAATATTATTATATCACCAAAAATATCTACGGTAAGTTTTTATTGACGAAATACGATTTACTTTATTATAAAGAAGAATAAGGTCAAATTAAAACTAAGAAACTGGCTGGGTTAGGTCACGTGTATTTTGAACAAAAAGAACTAATTTAGCTACAAAAATCAAACTCTTATTATCATTTAATAACACAAGAACTTTACGCAAGTAGTAGTAGTAAATTACTGAGACAGTAGTTTAGTACCGCGATAAAGTTGATGAGTGATAAACTATGTACCCTGGGGGAAATGTGTAGAGAGAAAGAAAAGCACTAAGGAAACGATATAGAGAGGAAATAACTTATGTGAAAATAAGGGCTACTCAAGCTATATTTCAATTTCTGATAATGATCAGCCTGGCAGATTGTAAACTCTAGTATAAGAAATTTAATTTCATCACTGACCCTGGAGAATTTAACCTTTCTTTTATCTGTGGCCGCTACTCCCTACCTTTGGCGCTAACTCCTATTAATGAGCATCTGAACAGGCATATCCAACAATAACTCTATTTATCTTTCTGGGGTGAGTTTTAATTATGTGCGGGAGGCCATAAACACCTGAAAGGTAAAACACAGAAAGGATTTTTATGGCCTAAAAAAAATAATGTCTCGAAAAAATTTGTTAATTGGTCCTTTAACTAAGTTGTTTAAGTATTATTGGAGGAGTCTACCCAAGTCCCTTTTAAGATCAGCAAGACTATTCCAGTCTATAAAAGTAGTGGTAAACTTTGCGTCACAAATTATAGATCCCACTCTATGCATACTTTGAAAGCAAGTCTATCTTTATTGCTGAGCAATTTGGATTTCAGGAAGGTAGTAACTTAGGGATACCAAAGTCCAGCAAGTAAACCTAAAATACCCTCAAACCCAGATAACCAATTACCATAATTACGACCCTTTATAACCATAACCAGGCGCCCTGTCCTCCTAGTGAAAGAAGAGAATACTTCCCAGTCTAGGTTATTGATTTCCTCACGTGGCAGGTGTGGAGATACCACAATATGACTTTGCAGCCTGTGATATTCTTCTACAAAATAATAAGTCGTATCCGCGATTATGCAGGAAGTAGAGCACATCATGCTGAGAGCCACACCTAAGAGTAATTAATAGTCTATTAAGCCTCTAATTAGGTCCACTGTGGTTCCTCTATGCAAAGACAGCAGCCAGGCTGCCTTAGCTTTCCTTAAGGATGACAGCAGTTCCTTAGTTTATCGGCATCTACTATTTGTGATCTAGCTTGTTCCCTAGATTTGTTTCCATGCTACGTTATCTAGAATATGAGAAATGTGTCTTTTGCTTTTTGCTGGTACAAGAGATGATTCGATTTTTTCTAACTCATCCGCCCACAAGCTTACCCAAAGAAGTTATAGTTAAATAGACTTTGAGTTTATACTGAAAAATAAAACAGCTATCATCATTAAGGATAAACCGATCGGCCGCTAAGATGAGCTTTAGGATAGTACTAGATTATAAAGAACGGCTGCAAGGTAAAGCTTGTCTGAGTACGTGACTACTCCGGTAATGCTGATAACAGTTTACTCTTTTGGTAGATTCCCCAAAGATTTTCTTCTCAATAGAAGGACCCTTTGGAGATGGACCGAAACACCTGGGATGAAACAATGCATACATCGCTAAGCCCCCTACCTATCTTACAAACATTTACTCCATCCAAAGACGTGAAATATGGCTAGTGTCTGCTCTTCTTACTGTGCAGTGGCCTTTAAGACTCTATCTTTACATCTTATGTATTGTGGGAGTTACAAAGATGCCCGGCGTGAAATTTAAAATTTGGGCAATCTTAACAGTTATATCCGGTGCAAATGCAAATTCTAAGAATATTTTAGTAACAAAGAATACAGTAATTTTTTTTGCAAAATTTATCTTTTCATTCACCTTTTCATAAGGCCCCGGAGGAAGAAGAATAGTAATAATAAATCTTTCAGTAAGAATAATTTCCAAGTAGTATTCTCTTGCGTACTGATTTTCTTATCAAGTATATACTGGCATTATATGAATGTATATTGCCTTGGATATTACATTTTATAAATGATGTACTTTATGAACATAGCACATTTTCAAGAATGGTAGAAATGAAGGTAGGCAAACCAAAAAATTGATAGTTCTGCGCGATTTAAAATTTTACACCTAACTTGTCATGCGAGATGATCTCACAAGTTTCTGACCTTAACGTGAAGATGGCAACACTGTTCAATAAAAGCTAGTGAATATGGTTACCTATCTTTTGACAGGCACCAAATAAAATGCAGCCGTTCTTGAGTGTCATTTGCCGTTTTACAGTCGTTTAAGTGAGTTGTGATCGTACTACTTTGGAAGAAGATGGACGTTCAATGGACCAAAATCTAGTGACGGTAACATGGCAAATTCCGATAAATATTACTAAAGAACCGCTTAATTAAACTGACAGGGAGAGATAGAGAACAGAATATAAGTAGAAGGTGGTCCTTGGGATCAGGAAGTTTTGATATTGTTGTTATTTTGCAATTATGAATAGTTGGCTGTGGATCCTTTTGTTAAATTATTTAGCCATTTAGTAACTATGGAGCACTTGCTAGGTGAGCAACGTGCTTTGTGATTAAATCCTACTAGAAAAATAATAACTGTATAGTAAATTTCTTCGGCTTCTACTATAAGGTATTGGGTTCGTAAATTTAAAAAACACAGGTTTCGATGTCAATGTCAAACATAAGGGGTCAAAGTAAAGTGTAGGATCATCGATTGCATTAGAGAATCTATAGAGTACACGCCAAAACGTTCAACCTGAAAGCAAGCTCAGGCATTAAATATATGTAAGACTTCTTTACCTCAAATATTCGACAAATATCTCAATTTTTACGCATAAAAAATTCAAATAGTCCATAAAACCAATAGTCATCTCAAATCGTCTACGTTTTGCTTTAACTTTCCTTGAGAATGAGATCAATATTCTCAATTTGTGGATGTCTGAGGAGTCGCACTTTTATTTCTCCGAGTACATGGGAATTATCGGTTCCTACTTTTTTGAAGATGAAAATAATAAACACTATTGCGGTAAATTCTGTATAAAAATTCTCAGAGATAAGGTGACTCGTAAGGTAAGCTTTGTTACATGCAGATTTTGCCCTAAGCATGTAACATGGGATTTCATATAAATTCGGGCAAAAGTTTATGGGTTTTGGTATCGGCTTAAAAGGGTTGTGTGAATTACAGTTTCATAAATGGAATTTGGGGTTTGATAGTAATGCAATTTATTTTTTTAAGGCTTTTGGGGTTTGATTATTTTGAGGAATGTATTTACCTACCCTATCCTGTCAGCACACCTCTGTGGAGTTAGTCGTATTATGTTTCCTGTACCTGGTGTTGAGAACTTTCTGACTTTTGATTTGTTTGTCAAGAGTTGCTATGAGGCCGGTATATGTCTGGGGTATGGAGGGACTTCTAGAGGATGCTGTTGTGCCACAGATTGCGCTATGAGTAGAGTAAATAAGACCTTTTAGATGGTGATCCGTTAGTGTAGGAAAACTTACAAATACTTTCCTCTATAGCGGAATCATGTTGGGCAAGGTATCCTAATTGATTTGAAATTGGCCTCCCCAGTTTTGCTTGCTATATTTCCCTTTAATTCTTTAAGTTAAGTTTTAGTAAATAAACGTGCCTTGACATCTGGTTTCTAACCCTACTAGCCGATTGACAGTGACTGTGATTGACAGTAATGACTATTGACACACTTGTTGTTGTGGAGGTTTGGCAGCGTTGCTGTTTCCCATTAAAGTTTGGTTTCCATTTGGCGGACGACGGAGCGTCATAAATCAGGCAGAGCGACGTAAGAGGAAAATTGGAATTTCGTAGCCCCGTTGGGAAAATTTTGTTAGTTTTCCATGTTTTAGTATCCGAGCAGTATCATTTTGCTGTGGAATTGCGGAATTTCTATTTTGATAGAGTGAGGCTCCGCGTAGTTTGCACCAAGAGGCAAGGTCAGATCGTGTCGAAGAGAGAGAGTGACAAGTTCACTGCCAGTGTCACCTGTCATTGTCTGGTCGGTTGTCAGTTCCTTGTCCAGCCGGTAGCCATCCCGTTATCAGAAAGAACAGTCGACATTTTGTGGTTTTAAGGAAAATTTAAGTTCATCTTGCCGAGAATTCGGTTGAATGGAAAAATATTCCTCCCAAGTTTTGGGGTTTAATTTGATGAACGTCTAGTGGGAAGTTGTAGCCGAGAGGATTTCGGATTGACCTGATATTTTTGGATTTGGTCGGCTGCTCCCACACCATTTATGGGATTTTGAAATTTTCTAACCACAAAACGAGACTCTAGGCCTCGCTCACCACCTTAGGTATGTAGCAACATGTTTGTAATTGCCATAGAATTGATTGTGTATTTATTTTACTGATTTTTTTTGTCCTCTATTTTAGAGGCCTCTTCTTTTTCTCATTCTCTTCTCTATTCTCTGGTCTCTTCCTATTATCTGGTTTCTTCTGGTCATCCCAACACTGTTGGCAACCGGCTGAAGTGAGCCTCAACACAGCCTGGACTGAGCATTGTACCGTGGCTCTGCGATTTTGGATTGGAACTTACCTGAAATCGACTTGCCCATGTGGTCGTTACCCTGGTTGTAGCTGACTGGTTCCAGAGCTGTCGAGTTAAGCTACCTTAGCCAAAATACACAAGAGATTAGAGAACACGCAAGTTTTTGCACATTTTATTTTATTTTTCTCTTATTGAACGGTTTGATTTAGGGTTGGGGGTTGATTTACTAATTTGAATTTTATGGGTTTATTTTCTTTTATGTAAAACAAGAACGTTAAGGGGTTCTTTCTTGCTAAGTCTATTAACATTAACCTGAGGGTTTTCATTTGAGTCGAGCATCGACATAATTGATTTTGACATTGAGCCTCGATCACCTTGTAAGGGATTGGCTATTTGCTACAAATAACATATTTAGTCATAGTGTTGGTTGTTGGTTAATAGGTTTTATTGCACCAACATACCATTAATAGGCTTTCAAATTCGAACCTTACTATTTAAAAGTTTTATTTAGATTAATGTGACTTGACTAGAGTTTGTAAAAGATATTTAGGGCCAGTGAGGTATTGTGAATTAGGCTCCAAACATATACTTCTTGTAAACAACACGTGATCACGTTTTGGATTTTCCCCTTAAACAGTAGTTCAGTGCGGATTTGTTTTTTTTCCTTACTAATTCCTCGCCTTAAGCATACCTCAAGTAACTCTTAATTCTTTTATCAATTTTTTTATTTACTTAAAATTACTACAGTATTACATTTTGAATAATTATCTAAATTTAAATATCTCAGTGGAATTTAATTTTTGTTATATAAATGGAAGTGACTATGTAAATTCTTGGATGATTATATCAATCTGGTGGACCTATGGAATGTTATTTGAGTTTTTCCCATATTATTTTCAGCTTTTAGGATCTAGGTACAAGAATAAATATAGGTCATCATTTTCTTGATTAAGGGGGGCTTATATTACCATCATAATATATCAGGGTTTGGTGTAAAATATTTAAATCAAGTGGCGCTCTTATTAAAATTTCTCCCACTACCTTCTCCACTGTCTAAAAGCTGGCGGCCACCAAATCTCTGAATCTTTTAAAACAAAATTTGCTTGTCTGGACTTAGTAATTTTTTTTGTGGTTGGATAGTAGGTATGACTCACACGGGTTGGAAATGAATTGGATTGAACCAAGTTACGCGCTACAACTTCAATAATAATGTTTGGTCGTCTTTTTTTCGATAACTGTTTACTTTAGGTATAGGACATGATGCATGAAACATACGTAGAATTCTACGCGAAATTCAAAGATGAAATAAAAAAAACGTGCTTTCATTTGAAAAAATGAAGTTGATGGTCGTAATTTATTTTTGAGCAACCCTGTATATACAAACTTCACGTACAAAAATGCGCAACTTGAAATAAAAATCGACGGGTCCGAGCGTTTTTTTTTTGAAGTTCCACCTTGTATATCTAAAGAACATGTTTGTAGTATGTTAAATCAAGATTTAGGCAAGAAGAAAGGTGCATCAGATAATGGATTTGCTCACCTTAAAACTAAAACATATTCGAACAAACATTGCCAGTGTTATGCTTATACAGTTTAGGAACAATAAACTAATTTAGGAGCCAATTAATGGTCACAAATGAACTTGAATACTCCATTTTATGCTCAAAAACAAAAATACACTTACTTTATAGTAGACTGTGAAGAAGGGATCGGTCCAAAAAACGACGTCTATTGTTTTGGCTAACAAAGTGATAGTCGTCATAATTTTCTGAGATAATACTGAAGTTGTAATAATCGATTATTTTCAAATGAGAACAACCATTACAAAAACACAACTAAATAATCCTGTTGCATCAAGACGATGCGCTGTATGGCGAGATTTCACGAATTTATGTTGAAAATGCTTGACAACCCTGTTTGCTCACCAGAATTAGCCCCAGATGACTTTTTTTACCTTATCTAAAATTAAGACTTAGAAGTCAGGCAATTTCTTTAAGTAAGGAGGCCCATCATCTTATGTATGTAGCGTAATAAAAAAAAATAGATTTACAGAAAAAAGGCCTTGTATCTATGTTATATTGGAAACTTTTCCGACTACTCGTATACTGATAATATAATTCTGCATTTTTTCTGTGTTAAGTTATAACTTGTAGCCGCAGTTGCTGATATTTCATCAATCATTCTCTTTAGTAGTTCGTTCAACAATAGTTTTTCAAAGCTATTGCTAGATTCTATATCTAAGGTTTTAAAAAAAAAACAATAAAATAAAAAACCATCATAAAGTTTAATATTTTGGAATGAATACATCGAAGGATTCTGAATTCAACTAACATAATGGCGCAAACAATGGGGAACACTTAATAAATGAAACCTCTACATAAATGGTACTGGGATCAGTTTCATCAGCCCATTGAAGTTTAAAACTTCAGTGGTCTTTTAAAGAACTTGTATAGTTTTTCTATGGGTCTTGTGCTCGCATTTTCTGATGATATCTATTTAACGATAAGGGTAAAGCATTGTACAGTTGGAGCTGTAATTTGATCGGTATACATTACAGGATTACAAAATGAAAAGGGCAGGTATATATTATAGGGTGCACTTTTTAAAGCGGGCATTAATCTTAAAAGTTTTGTATGCAGTAGGTAATTAATACACAGAAATGCATCAGATTATTCAAGAATATTTTTCTAACAGTAATTACTATTAAGTATAAATTACATATGCCGATTTATCAGGCAAATTGATCTTTACAGCTTGATAACATTTAATACCTGTTTTCATACCTTATTAAACTGAAACCTGATGACTATAATGCGGAAGGCGACACTTATTTCATTTAAAATACATATTAATATAAAATAAAATAAATAGAATATCTTGTTAAATTACTTAGTCCTAAAAATTGTTGTGTGTATATGTCCACTGCTATCAAAAAAAATTATGTAAAGAAAGGTAATAGGCTTTAGAGAGCCATTAGTAATAAGTGAGTTTATTAATCAGTATTACTTCCTGTCTGTAACTAATTATTTACCTAATATTCACATAAACAAGTTTTTTTCCTTTATCGGAGCGAATGCATTTATCAATGGTAATAATAATATTAATATAAGTAGGCAAAAAGAGTGGTGTTTTGAGACTTACTCAACTAGCAACACATTATTATTTTTGCACTTAAGTTTCAGCATACAGATTACTGGTAGTGGTATTATTTTGCTTATTAAACGTTATCTCTAGGATGTATATATTTTCAAAAATAATTTTACATCCAGGGAGGTTTTTACATGTTAGTTTCTATGAATATTAAATAATCTTCGATAGTAAGTCGTCGTCACTATAGACCACATCCTGACCTATTTTTGCGGAGACTGAGTAGTGCCTATCTGCGGTTTAAGTTCACAAGGTGATTGCGACCTGGGTTAATAATATAAAGAGTTTTCATAGTCTGATGAACTCTTTATATCTCACAAATGATACATTTGATTAAATATAGCAATATAGCAAAAAGACAATTTGGCGGTATCTCGTATTTAATTTAACGACCAAAAAACAAGAGAACAGGAATGTCCATGAAGTTATTAAGTAGCTCATGTAAATAATTTACAAAGAAAGTATTTTTTCTGAAGTGCAACGGATATATACACACAACCGCAATGTCTAGGGATATTTTGAATAAATTTGTATATATATTTTTTAATATGATCTTTTTTTTTAAATTTATTTGCAAGTTTAAGAGTAGTTTATAAGGTAATAAAAAAACCCAAAAAATTTTAAATAATTTATATTTTTTCTAAAAAAATGCAAAAAAATTAAAGTTGTTGAGAAACTAGGTTTTACAAAAATTTAATTCTTAATTTTAAATTAACAAAAAATAAACAAAAACAATATTCAATAACTTGTATGACCTCCACGACTGTTCACAACTGCTTGACATCGTCTGGGCATGCTTAGAATTAAATGATCAATATCATCTTGGGGTATCTCATTCCAGGCTTCTTGAAGTGTCAGAAACAAAGTTCTTCTATTGTCTCTTGGTCTTTCCATACGAAGAACTCTTCTTTGAAGCATATCCCACATGTGTTCAATGGGGTTTAGGTCCGGGAATTGAGGTGGCCATGGTAAGACATCGATATTATTCATTTCTAGAAACTCTCTAGCAACCCTTGAAGTGTGTGGTCTGGCATTGTCGTGCATGTAAACAAAGGTTTGACCAATTGCTGCTGCATACGGAATAACAACAGGTGCCAGTATCTGATCCACGTATAATCTGCCAGTTAAAAAGTTTTCTAATAAAATGAGGTCTGTTCTTCCTCCAATACTAATGCCTCCCCAAACCATGATGGTTCCGCCACGAAAAGAATGCACTTCCTGGACATTGCACAGGCGGTTTGCGTTTCCAGGCTCTCTCCACATGCGAACTCTTCTTGAGTCGGGGTAAATTCCAAACCGAGACTCATCAGTGAACAGCACATTTGCCCAACTTTCATTTTGCCACAACAAATGTTCTTCCGCCCACAAAAGTCGTACTCCTCGATTACCCCAGGACAACGGTTGCACCCTTAAAGGCCGACGACTACGTAGGTTGTTTTCATGCAAACGTCGGCGTACAGTATCGGCTGAAACCTCAACGTTATGCACTTGCTGTAGCATGATTTGCAATTCTGGTGCTGTTACAGTGGGGCGTCTTCGAGCATTTAAGTGTAAAAAGCGGTCCTGTAGAGGGGTTGTAATACGTAAGCGACCTCTATGCCTTTCCGCCACATCGCCTTCTTCTCGATACCGTGCATATAAGCGTGAAATTACGCTTTGAGTAGTGCCCATGTTCACTGCAACCTGTGCTTGCGTCATACCACCATCTAAAAGGCCCACCGCTCGTATCATTTCTTCTCTCGTTAAATGTCTGCGCTGCATGGTTAGCAAGAACTATACTGAGCTCAATTCAAGACAATAAATAACGATATGTGTATTTGTTTATTTATTTGAGATAAATAAATTAAGTAGAAAAATGTACAGTGTGGTTTAAGCAGTCTAAAATAAGGATAAAGTCTAGATATTTTTATATTTATAGCAAGTAAATAAAATTTTAACAAATTAAAAAAAAAATTAAGAAAATTCTAAATTATCCCTAGACATTGCGGTTGTGTGTATTAAAGTGGCCCAGTAGTTGGTGATGATAACCCTAACGGATTTACTGCCAAGTCACAACCTGCGCCGAACAGATTGAGCCAGATTAATGTGACACTGATAAGTGGATTTCATATGATATAAATTTTGATCTGACAAGGCAATAAAATAGCAGTTTACAGTTAGAATCCAAAGTAAAATTCTAAAGGTGATCCAACAATATTAATATGCGACATAAAAGAAAAATTCAGAGTCGAGGGTTATGCCAAAATCAGTTATCTGATCAAGCCTGCTTAGTATGATAATGTAAATGAAATAATTGTGAGCAATGGGGATTTTGATCTTTAGTCACAGTCCGTTTTCAGTACACGAAATCTACAAAACATTCAGAAAGATTTGAAGAATAAAAAAACAATCCTAAATAGTATTTAATTAAGCCATCAGCACATGCCAGTCCATAACATTTATGTAAGGAAATTAAACGTAAATGGAAACCCTCTGGTTTACTTGAGGTAGTATAAAAATACTTGGATTTAAAGCCTTTATTATCGACAAACAAGGAGTCTATTAAGGGAAACCTGTTGCTGAATGCAATGGGTAATGCAAGGATTGATTTAATATATATCAACCTTAATAAAAATATTTACAAGGGTGCTACAATTCGTGTCAAAGTAGATAAAAATATAACATTCAAAAACATTACAGAGAGGACTAAGTAAGACAAAGCATTCAGTTTCTCCAAAACTATTTACCCTGGAATTAGGAGAGAAGTGTAAGAAGTTGACATGGCAATAAAAGGGAGTCAACATAGACGAGAGACTTTTGAGTAATTTATTTATTTATTTATTTTATTTTATTACACTCTCACAAACACATTGGAAATGTAATTACATGTTAAGAGTGCTTACTAAGCCAGTAAAGGCGAGAAAAAGAAAGACTACAACTAAAATATACTAACTAAACAAATGAGCAATATAAGAAAAATATTAAAAACATAAAAAACATACAAATACATATAGCAGATTCTAAAATAAATATGTGTACTACTTATACTTTGAACTACCTAAAATCACAGATCTAATTTGTCCTACAGAACTATTAAAGATATCTATATCACTTTTTTGTATATATTCATTACTTTGGTACATCATTCGATTTATAGGTGAACTACTTGGAGTAAAACATGTTTACTTTAGGAACCACAAAAGTTATGTTGTTAATTAAGGAACATTTCTTATACTTTAAATTGTTGACAATATTATATATAAATAGTACATCATTTAAACTTTGTCTAATACTTAATCTAACCATACTAAATTCAGTCAGCATACTTTCATAAGAAATCATATAGGGGTATTATAAGTTCTTAAGTACAAATACCTTAAAAACCTCTTTTGCACTTTTTCAATCATATCAATATGTACCAATGACTGTGGTGACCAAATAACAGAGGCGTATTCTAAATGGGGTCTAACCAATGTATTGTATAACATTATGATTGATTTTATTTGTTGAAAGTTTTTAGTGTTTCTAATTACAAATCCCAGAACTTTATATGCTTTATTGACAATAGCTTCATAGTGCTGGTTAAATTTAAAGTTTGACTGCATGTATACATCAAGGTCCCTACATTCATCCCTACATTCAGTCATCTCCGATTTGTCTCCATCTGACGACATGGGGATCATGAGCACCGACCAGGATAAACTTGCGAACGATATACGAACTAAAGAAAGAGTCACAGAAGGTAAGACTAGAAATGAACCTCTAGCAAACGAAGATCACGAGCTTAAACAACAATAAAATTAATGTCAATATCGACATCCACACATTTCAACTAGCGGAAAAATATATATATCTGAGACATAGCGTCAGGCTAGGCAAAGACAACCAGACAGCCAAAATAAGGAGGAAAATCAGTTTGGCATAGGAACATTTGGAAAACTCGCTAATGGACCATGCCATGGGCTCGAAATAGTCAGCAGGACAAAAAAAAGTTCAAAGTGCAGAGACTGGTTTGTCAACATTCGATGGAGTGTGCGATGCTGGGAATTAGTTTAAGTAATAGTTAAAGAAACGAACATATCAGGGTAAGAACCAAAGTGAACGACGTCATAGAGCAAACTGCAAAAAACAAGTGGTGTTGGGCAAGAGAAAAACAGAAACAGAGTCAGAGCTATGCTAAGATGGAAAGATGACACACAGAGAAAAGCGGAAAGAATCCAGCAGGTTTAAACTATGCTTGGGTGCAGAGCTCCAGACATGCGAGCAATACTTGAGGGAAGGGCGTATTTGAGCCTTATAAAGAGTCAGCAGCTGTTCTGGTGTATACAGTTCTTTCGTTTTGAAAAGCACTCCGAGTTTTTTGGAAGCCGCCCTGGCGACCTCGGCAACGTGGTCATGCTAGGACACACTGTTGGTGACCTCGACTCCTAGAAGATGTAAAGATGATTTCATTGGCAATGTTTTCCCTGCCTAAGTTGGCTTTTTCCCTTGCTGTTACCGCGATAGAACCATCATCTGCTGTTAGGGGTGGCAAGGCCGACTTAGCAAATCCTTGACTAATAGCTTTCGATACCGACCAGAAAGAACTTGTTCCATTTGGGCAGTTTGCTTTTGATCTTGTTATTGTGACTCTCTTTGCATTTATCAATAATTCGCTTGCAGCTATTTCTGGAGGCTAAAAAGTTCCTCCGATTTTCGATGAAAGGATGTTGACGCCATTTGCGATATGCTGCGTTTTTAGTGTTTACTGCCTTTTTGCAATTCAGGTTGAACAATTGCTTGTTGTTTGATCCGCATTTACTAGAAAAAGGGATATAAGCTTCCATTCCTGCCAAGATCGTCTCTGTAATATGATTTGCACATTCTGAGATGTTATTGGTTGTAAAGCAGACTTCTTTCCAAGGGAATGAGCGATAAAATTCCCGAAGATGGTTCCACTCTGCTGATTTATAGTGCCATACCTTCCGCGGCATCGGAGGATCCTGCGTTTTAACCTCCAACTGGCAAGAGACTGTTAGCAATTTGTGATCCGATGTTCCTAGGGGGGCATGTACTGATACAGTGTACGAGTCAGGGTCTGAAGCCAAGACCAGATCTAGGAGACTGGCGAACTCGCCGTCTCGATCGGGGATTCTGGTAGGTTCCTCCACAAGCTGCGTAAGCCCGCATATGGTGGCAAATAGCTCAGCTTCTCGTCCTTCATCGTCGTTCTTGATGCAGAAGCGCAGCCAGTTGATATTGTGAACGTTAAAATTACCCATAACAATGATTTCTGCGCTTGGGTAGTCAATTTGAAGATGGTTAATGCAATGAACCAGGTTTAAAAAGAGCCATCTATATTGGGTGTCGCTTGGTGGTCTGCAGATACAGCAGATAAATTTCGTGGTATCACTGGCTATTATTTTGAACCACATGACGTCGAAGTCCGCAGGTTCAAGCGTTTCCTCCCGCTGGCAACTCAAATCGTTCTTGACAAATACTGCCAATCCAAAGTTTAGTCGAAATCGGGTGTGTAGATCGTATCCAGGATAAATGAGGTGAACATTTGTTGTTGGAGGTTTCACCTTTGTTTCTGCCAATGCTAGAATGTAAGGCTTATTTGATTGCAGGTGTTGGTGTACTACATTAATATTGGTGTTTAGGCCTCTGATGTTGCAGAAATTGATTTTTAGGCTTTTAGATCCACCTGATGGACCTCCCCGACCAGCCTCCGCCCGGAGATCCGATTGACGGCGAGTTTACCTCTGAAAAGTTTTGGTCGTGAGGGCGTCATCATGCATTTATTTTTCTTCTCCATTTCCCCTTTGGAAACCGGACACATCGACATGGCGGCGAAACGTGAGTTCCATGGAACCACTTCACGCCGCCTAAGTCCTATGTGGTGGTATTGAACCGGGCGATGCAAGTGGACAACATCTACCACCAAAGTTTATTAGTGAAGTACAAGTATACATAAAATGTCTCATGTACAATAAGAAAGATTGGTTGGACATCGGAGGAATACATTATTACTAGGTGTTTTACATTAGCAGCGAAATCTCGTTTAAACAAAAATACCTAAAATTATCCACCAAAAACACCAAAGATTTTGGGAAAAAAGGTAGGCGCCCAACATACACTGTTTTCTCTCTACTTGACTTTAATTTATAGATCAGACTGTATCTACTAGAACAGAAAAATAAGAGCTGACAGAAAAATTACAAGGAATTAAATTAATTATATCAGATTATCAATAGCCAGTTGTCAACAAAGTCTTGGATAAAATAATGAACTTAAAAATCAGAATACTTATACAAAACCGAAGAAAATCAGTCTAGGTTTTAATCATTTTTATTAAATTTTAATTCACTTCAGCAGCCAACCAATACATAGATTTTAGACAATATATTCTTCTTATCTCAGTTGGCAAGTAATTAAACACTTTTACACAAAAGGTATTTCTTTAAGTTAAAATTGCGGTACTAGCAGCCTAAAAAGGAATTCTTGTACATTTTCTTGTACGTTTCATTTATATATCTACCTTTAAAAAATAAAAATAATACATTTCAGAATAATCAAGTGGAAAGCATTAGTGTCGTAGACTGATGTGATTATATACTATACAGAATTTTCCTTTTTGGCAGTTTGAATCCATTATAAAATGATTACTGAGGCAAATTGGCACCCGGGGATTTATGCTGTTTAAACAAAGTATATAGATTTCAATTTGTTAGACTGTGGTTTAAACCTTAGAGAACTGTCAGTAGTCAAATTTAAAAGAAGCGGTGCGGAATACGTTTACAACTAATGAATGCTGGATTTTAAGATTTTTTATTGCTGGATTTATTAATATTGAAACTAAAGAATGATGTTAAAAAAATCAATACTGTTTGACGAATACTAAACAATGACTCAAATACTTTTAAGAATATTAAAGACCTGACAAATGATTGCAATTATTATTTAATGGTTTAGCAATGTTGATTAACAGCCCAAAGCCCAATAAAGAATTTAAGGTAAGTCGTAGTCATTAACATATTTATCTCTATAGACAACAAGTTATTATTAAAATATAGATAAAAATAATTCGTTAAAGAACAATATCAGCCCTGGAATTGACAAAGTAGAAGCCTAAAACTAATAAAAAGTACCCTGTTAGAAAAAGGGGTCTAACATAGATCCCGAGAATTATCGGCCAATTTCTTTCATTCTTTATCTAAAATCTTTGAAACCTTACTTAGTCAAATAGAAGATCACCTTGAGCAGAATTCATTGTTTTATATTAGGTAACATAGTTCTAGACAATAACAGTCAATGGATACAGCGGTCAGGGACTTGTGTGACAAGATTCTGAGGTTTTGAGTTCAGTTTTCACTTGCGATTTGTCAAAAGCATTCGATTGTGTTGAGCATAGTATATTTTTTCAAAAGCTCATCTATTCTAGTATTAACTTGTTACAGTCCTACTTAACAGAAAGCAGTCAATATGTTAATTCTAAGAGTTGTAGGTCTTAGAGTTTACTGATGACACATAGCTTACCGCATGTCCCTATTTTTGACCCTATTGGCTTTCTGGTATATGTCGATGATATTCCCAGCTGTCACCCTGATTATTTATTTTATCTTTCACACATCACTGATGTACATCGCTGATAGCTGCCTCTCCAGGCCGGATATTACAACTGATCAGTAACCTAGTGGATCAAAAATAAGCTTAAATTAAAACAAAATCAAAAAGAAAACTTTTTTCTTTAGAGATTGTATTTATGGTCAACAGACTCTGGATTATATTCTAACTTTCCTTGGTGTCACTTTGGATTCGGGATTGACCTGTCGAGCTCATGTTAGGGAATTCTCGTCTAAGTTGTATATTCTTGATACAAAATTTCTCCGGCTTTGTAATATACTGTTTGTTTCTTACAACGCGAATGTATTCACAGTGATTACTAATCTGAACTACAGAGAGTTTTGGAGTTTAAATTATAGGAATGTGATAATTCTTCCTTCAGTCAATTCAATTCAAGTCAATTCTTAAGTTCATATAAGAAGAAAATACAAACTTAAGTGTGCCGGTAATAGCGTTCCCAATAAGGCTACAAGAAATGGAGGTTGAAAAAATTTGTAGAGAATTAAAAAATAGCAAACCAGCAAGACCTGGCGATATTCCATTAGAGTTGATAAAGTATGGAGGTAGAACTCTTTTTCGAGAACTCATTTGTTTCAGAGATGTATAAATAATACAACAACATCGAAAAAATGGAAACTGTCTTATATAACAACCATAATCCAACTATGTGAAAACTATCGAGGCCTAGCTGAAACAAGTTTAATAAGTCGAATATAAGAAACTGTTTTAAAACGCATTATAAAAAACAAATATAAAGATTTGGAAGAAGCAAAGCATGTAGGATTCAAGGCCGGAAGATCGACAATAGATTTCTTCTTTTCTGCGTAACCCAACTCACTAGAGAAAAAAACCACCAAAGACCAGGACATACATATACTATACGTCGACCTTAAAAAGGCATATGACATTCCCTTTAAACGATTATTGGAAGCCTTAGAATTAGGCAACATTAACATAAACATTATCAAAGCTGTAAAACAACTGTATAACACCAAGCAAGCCAAAGTGAAAACTGGAAATAAGCTATCAGACATCATTAAAGTAAAGAAACTTTTTAAAATCTACTTGGATCAGGCCGTCAAACAGTGTAAGAAGAAATGGGCATCCCACTTAAGAACAATCAGACCTTGTATACATTGTGTTTTGCTGACGATCAAGTGGTAATGGCTCAGGATCAAGACGACTTAGAATACGTGGCACGAAAACTCATAGAGAAATACAGAGATTGGGGGTCGGAGATAAATATAGAAAGGACAGAGATCATGTGTATTAGAGGAATACAACAGGATTTAATAACAGAAAGCAGAGAAAAAATCAGACAGTGTGAAGAATATAAGTACCTAGGGTCAAAAATAATACAGGATAGCAAGCTAGACTGAACAATAAGAGAGAGAAACATACAGGGCAGAAGAGAAATATCGATGTTGAAGGGAATCTCATGGGACCGGATAGTATCCGAAATAAATAAGCAAAGAAAATATAATACAATAGTTTGCAGCATTATGTTTGAATCTGGAATGCTACGGAAATGGATTATTGACAAACATTCAATAGTAGATGACAATAGGACGAATAGCAGTTGGTATGGTACGGCCATGTTTAGAGGATGACAGATGAGAAATAAGAGAAAGATGTGTTGAAGAAGACTTGTGGTGATATAGACAGGGATGGCGGCTAGGAATCGGAAGCCGTCGTAGAACCATAAACCCGTGTATACATAGTTCTTATACTGCCTTGTGCCTCCTACTTCTGAGGGTGAATCCTGAAGAATTTATGAACCGTGCTGATATTCACTCACACTATTCTAGAACCAATGGCTTCTTGGTGCCGCAGTACCAGAGATTTTATAGATCTGTAATGGCACATCTTCCTATGGAGTACAGTTTTTTAATATATTGCCTGTCTCTGTTAAATATCTGCAATTTTTTGCATTTAAGGCTAAGATTAAGGAGTATCTAATTAAAAATTAAAAATGCATTTCACTCATGTGAGCTGTACCTCCAGTCCAACTTTGATGACCTCCTGTAACCAAATTGTTTTATGCCTCGAGTTGTGTGTTATTTTAAGTTGGTAGTGCTAAATAATTTTAGATATAAAAATTTGTAGTCATACGTTTTATTGTATTATTAAATATATATGTTTGCTCTTTGTATTTGTTGACTTGGATAAGAGTGCTTTTCTTATTGACATTAATACATTAACCAATAATTAAAAAAAAAGTAATTATATTTTTTTAGTCGATCATGTAGTACACATAATTAATTTAATGCCTCAATACGATACTATGCCCGATCAATTTAAAATATTCGTAATTACCCCAATTTATAAATCAGATGATAAAACAAGAATAAACAACTATAAACCCATTACTGTAATCAATAATTTCACAGAACTTGTTGAAAAGTGTGTTAAGGATAAATTGCTTAGCTGTTATGAGAAACAAACTCAATTTTATATAGTAACCAGTTTTGCTTTTTAAATAATTAGAATACATGAAATAATCTTTTTCCTTCCAGAAAACAGCTAAGTGACAAGATTGATAGCAACGAGAACGAGATTTATAATTATATTTTTAGATATAGCAAAACCATTTGACATGGTTCCGTATGATCTACTATTAGAAGTTTCTAAGAAAAATGGGGTGCCGTGTTGGATTTCTTTAGAAGATACTTATTCAATAGAGATTACATTAAATATTAGAATAAATGTATCACAAGGCCCACCGCCCAATAGTATATTAACTATACATAAATTGAAAAATGTCTTATGTAGACGATAGGGCTTTAATATTTTCTGCAAACTTTAATAACAACCTTTGACTTTAATTAACTTTTTTAATTAAAAAGACCTTGTTTAACCTAAATAAGTTAGAAATTATATAAACAAGAATTACCTATCTAAGACAGCTTATACCGCCACCGGGATATAAATTTAAGACGTGCACATTATTACACACAGATGATAAACTATTGTTTATTTTTAAGAATTCATCCTGAAAAAATGTAAAGGAAGTACATGATGCAACATCAAATTAAAAAATTAAAAATATACAATTTTTTGACCTACCAAAGGCCTAAGCTCAACAAGCACATGATCAAATTCAAATAACAAACAAAACTTCAATACCATTCGGCTATGTTTCATTATACCCGATGTATGATAAAAAATAAACGATGTTCATGAAAAAAGTTTATTAGTTAGTATTGTTGAAAATAAAACTTTGCTTGAAATTAAATATATTGTTTACACAAAGAAAGATACATTGTTACCACATTGGAATAAATAGAAATCACTAGAGCCAAGAATTGGTTTGGTATAAGTAGGAAATCTTAGTGGGACTGAAGCTTTGAATATCAACGTTAGCCAATTTTTTTTACCAAAATAATTTATTTAGCCCCCAACACTTGTTTCGCTAAACTTGTTAGTCTCTTTAGAAGAAGATTAAACCACTGCAGGCCCTATAACTTCAAACATTTAGTCAAAATGACATTTGACAAATGGCATTTGACAAATCATAAAATGCTACCACTGTAACATAGCAAAAATTTAGAGAGTTTAAGATATTGAAAACAACGTCCCCGATACCACTCTCAAACCAGAAATCATTTCAAATAAATTATATGAAATTTTGTAGATCTGTAATTTGTAAATCACCTAAACCTTGTTCTTTCTTTTAGAAGTTTTGCACAAAAAATCCCGACAAATTATAATTTTAAAATAGAAAATATCAGAATGTATTTACTTAAATAGTATAGAAAATACAGGTTTCTGAATTTTGGAAAATTAAATACTTTTAAATTAAATCACACATCAAAATTAAGTATTTGTATCCTTCTTATGAAATGTGAGAATTAAAGTAAACCTAAGATCTAGAGCGTTCTATTTTTTTAAAAAATGTCTTAAATATCTTTTTTTATATATTATTTGTATCATTCCTAAAACTAAGTAAAAAATGATGTTAAAGAAAATTGAATCTCAGAGAATCAATATTTTTAGTTCAGTTTTTTAGATGTACAAACATTTCTATCCACCAAAAAAGATAAAGGAACACAAAACTTAAGCACAATAAGCTTTACTTAGAAATCAACTTTTCTACTTTTTAAAATGTATTCATGTGCAATTTTAAGATAATACTGAAATATATAATAGGCTGTTCGAAGAGATTAGATTAATTACCTAAATGTATCGCTCACTTATTCAACTTCTATTGATTTACTTTAATGGCGTTAAACTATATATATATTTCTCCGAACTAAAAACTTAAGATACTCCCTTCGATTAGTTTTATGAATAAAATACAAAGCCAAAGTATTAGACCGGGTGTTAACCCTGCTGCCCTTGTGGCAAACAGGCTGACGTCTTAACGTTTGGGCCAGAGGATTTTAAGGGTAATTTGTTGGCGGGATGAAGAGCACAAACAGACCACCCTTCTCTGTGGGGTGCTGGTTAAATACTACTAATGAGACCCTCTTTAGATATGACAGACTTGGGAATTTCCTTCCTTCTTTTAAAAACCCTTAAGCTTCTTTAAAATTCGCTTATTGAGTTTGTATGATAAGCTGACAGACCAGTTAACACAAACCCTAAATTATTTTAGCGAATATAAATTAGCTGATTAAAATATTTCTTGGACAAATAAAAAGGCGAATAGTTGATGCAAAGGAATAAATATTTAAGTTTTTATTAGTATAAGTAACAATAGAAACAATATTTGATAGTTGTCTCTTTCTTATCGTGATTAAAGTCGAATTTAAAAAAATGTGTCAAAATCACGTTATAGACATATGAATAATACGAATGTTGTCAGTCTTAAAAAATAAGCATAACGGGTTCTATGCAACCGTTTGCATTTAGATCTTGTGCTGCAATTCGGAGCAATTGAACATAGGCTACATGCCCTTGATGGACTATTGACTAGTGAGACTGGTGACTCCAAAGCTATTCTTCATTGATAAACTGGGAGAATATCTGGTTTACAAATAGCTTCAGAATAAACAACAGAGCTGATGAAGGGTTCTGTGGTGTGCGATCATATAGCAGAAGGGCATATACGCTGGGGGAGCATGCTACTGCCTTCCAGGATAAAGTCTTCGTTGTATGCGGATAGAAAATCCGAAATTTCGAACACCGCAATGCTGTCGTATTAATCTGCTTGGACAGCAGGGCTGCAATTAAGACTCGTACGGCTGAAAAGGTGTGCTCTAAGCTCATATTGAAGTGCATAAAGGTCCTGGACGTGACTGGTGAAGGTGAGCAGCAAAGTTCAGCTTGTTTGGGTGCCTCGCTCCTGCGCTAGACTGAGATCTGCAAGATCTGGACCCTAAACCTAGAAGTCAAAAATGCTTTATTTCTCAACATAAGCATGTCATAAAAACAAAGCTTCTTATGAGCTACACTTAATTGCTAGTATGGGAAATATGTATATATATATAAAGAAAAAGAAAAATCTGAAAAACTTATAACTGACAGACGTCAAGAATAAATAGCATTATGTTAAAATTTCGCTTTTTTTAAATTTTATCACTGACAAAGAACAAAAACTCCATGACAATTACAATTTCTTACAAGCATGTCTTAAACGAATCGTCATAGAACTCTAACAAGAGATAGTAAGCTTTTTTGTCAACATTTGGATGTCAACATTTCAACATGGGGATTTTCATTGCCCCATGATGCGACTATTTTGTTTATTTAGGTTATTACGTATTTACGTTATTTTTGTTAATTTCGGTCAAGTGGAAATGAGACTCGTCACTAAAAATGATGCTCTCCAAGTTTTACGAACACCTTTCAACAGTCATTTGTGAATTTTAAGCCACACTTTTAGAAACAGCTTGAATATTCTCAACTGAATGAGTTGGACGTTCCGACGTACTTTTACTTTGATATCTTGCACAGATCCGGTAGCTTCGAATTTATACACTATTTGCGATTGATTACTTCCTAGGGACGATTATGTACACCAAAGTAATCTTGAATTTTCCAATGAATTGAACACCAACTAACCTAAACAAAGTTTGAGATAAGAATTGTAGATACTAAAAACATTCGAAACCTCTTCTTGGAATATGCTTTATAACTCTTATTTCTGAATCAAAAGGTATTTTATTAAAGATGTATTTTAATTTTTTAAAATAAGACTTCCTACGCTATTTTCAACATAAGTGGTTAAAAATATTTTTTCGCTCATAGAAAATTGAGTCCTTAGTTAACGTTGATGATTGAATTTGGAAAATTTTGAACCTTTGTGGCGCACAGTAAGTTTTTTTCAATTAACCGCCATAAATCTATGTGTAATTTTATAATTTATATGAGCCACCTTTTCGTTATAAAAACAGAAGATTGGAAGTATACATTATTTTATAAATAGTGGACGACAGGTATCTATCGGCTTAGCTCCACAAGTATGTCGCAGATATATCGCACGGCATGTTTTTGAATAGTTAATTACTAGTGTTTCCTCAAAATCAGATATTTTGCCTAAGCCAACCCCAAGTTCCTGAGTCTGCACCTAACACCGAAATTTCCCGAGGAAAACTTTGAAAGCTTTTGACAAAGCATTGTTATATGTTCCTCGAATTGAAGTTCCCTGTCAATAATCAGCCCTAGAATCTTCGCTTCATTAATTCACTTCACTGGCGAATAACCAACAAAAGCATTGACGAGAACACCCTTAAAACTCATTAATTAAGTCTTCTAAATATTCAGTGACAGAAAATTTGATGCAAACCATTGATTTAAGATCTGCAGATCTGCCGTCATTGTGGCTCTCAAAAATGTAATGTCTGATCTCTGTCAGACAAGGGTCGTATCATTGGCAAATAATGTAATTTCCCCCGTATATCGAGGTTTGTTAGATCCCCGATGTATAGAAGAAACAGAGCCTACCACAGGGCTCTCCAAGAGAGAGAGTGATTAATATTGCGATTAGTAAAAACATATACATACTGACATATATGTACAATATTGATATGGGAAATATGGGCAACAAATTAAGTAAATCTTTACAAAATATTACTGACGTAGTTGGTTTAAAACAACTTATTTCAGAGCCCACAAGAATAAATAATTATAGCTCATCTAGTATTGATTTAATATTTTATAATCAGGATAACGTCATAGATGTTGACACCGAAGATATACAGATATCTGGTCATAACCTAATCTTTTGTAATGTTCAAACAAAAAAGAAAAATTTAAAACCATTATATAGTTTTAAATTTAGACGTCTTTACCTAATTAATAAATAAATTTTTCAACGCGACCTTGAAAACATTTCCTGGAACATTTTTTATAAATTAAATAACGCCAATGAAAAGGTAAATTTTCTAACTTCAAGTTTATTAAGATTGTTTAACAAACATGCTCCTCTCGTCAGTGTCAATGGCAAAACCAAACCATACTCACCATGGATCACAGATAACATTTGTCTTATGATAAAACTTCGCAATAAAGCACTTCATAGATTCCGAGCCACTAAAAACCCCAATCACTGGGCTTACTATAAAGAACTTCATAAGAGCTGAAATGGAAAGAAATTAAAAAAATAAACATAATAAAAAATAGATCCAACCACATTCACAACACCATTATACTGTTGTCCATTTTTAATTCCTCATATTAGACATCTTGTAAACTTTTGCGTGATATCAGGTACATTATCTGATTTATACAAGCAAGCTAAAGTCACTCCATTATGCAAATGTAATAACCCTAAGGAATTTAGCAACCTTCGATCCATCTCTATCCTTCCTTGCTTAGTCAAGATTTTAAAAAAAGTAATAGAGACTCAGATTGGCCCTTTTGTAACTTCTAACAATATTTTACCCGTTAAACAATCCGGTTTTAGACAGGGGCATAGTTGTGAGACAACTCTTGCTGAGGTCACTGATTCAATATTTGAATCATTAGATTTGAAAAATGCATCTGTTCTTATTATGCTAGACTACTCTAAAGCATTTTACATTTGAACTGTTGTTGGCAGTACTGTAGTATATTGGGTTATCTGACATGGCATTTAGGCTAATTAAATCATATTTAACAGATAGGTTTCAAAGAGTTTGCGTCGGTGACTCTGTTTCAAATAGTGCAAAAATAGCAGCTGGTGTTTCTCAAGGAAGCATTCTGGGCCCTCTCTTATATTTTATTTACACTTGTAACATCTACAAATGTCTTCAATACTGTGATCGCCATATGTATGCTGATGATTCCCAATTAATTTACAGCTTCACTGTTCCTGGGACTGAGAATTTAAAAATAAATAGTGATCTTCAGTATTTATACGAAAAATCGATAAATATGCAGCTTAAACTTAATCCAGCCAAATCCGTAGCAATTGTGTTTGCCAGTGACATTCACCGAACGAATATAGTTAATTATCTACACTTAAAAATAGGAAATGAAAAGATAACAATTAAAGATAGTGCAAAAAAATTTTTTGTGACTCAATTTATGGCCCATGCCTGGATAATGAAACAAAACGTCGAATTCAAGTTGTTCAAAATTCCTGTCTAAGATTTATTTTTTGTATACGAAGACGCAACAGCATTACTTATAAGCTTAAAGATGTAAAATGATTAAATATGGCAAGACGTAGAGAGCTACATTCAGTTTCTTTTTGTTATAAAATTTTAAAAAATCGCACCTCTCATTACCTTTTCAATAAAATTAAACTAAGAACTTCAGCACATCATGTAAACCTAAGACAAAGATATCTTGTTCACATTCCAAGACATCATAGGGAAATTTTTAAATCAACTTTTTCCTATAATGCTGCTAAGCTGATAAATAAGTATAAAATTAGTGATTTAACATTTTCAGTCCGCTCATTTAGAAATTCAATTTGGAAAAAAAAATGTTTAATATGTAACCTATTTAATTATACAATATGTGACGTAGCGCTGCATTTATAGTGTCATGACTTCTTTTCTCTTCTTTACGCCTTCTTTTCTTTCGATCTCTCTTACTGTTCTCTCTCTCTCTTTCTCCATCTTTATTTTGTAAATATATTCTTATATTTAATTATAAAAAATAAATAAATAAACAGTTTACTTCGTGGCTTCAACAACCCCTATGTAATTGTTAGGATGCTGAAAATTAAGCCATTTAATCCCGCACAATTATATTATTATTATTTCTTTTACAGCAATATAAATATTGAATTATTAATTGTATTGGGAATTAATAAACGTTATTATTATTATTATACACGTTGGTGACGACCTCCCGAATAAGAGGAAAACCACTCTGCAGACAATATGCTAATTATGAATATAATAACATCCTAATACATCCTATTCCTAATATCAAAATCGTGTAGCTTTCGCAACAGAATCTCGTGACTGACACAGTCAAATGCTTCTGACAAGTCACGAAACACTGCGGCACAAGTAACACCACCATTAATTTGGTAGTAGAGGTTGTGAAAAAAATTGTACATGTCATCGTTTATAATAGTGTCCTGTTGGAAATCAAACTGAAATATCTATAGAATATTATTGTGAATTAAAAACGATAATTCTAGTTTGAGGAATCATTAAGTACACCAGTTTTGAGGACTGAAACAACCTTAGCTGTCTTTAGGCATTGACACGTTTGTGAATATTTTAGTTGAGATAGCAGACTTTTAATTTTTTATGTGGTATATAAAACTTCCTTCACTTCAGATAAACTGGTAGGATTAAAGAAAAAAGAATTTTGGTACAGAATATTGCAAAAAGAAAAATGGATCAATTGGCAAATCTATATTTTGTTGCAAGGGAAGAGCAACGATTGAAAAAAAGTTGTTTAATTCATTAACAGATATTTTAGGTATTGACAATCTCAGATTATTACAGGCTCTGGTAATATCACTAATGATTTTTCAGCTTTCTTTTGATTTATTGGAGACCCTATCAAAACGGTTTAGGTAGTCGTACCATTTAGCAATTTAAATTAAAATATGTATGAAATACTTAATTATTTGTAAACTTCTATATTGTATGCAGGCAGCGTACAATTCTAAAAGAAATTTTAAGACACCAAAATTTATCAGATCTTGAGTTTTTCCTCTTAATCTTCACCATTGGAAAGAAAGTATCAAAGGGGCGAACCGGCCTACTGTAAAACTAAACTACACAATTGGTATTGCGAAATATGTAACTGTCGCATGGATGCAGAGTCCAGATATCCAGGACGGAAGCACCTTGCATGTGTCAGACTCAGAAGGCATACATAGATGGGTTTAAATAGATAAAGTAATTAAAAAGTATTTACAGAGTTTAATCTAAAAAACACAATGAGTCGTATCATATCAATAGAACAAAATTACCCTACTTTTTCTTCTAAATATCTATAAGAAATCCCTACTTTTAAGCGGTACTAGTTGCAAAGGAATATTGGTCTTTCTTCGTCTATTTTATGGTCTAAGCAAAGAACTTCCGCATTAAATGTATGCTAATCCGCATTATTAAGAGATTAAAGCCTAACACAATATTATATTGACCACCCTAACCTTTTGTGAAATTAATACCAAAGATAAAAATTTAATTTAAAAACTTTTAAAATTCAATTAAACTAATTATCATAATTTATTTTTTAGAATGCAGCAGCAACAACTAGCGGCCCAACTGGCGCATCACGGTGGAGACCGACGTGCGCCCCTGAGTCCTGCGCCCTCTGATAGTGATTCTGATATTTCACTTGGGGCGCATTCACCGATAAGTTCCCCAGGGCCTTTAAGGTTAGGACCCTCTAGTCCTAATCCAATAACCTCATTTAGGTTTGGCCCTCATTCACCGGGACCGATGCCGGCCCAGTTTAGATTTGGAGGTACCCACACATCGCCCAATTACAGGTAAGACCATGTTTATTTATTGATGTTATTTGTATGTGTAAAAACTCTAAAGTAAATATGTGCCCCCATCATGGTTTAACTAAGACAACGTGTCCAGGAATGAATTTCCTTTTTTTTAGTCGGCAATAGTGTAATGTAGTGAGGTGTCCGTTTGATAGTGGATCTCTTAAAATATAATATATAAATGGTTGGCAAAGAAAATTAAAATAAATAACTCAATTAAATATTTTAATTATAATACGAGGGTGGTTACAAAAGTAGCCGGCTTGGCCAAGCGATAGCAGTAGTTGTTTGGGAAATAGGTCATAGAAAGTACACAATCTATAAAGCTATGTTTCATGTTTGGCAGGTCTTCAGTGCTACAATACTATCATTTGAAAGCCTTCAGTCCCACTAATATACAAGCTGAACAAGATTTTGCTTTGAGGGAGTTTGCTTTTGTCTGCTGTTTCATTTATAACAGTAAGTAGTATATTGGGTAGCAGTGAAGAAAATTCAGAAAGCGTTGCTGGATAATCGTCGAATAAAGGAGCTCGATTTAGCAGACATAGTAGGCATTTCAAAAAGTGCGATACATTGCTTAGTATCTGAAAATTTGGACATGAAAAAACTGTGTACAAGATAAGTGCCGCGTTTGCCCACACTCGTACAAAAACAGTGTCGTGAAGGTCTTTATTAGTTTTTGGCGACACAGAAACAAAGCAGAGTTTTTGCGTTATTTCATAACCATGGATGAAACGTTGATTCATCGTTTCATATCCGAGATAAAAGAGCAATTAGCTCAAAAAAAGCTAGCTCCAAAGAATGGCGTCGGTTTTTTGAGATAAGCTAATATAATTTTTACTGACTATTTTGAAAAAGGCAAAACTGCGAGTATTATGCCAACCTATTGCAAGATTTGAGTGCAGAAATCAAGAAAAAATGGTCGAATTTGACCACGAAGAAAGTGCTGTTTTAACAAGACAATGTACCAGCTTACAAATCCGTTATTGCAATGGCTAGACTTAACGAATATTATTTAAATTACTACCTTGTGCACCCTATCTACCAGATTTAGCCCCCTCAGATTATTTTCTGTTCCCAAACTTAAAAAAATGGCTGCATGGTCAAATATTTTCTAACGATAATGCGGTGATGCCAGCTGTTAATGGTTATTTTAAGGAGCACGGCAGGTCTTATTATAAAAAGCGTATCGAACTTATTGATTACCACTGGGAAAAGAACTGACAGAAACAAACATCCTCGTATGGTCGATAATCGGAAACTATTTACTAAGAGGTTCAAAATCTTTAAACCTTTAAAGAAAGTAGAATTCTTAGTAGAGTGATAAAGTAGGAATAGGTAATCGAAGATTCAAGCTACTGTACACATCTATTATAGCACCTCCGAACTATGTTAATAAAGGGGCTGGCCAGACTTTATAATTAGAGTTTAAAGGCGTGATACTGGCTCCTGCATGTACCTGCTTGGTTCTGGCTTATCGTCTTCCAAACTCTCAAACCTAAGCCTGCATACTGCTTTATAGTCATACCATACATGTTCAGAAGTTTCTTCCTTCTCCTGACAGAGGCTGCAAAGATTATTGACTGTGTTTTTCTAAGTTATCAGTTCTTTACTTAGTTTATAAGCAGCCCGTGTAGGGGTTGTTTTCATGGCTCCGGTGATATGTAACCTTGTTGATTTGTTTAAACTTCTATCCTCAGGCAATTGAGCCATATGACAACATGAGTCTTTTGCTATTAATCATTTTTTACAGTTATAAGTTAGCTTTTGCTTGAGAACCATTTATTTCCACACTGTTTCCCGCATCTACCAAGACCAGTTTTTTCTTTCATTGTGGCCTCCAGGCCATTCTTTAAGGTGTATAACTTTTTTCGGGAACGGTATTTGGTTTTGTTTAGTTTTTCGTTTAGTCCTTTTAGAGCACTTTTCTTTTTGAAAAAATTTATTGTGGTTTTAACGGATTGACCGATAAGCCTTCATTCTTGAAACTTTGTCAATTTTAATCAGAACAATATAATGGCGATAGAATAGATCTTTGGGAATAGCTTTAGGTCAATCTCTCCTTTACTTTTCACAAGGTTGAACTGATTATCTTTGTCTTAGGCTAGCCTCAACCCAGTTGCAGACAGTAAATACAATTTCTCTTCGCTTAAATGCATTGAGGACTGACGCAGTTGGAATATTATTAAATGCTCCTTTTATGTATAGGAATATTGCCTGTGCTATTTCTTTGTCATCAAGTGACTTTGATAGGAGTTTATTAGGGTAAACCAGGACAGTTTCTGCATAAAAATCTTGTTGGTACTTAACAAGTAGGTCTTAAGTTGAACTTTTTTCCTTATATCACCAATATTTTCCAGAGTTTTCATTAAGGATGATGTTAATCTGTTAGGTGCTTATGACTGCCGTTTGGCCTAAAGTTCTGCCTATTCTTGGCAGGTACACCTCAAAGGCTTTGTCATGTAGTAAGGATAGATTCCCAGATCAGATCAGATAGTTACCCGTATTGCCAAAAACCAGATGACAAATCATAGATATAACTCTATCAAAATAAGGTTCACTGTTTTTCCATTACCCGTGCAAGCTTCCCACATATTAATTAAAGAGCAAAATAACCAGATAACAATATTTTTGCATGCTTAGTTATATAAGCATAAAACTCTGGTGGGGATAATAATTCCATGAAAATGTATGCGAAGAGGTTGTTAAATTGGCAAACCCCTACACGTATAATATTTTTCTTAGATCTTTTTTGAATTAAGATGCAGAAGATCTGCGTCAAATCACTTTCTAATTTTCTGGAGATCTGTAGCTAATGTAGAAAGCGATGTCTCAATATTGAATGGTACCAAAGAATAGTGGTCCCATCGCTAAAATGAGTTACCCTTTTGATCAAGATATGCTAGGTCAATGATATAAAAAATAAAAAGTATCCTGGATTACATGTTGTACCTGTTTTGCCATTATCATTTGCTTCATATCACCCTGAAACTACCGCTCTATATTTCCATAAGAGCTTACTCCTAGTTAGGAGGACCATCACTTGATATAAATCATGTCAAGGCTATACTCTTGATTATACTCTTTCGATAATTTACTAAAAATTATTTAAAAATGTTATCTCTTTCGACTAAATCTTGGTGCAACAAAATCAACACGCCAAGGCGACAAAGACCCTGAAAACATACAATGATTTTTGATGCTGACTTTACGATGATTTATCAAGAAAAGGATTATTGAACAGGTGAATCGGTCAATCACAGGTTTCAATCAAAACTCGAAATAAAGTTTCAACGCAACTATTTGAGCAGTAAAACCGTTGCCGACGTAGCAAGGAACATTGCTGTATGAAATTTTAATGACGGCTCCAAAAGCCTAATACAGTTGACGACAGTTAGGGGTCTTGCAGTAACTATGCTGCTATGATTACTATGAGGAAACTGATGCACGGCGAGTAAAAGCTGTAGATAGTAGGATGAGTAATGCAGTAAAAAAGAGGAAGGAGAAGCGCAAAATATTGTGGAAGGTAAATTGTACGTACGTGGAATTGCAGAATGATACTAAGAGTACACGTTAAAATATATTATCGACTATCTATATCAAGCTACACACAAAGTATGTAAATGCTATACATATGTAAAATAAAAATGATTAGAATGAAGCTAACTGAATTTTTCCTTCATGTTTTGGTCACTGCCCATTCATAAATATTTTTATTATTTTTTCGCTAAAAGGCAGAAAGAGCACCAATTGATTGAGATTCATGTTAAGAGAATTTATTTGATTTGCAATGTTATACGAAAATGATCGTGTATATAATTCTATAATATGCCTGGTAATTTGAATATCTCTTCTTCGTAAATTAAAGTGATTCAGGTCAGTAAGAAACGCGATTTTTTCATATAGATATGGCGGAGCACGATGTTTTTAAATTTTGGAATTAAAAATACTAAGGAACGTACAGTTTTTGGATTCCGCATATTATTTAATTATGTCAATTCTTTAAGCTTAAAATAAACGCGATGTCGTCGACAAATGCCAAAAATAAGACGAATACAAATATTTTGAAGTTTTTGTAGTAAAGCCTTGTAATTGCAATCCAAGCACCATGCATATACCATATCGCAATAGTGATAGTAACCAGTGTTTCACGCAGTAATTTTTTGTTACTTGCTTTAGCTTTGTCAAGACGTGACATAAAAAAACCATTGGTAGATGGGTTAACTATATCCTTCAAGGAAGACAAGTGCAAGCCACCCTAAATGACTGTAGCAAAAAGATAGCCACAGGGTGGGGTTCTGTTCCCTGTATCTGTTCTATTCTGTTACTACTGTGGAACTTGGATGTAGATGAACACCTTAGAGAAAAAAAAAATTGAAAGAACTCGTCCATTATCTCAAAGAGACATACGTAACTAGGGAAAAAAATTAAAACTCTAAGTCTCAGTCTCAAAATCTTTTTATGTATTAATCAGGTAACATGTTTCGCTAATAAAGCATCATCAGACTTTATAGCTAGATGACCTGCTAAGTATTGACTTCTTAGAGAATTAAACAGTAAAGGCATATACACCCGTATGCTGGTGGTAAATAAACTCATTGAAAGGCAAAATATGACACGTCCAACGAAATGTAAAAAGTAAAAATTGTAGAGGGCTGGTGCAGTCGTGCAAATCTCACCGTTAATTCTAAAAAAAATCTACTCATTGCATTTACAAAAAGAAGAAAGATGGAAGATCTAGTTAATGAAACCCTTTTTTGTAAACATAATTTTTGACAAAACTAACCTAGAATCCGCATAGTGAATAGACAATAAATAGAATCAGAATGGCGCTGATGGCCATCAAACAAGCAGTAGGAAAGACTTGGATATTTTTTAGCTTATACAGGGTGTTTTAGAACTATGGAATCAAACTTCTGGGGGTTGTTCAGTGCAACAAAAGAATCCATTTGAGTATAGAAACCCATGCCTGAAAATGCGCCACTACGGCCCTAAGACGCGTTAAAATTTATAAAAAACATTAATAATTACCTAAATTAGATCTGCTGCATTTATTTTTACCTTTTGTACATGATACCATAACAACAGTTCTTTAAAATCAACGCTTATCAATGTCAGTTCTCATTGCCATGTTTCAAAATTTTATAGCTTACAATTTTTAAACATTTATTGCTAATGGAAAACTTTACCAATCAAGAATTAGCGAATATGCATTTGGCATACGGAGCAACAAACTGCAATGCACGAGCAGCATCGCGGTTGTATCATGAACGTTATCTTGAACGACAGCATCCTGGATACAAAAAGTTTATTGCGGTTCATCGATGGCTCGCTGAGACAGGCATGTTAAGGCCAAGATGCATGAAACTGGTGTTGCTCGAACCGTAAGAACGGTCGAATTTGAAGAAGAGGTGCTTCAGCGAGTTGCTGATGAACGCTTCTGTCTAGCGGGTACTACACGAGCAACAACTCCACAATTATCATATCATCACAACGACCACAATTTTGTCGATGGCTTCTGGATCACATCATTGCACAACCAAATTTTTTACGATATGTTTTGTGGACCGATGAAGCCCCTTTTACAAGAGACGGTATTTTTAATAGTAGAAATAGCCATGTTTGGGACGAAGAAAATCCGTATCCAATTTTTCCAAGAAAACATCAAAATCGTTGGTCTGTCAACGTATGGGCAGGCATTGTTGATGATTATTTAATTGGGCCATATCTTCTACCGGAACGGTTAACAGGACCTATTTATCTGCGTTTCTTGGAGAAAGTTCTCACAGAAATCCTTGAAAATGTTCCACTAAACGTTAGGCAGCAAATGTGGTTTCAGCATGATGGAGCGCCGGCTCACTTTACTGTACAAGTACGCGAGTATTTGGCTCAGCGGTTTGAGCACCATTGGATTGCCAGAGGTGAAGCAGTTTCTTGGCCTCCTAGGTCACCCGATTTAACGTCGCTCGATTTTTTCTTGTGGGGACATGTAAAGTCTTTAGTCTATGAAACTCTAGTAGAATCAGAGCTAGACTTAATTGGACGAATAACAGCAGCATTTGAAATCATTCAAAACGAGGATCAAATTTTTAATGTAGTCCGCCGAAATCATGTGCGGCGTTTAAATCGGTGTATTGAGGTTGGAGAAAAACATTTTGAACAATTGTTGTGATGAGGTAAAAATAAATGAAAAATAAATCAGATCCTATTTAGGTAATTAATATTTTTTCTAAATTTAAACGCGTCTTAAGGCCGTAGTGGCGTAGTGACACATTTCCGAACATGGGTTCTTATACTCAAATGGATTCTACTGTTGCACTGAACAACCCCTAGAAGTTTGATTCCATGATTCTGAAACACTCTGTATAATACAGTGGCTGTACACTACTGTGGTAAGACCCAAATAACGCGAATAAATACTTCCTAACCCAGATGAACTAGGAGAATAAAACGAAATAATCACTAATCCTAAACAATAAGTTAGTGACGTATAATAATGGTTTAAATATGGATAATGGAACAGGAGCAGGAATCTATGGCCTTCACCCGAGAGTCAACGTGTTGTTGTTCTTGTTCATCATTTTTCCACAGTATATCATAGTATCCATACAGAAGTTCATTATTTAGAGATGTGCCTGAGGGAAAACTTGGGAAGAGGCTATGTCAACAAAGATATAATAATCCTTACTATAGTCTACGAGTAAAAAGAATCTTCTATAATAAGGGTGCCTTTTATATAAAATTTTATATTATGCCATCACAGGCAAGTAGTATGCAAAGAGTAGTAGTATTACTAATCTAGTTATTAAAATATTCATTAAAATCGTTAGGATTCATAAATATATCTGATATATTTGCTCCTTTTAGTCCGCAATATTATATTTTATTAAGCTCCTTTCACTTTTCTTTACACGAGTAATTAGAAAATTTATTTTGATATAAAGCTCGTTTTTCAGCATTTATTGCTGTGGTCGTGTAACAGGTGCATAAAGCAGGCTTATCTTAATAGTAGTTTAATTTTTTTTAAGTTAATTAATGTCTTATCTCTCATTTTTTGCAGGAGCTTTATATTTTCAGTAATCCAAAGGTATTTCTTTTCTTTTTTGTATTATTTTATTTAGATTGATGTGGGGCATGTTTGTCAAATGATTCAATTAATCATGCTGAAATAAAGTCAAATTTGTTTCTTTTAAAGACCGAAGAGAAATAAAAGAGTGTTGTTTTAGAGAACAAAAATCGCTGTGAAAGTCGCAAAAATTCCAAAATGATCAGAGAAGTTGGAATTTATGATGCCCATATTTAAAATATTTTATGATTAGTAAAAACCAGATGTATTATTGGTTATGCGTGTAAGATCAGTAATAAATTGCTCAAACTCTTAAAAATTTCATAGATCGACATTAAACGACGTAGGATAGGTGGTCAGGGTAAAGCCCTGTAATTTCTAGTTCTTATAATATGACAAGAAGTAGAATTAGCACTTTTATGTAAATCTATGCAAAAATATAAGGCTCGTGTATGTTCTAAAACCGACTTGTAAGATATGTAATATCTCATTATTATTTACTGAAAAGTAAGTTATGTTTTTAATTATTATTTTTCTAGAAATAAATATATTTTGGGCATGTGCTTCTTTCAATCATATCCCCGCTTTGTTAAAGGAAGTGAAGAAAAATTTTTTTTTTATATAAAAAGTTTACTTAACATATATTATTATTCTAATATTCCAAAACAAAAAAATTCTAGACACCTTGTAAGGCCCTTAATAAAACTACTATTTTGTACAAACCAAATATGGTCCTCTTTGAAAACAATTGCGTTACAAAATCTTGAAAAGTTCACCTCAGTAGGTTTTGACAGTTTTAATACCAAATTCTCGTCAGCAATGAATGACTTTTCGTTTGTTTCTGAAAACTTGTACGTCTATGGTGGTCGTTTGTAAACTACTGCTTTATAACCTCCTTGATAATTGCAATAATCTTAGCCACGTAGTCCCTAAAAAAATTCTTTCTTGTTAAAACCCGAAGTTTAACTGCCACATAATCATTTGGAGTCATTGATTCAAAACTTTACAGTAAGTTTTCTTTTCTTTAATCCCATTATCAGATGAAAAATAATAGTTACAACTATTATAGTAAGCACAATACTCAGCGTCAGATACTGAAGAGGATTATTCGTTACTTTTTTCTTTTTTTTCATTGGATTGGTATCAGGATAAAGTTGCTTGGTCATAACACTTTTTTTTTCTTTGGAGCTGTTTGTTTTTTACTTTGCAATTGCTTCTTTTTTCTTGCGCTCCTTATAGGGTATTATTGTTAACAACTAGGATTTTAATCCTTATCTATTACGATTTCTTCTAATTTTAATTTTAGGAAGAGGCATTATATCTTTACGTGCGGTCAAACCTGAAGGCATAAATGCTTCCACGTAAGGCTGGTCGTGTTCTTAGATCGCGATCGTATTAACAAAAGCTGAAGTGGATGGTTAATTATGACAAAACTTCTGAGAAGCAGCAGCTCAATCCTTTAATTCATTGTCGTCATTATTAAGTATTAACTGCCGCTTATCATCTGTTGGCGGATCTGTGACCTCTGACGGCAGGAAATTAATGTCTGAGAAAGCGTTTAAGTTAAATCGATGAATTCTAGTTACCCAAAAGGCCTTGGCTGCATTTGTAAGATTACTTGCTTTTTCGAATGCTGCACTAAACGGTTCAGCAATATTGTAGACACTCAACGTTTCACCTAGATTGGAAACATCCAAGGAATTCACACCTAGATCAAAATAAGTCTTAAGAGGAAAATACAGTGGACTACAGGTTGAGTTTTATGACTGCTGTGAGGTGGTAGCGATATGATGTACAAAGTACGTATGTATGCGATATAGTGTACTCGATATAATTTAACTTAGCAAAGGTTACAACTTCGCCTACCAGATTAGTGTGCGATATGGGATTGTTAAAAATTAATGAAATTTGATTTTCTTTATTTGGATTTATCTACTTTTTAAAATGTTTTATCCACTTAATTAAGGTAGGCGCTTTAATATGTACTTTACCGGTTAGGCCATATCGTAATCTAATGAACTACTTTAAATACTGGTTAAATACCGGTTTTCTCTTTTTCGTGCGTAGATAAAAATGGAGCTACAAAATATTGTAAAGGGTTTGCCGCACACACAGTAGTAACCTCCTTGCTTATTGCTTTTGCTGTTGTCCTTGCTCTGCGGCCACAATCTTCGCCACTTCCCATTTTTCGTCGGAGCTACATATTTTGGAAGTATATTTGGAATCGTCTGTACCCCAATTTCAACCATATTAAAGATTCGGAGGAGGCTAAGAAGTTAAACTTCTTTATGGCAGCCTCCAAGTTAGCAAAATATTGGGAAAGCTAGTTCTTGTTAAAGCCCATGGTCCTCGTAACACTTATCTTTAGGAGACCACGCAGCGAGAGTCTATTTCCTTTCATAAACTTACATGTAAAATCCTTTCCTACGAGTTCCGACTCAGAGGAAAATTTGTAAGGAATATTGTTGTCCTTAGCATAAAATAAATCTATTTCACCGTAAGCCCAAAAAAGCGCTTGTCAAGAATTATACAGTGGCGTACGATTACTATCTCCTAATTAGAATTGAAAATTGCTCAAAATCTTCCAAGTATCCCCTTCCTCCTCTTTTCTTAAGTCGGTCTTAATGTTGACCATGGGGCAAAACGCCGCAAGCGCCTTTGCCTCCAGATTGCTGCGAGTTTATACCCTATATGAAATCGGGTAAACCAATAATTTTTACGAATCGTGGAAGACAAATTAAAAAATAAAAACAAATCACAAATGTAGCCCAAAATAATCAAACTATTACGTAATCATCCGCTGTTTTATAAACTAGTTATTGCATGCATTATTTATTGACCGAATCTTATTTTCTCTATTCCACAACGTCTTCTTAACGTAAAATACTTTGACACACTAAGCAGCTTTAATACAGAACCTGACATGTCACCTGACAAGTAGGTTACGTTTAGGTTGTTTGTTGTTAGTGGGACACGTTGTGACCCTCCACTGCGACCCAAGGCCTATTGTGGCTCATTCCTAGGTGTTGATACTTCTCCAATCAAGTCCCCCTCTTTAAGAGTCCAATAATTTGACTGGGAGAAGTATTCTTAATGTCTTCCGTCTTAGGTAAGGCATTGTCTAAGATGACCTGCTTGAATCTCTTTAGTGCCGGACATCTGCATATGATATGCTCTGTAGTCTCGTCTTCCTCCATTTTAATTCTATTTATGTGGTGACGCAGTCTGCAGTGGTAGGTTGAGTTCCCTTATGGTATCTGTGACCTCCTTTGTTACGTCTGGTATGAAAGTCTTTGCATAATTGCGTCCTGGTAATCCCTCCCAGTAGTGCTTTGCTTTGTTGACTTAGCAGGTAACTTTAAGATTTTGTTTGGAAAATTCGAAAAAGCCAATTCGTGGCTTTACCCAGAGCGGGGCTTTACCCACACCTACCCTACTTGTTGGGTATTAAACCTTGATACGTCAATATTAAAATCCCCTAAGCAGGGAAACATATTAATAAAACATCTTCATAAATATAACATTGTGAAGCCTAAAATTGTGGAATATATAAAAAGCATCAATACCGAGTTAAATCAAAATCGATGTATTTATTTCAGGCTGGACCGACAGTCACCCACACCCCCAAATTTCCGGCTGGATCGGTCAAACTCGAAGTTGGATTCCGAATCCCCGCCGATGACCGTCGACTCCGGATCGTCGAACTACGCCGATGCGATAAATTTGAGGCTGTCGGCCAACGAGAGCCCGATCGATGTCGACTCAAACAACGACTTTAACGGAAGCTCGGAAGTCAGGGTGAGTGTTTTACGTAGGAAATTGGAGGCATAATCTAGACTGGATTCAATTTAACAGCGGCCTGGAGAGTCGATAACAACGTATAGGATATTAGGTTTTGTGCGGAATCAATTGGCGGATCATGCGTAATTGAAATATCATGATGGTTTTGATCCAAAATCGTTGAAAATTGTTATTGTGAATTTTTATGTAGGTCTTCCTTAGTAGGAGAAGTTCTTTTGTAGGTCTTTTTGTTGATAAGACTATTTTACGTCCAAATTTTTTAAAAATTGTAGTCTGTATCTTTTATTTTTTTTACAAATGCGGTTGTATTTTTAATGTAATACAAAAGTTTGTCTTTTAACCAAGAAAAAAACGACTATAAGCTTATGTTTGTGAAACTAACAACAGAACGAATGAAAATGTCATGTTTATGGATTTTTATTAAACCGGAAAGTCTAGGAATTCAAGAATTGCTCAGAGTAAGAGTAAGCCCCAGTATTTTTTAGCAATAAAGTCATCTCATCTCAGTTTTACTACTGAGTGAGTGAGTGTGACTGAGACAATAGAAGACAATGAAAGAACCCACGAAGCCGGCCTGATAGGTTCTTTTTGTTTCATCATTTAAATTTAACCTATCAGATCTAGGGAGTTGTTCTTGTTGTTTAAAACTCTTAAATCAAGACTGTCGAACAAACTCAACTCCCTAGAAATAGTCCCTGTAAACCGGTTAGTCTTGCCGGACTATTATATTATTTATGTCATAACAAGATGACATTTTTTAATTTCTATTTTAGTTTTATTAATAAAAGATGAGTAAACAAGTAGCTTTATCAGCTTTAGAAATAACAAGATCTTTTTTAAACCAACGAGAACTTTTTTAATATTTAAAGGATGTAACAGGTTATTATGTTCAATAAGCTGTTGCTTAAGAATTTGAATAACCTGATTTTTAACTGTGATTTTATTATTAATATTGGTGACAGAATCTATAATCGGATCTATTTCGGTAGAATAATTTTTTAATTGTTTTTTATCAGTTAAGGTTTTTAAAGAATATTTGAAGCCCTCGCTAGCTAGTGACAATTCATTATTAGAAAAAACGACATTGGATAGGTTTTGAATTCTTTTGTAAAAAATATGTCCTGATCATTTGTTATTAGCAGAATTCTTAATCTGTATTTTTGCAATAACAGTGCTTGAAAGTTTTTATTAAGTTTCTTAAATTTAAGTACCTTATGAAAACTTTTTAATGCAATAACCGAAACCACAAAACAACTACATTTAAATAGATTTAAGCAAGTAACGAAAAACCTGATTTTGGAGATCTGTCCATACTCATTGGACGAATTCTACAATAGTCTTTAACCTAGTCTATCAAAATTTATCGAATACTATACTTTCATACCTGTATAACAAATGTTTCATACATACTTGTGAGCATTTCTGATGCGAACCAAAATTGTATTTTGTTTAATCTTTTTTTTTTATTTGCTATGTTATGTAGGTAAAACTCTGATAGATTAATGTCTCCCTTTGTGCGCTGTATTATTGGCGTTTGACAGTCTATACCTTTTGACGATGCTAAGCTGTTGGATGTATTTGAGCAAATAAAGAATTATTATTATTATTATTATTATTATTATTATATAATTCAAAATCAAAAAAGTCATTAATTTCTTGTGATAATGACACTGGATGAAAAATTCCACATAATTGATCATAAATTACCTTAAGTTTAATATTAATACTATTTAATATGGTTGCAAATTTCAGCCTTCATTAATTCTGTTCAATTTTTTTATTTATTATAGAGACAATGTTTCTAGAAATCTTACATTTGGCGAATGTGAGTGTTACTTTCTCAACCAACCATCTTAATTTACCAAGAAGAACTAACATAAAGAGTTAAAAAGGTACTAGAATTACCAACAAAATATACTGAATTGTAACTTAATAGTTTTAAACCCAGCGAATTAAGAAGTTCGTAATATTTTACAGCAGAAGTTTCAACTTATTTTAGATATATTTTAGAATATATGTATAACTATCTACAATATGTATAGATAAATATAGACTTTTATGAAATGGAAATACTATTGCTGTAAATGCAATTAAGATTTGTTGCCTTATTTAATTTATTTCATTTAATACACTGATAAAATACAATTTACAACAATTAACAAATTAATAATTAACGAAAATAATCAATTATTAATCATGAGATAACACTTAATATCTTAAATATATTTATATCGGAAAAATCTTAGTGTTTTGGTTCTTATCTAAAGGATATGCCATACCCATTTAAGTTATGCATTAATAAATACAATTTTATTTTATTGTATACTGTAATAATAATTGTATGCTGTAAATATGATTTATATAAATGTACCTAAAACTATATTAGGTAGTTGATATATTAAAATAAGTAGCCACTAAAATTATTTTATTATTTTAAAATGTACTTAACTTTTCTACCATGTTTACAAAAATTATTTTGTATAAAATGCAATAATTATAGGAATTTGATAGCTTTAAATAGCGGCAACGAATTCTAACAGTTTCACACAAATTACTTAATTAAATAATTAATTAAATGCTAATTGATTATTGGGGTATATAATGTGTCCAAGAGAAGGATAAGAAAAAAATACGATAATGGTTTAACTAATTCCAATATATTAAAAGTTCTTTTTAATTAAAAGGAAGTAAGAACTTTCCATACTCTTAGAACGTCTCTAATTTATACTTTTTCAATGGTACTTAAGAAACGAATTATTGGTTAAAGGGCTGACAAAATTTCAATGGGATAACTTACTTTATTAGAGTTTGACGTACTCATAACTAAGCTTTTGCTTATAGAAAAATAATTCATTTTAATATTAAGAGTTTAGCTTAACTAGAATAAAAGACAACGTTAAAATAAAAAGAAAGTAGTTTGTATGGCAGCAAGAGCTGTCATTTTATTTGATAATATATTGCTCATTTGCTGTAATAACGCCATTACTCGAAACTCTTGTTTTTTACAGGATGCATTCGAAGTTTTATTATAATGTAATTTTTGAAACCTAATATTAAAACAATTAATTGGCACAATTTGACACGGATGTGAATTAAGGGCTTGAAAATAACTACACAACTTCTGAACTCTAGTTTCTTTAATGATAAAATGGTAGAATTGTGACGTTATTGTTGATATGGAAAAGTTTTATTAGCACAATTTTCTTCTTAAGACAGTATTTGTACTCTGAATGTTGTGAAATATTTTAATATAAACTTTTGAGTACAGTAACAATTTTTTTTTGTTTTCGGAATTTGTCGTCTGCTCTCTGTGTTTTATATGCCTTTCCACTGATTCTGAGCTTCTTATTTATGTTCTTTATCCAAGTGTTCTTATTTCTTTTAGGGTTCATTCTTAAAAGGAATTATAGTCATCGGTAATTAAGTGTTCGAAAGTGATATAGAATAAATAGACTTTCCTGTTAGAAATGTTTTCACTTTAGTGATATTAGCATGGAAATCGCCTGTGTTGTTAGCATCACCATCTTCCTCACAGCTAACATTGGGTTGTACATAAATGAAGTCAAAAAGATGATTATTATCTTCATCAGATGACCTTGAATTTAATGAAATACTTGGTATGGATCCAACAGATGAGCATTTAGACGATTTATTTGTAATCTCTAAGCTTGTAACTGATTGGTTGGTAGTAACTAACACATTGCCTAAAAAATTAACATGTTAGAGTAAAGAACTCGCTGCCAGAAAAAATAATTATGTGCAACATGAATTAAAATATTATTATAAATATGAACATACCACTTGTAACTGAATGATCTTTCCTAGAGGTCGAATCTATATTCACTGCTTCAAAGGAGATAATGAGTTATGTTTTATCTACCATTCTTTTTACTTAGCTCTTCAACCTCATTAGCACCAATTATATTCCTCAGCTATTTAGGTTTGCTCAGCTATTAATGATTCTGTTACTAGAAATGCAATAAAACTGTATTTATTGATTCATAATAATCTTAAGCCTATTTAAGTACATATAGTAAAAATAATTCGAACAAGACCGACATAACTGGAAATAATCCAAAACAAAACTTGGATATTGAATAATGTTTAATGGAAGAGGGCACATACTTCTTGGATTAATAAACTAATAATTTGTAACTACGTCGTAAAACAATATAGTACCTGAATAAACACGATATTTTTCTCATTTAAATGTTTACACACACACAATGTCATACATTAAGATAATATTAACATTATGCATAATAATAACTAGATAAAAATATATATATCTTTGCCAAAATATGATCACAAATATAAATGTGTCGGTATTTTAGAGAACTAGTAGAGGTTATGTACAACACGGTATGTACAACTTAATATTGCAATAAATATATTGGAGGAAATGTGGTTTCCCTCAAACGACACTAACGGCATCTAGCTGCTAATATTTAAAGCTTAGAAATGCCACTCTACCAGTTAAGAATATACACCATTATCATTAACTTTGTGGTTTTAACTGGAAAACTTAATTTTTGAGTTATTACGTTGTTGCAACAAATGAGCGATATCTTTTGGTTTAATGATCTATTTTCCTTGCAACTAAATCAATTTCTAATATTTTTTTCACTTATAATTATTTTGATAAATGATTGCCTCAGCACTAAAATCAGATATTATATTAATAACGTTATAATAGCACCCTGCATACAAACGTTTCTAGTATGCAGCGTGTTCGAGAAATGTACGGCTAAATTTTAGAGGGTCATAAAAACATATGAAAATAGTTGCCATATATTTTTAAGATACAGGATATACCGTTATTCTGTACCCAATTTGCTTAAAATATTTTATAAAATTTTCTACCAATTTTGTTTACTTTAGGCCTAAATATTAAGTTCAGTGGTGTATCAAGAAACATCTTATCAAAAAAAGTGACCAAAAACTTGAGTTTATTTATTATGAGTATATTTATCTGCAATTTTTATATATTTTTGAAGAGCTCCTTCTCTCGACCAAATAACTGGCCACCTTTTCTGATACCTTACATCGAAATCGTTAACTTATGTGCGACATTAATAGAAATCAAATTTTCTTCATTATTTCATCTGTTAACCTAAACAATAATGATATTATTTCAAAAACAGTACTAGATTGATATTTAAAACAAAAGAAAAAAATCAACTCTTGGTAAGCTGAAAAGCCCTGGGTTAAACTAGACCTTAATTATTTCTTATTACTAGAAATACCACTACAAAAAGTCAGGCTGCAGGGCTGATCATGATAAACCTAACTTTTCATAATTTATCACTCTGTATTTTAGTAGGCATTTAAGTAAAAAATCGTAATTTTTAAAGGAAGTGGTAATAGGCTCTGATGATATTAGAATCTCCCTATCAACATTTGTTTACCAAGATAGGTGTCTTTTATCCTCCATTTGTTTGTTCTGAAGTTTCCTCAGCTTCTTACGTTATATCCTGGTTTAGATTTGAGTAGATTCAACTGACTACGGCGGACAAATTTCTACTTTGTGCTAGTGCCAGTTTCTTTGAGCACACAATTACCATTTAAATTATTTGGCGCTATCTTCTTATGCATAGTTTTTGCGAATATCTGCTTGTCAACGGTAGTAGATAAAGATTGCTTGCTTAAATTGTATCATTTTAACATTTAAAAACTCTTTTTCTCCCAACAACAGTAACCGAAAATTCTGAATACGAGTTACTCAAAATAAGTCTTATTGAGAGTTGCAGTATCCAACATTTATAGTATATTTATAAATCTACACAAAATTTAAATGCATTCTATCTCTCTCCACTCTATCCTCTAGTAGTGTAAGCAAGTCATTATGAGCGAGAAAACCTTTTTGACTTCTATGCTTAGGAGCGTCAGACACAGCATTACCTTCAAAGCTCCAGGTTGCATGGTTCTCATGGCTTATTTGAACATAATTTAGTTTCTGCGGTACAGAAATTGTGACCTGATCTAATTTATGACCTAAGTCAATAGCGTCTTATGTTAGAATATGCTTTATGATAGTTCTGTAGATCCACATAGCAAAATATAAAAGTTCCAATATAGTTCTCTGTCGAGTGTTAGACCACAGTCCTCGACTACAGAAGCAAAATTTTAAAAACCTATAATCAGTACTGTGGGTATTTATTTATGAAATGTGCCTTTATACCATAAACAACTTGAGTAAAATATATGGTTAAGTCTAAAATTTTGTTAATTTTCACACAACTAAATGGTACCGAAGTTAACAATAATAAACTCTGCTTTCGTCAAACTCTATTTCTTACTCCAACCAAAGAAGTCATCTCCACTCCCGTAAAGTAAGTTTTTTATATAAAAACCAGTGTGTAACTAATTTTCTAGCTTCCAACGCTTGCAATCTTTTTAGTCATGTAATTGTAGGCCTCTATCTTTCATTTCACAGTTTACTTCTTTTTCCATTATCTGTTTGGTATACTCTTTTTCTTGCGGTAAGTGGGTATTCACTGTAACAATCGCTTTGGCCACCGTTGATCATTTTTCCTTTTGAGATTACCATACCGTTTTAGCCTTTTGCATTCTACAATTTCTAGGATGAAGATGTCTATGCCCATACGCTCTCTGATTTTAGTATTATACTTTATTTTATACCTATTTTTTCCGTAAATTTTTCTGTATATTTTAATTTTTGTCTTCAGAGTGATGTGGTTATTCCAGAGTTTAATATTTAGTTGACGTATTACTGAACTACCTTATCCAATTCTAACTGCTATTTCCTATGTATTCCGAACATCATTGGTAATGCTTACACCGAGATATTTATAGCTGTCGGTATTTACGATTTGTGTGTCCCTTAGTTCTAAATAACTTTCTTTACTTCCACCAGTACATACTTTCTTTTTGATGGGTAAATTAATAAACTCCATTTGGTAAATTCGTCGTCTATTTTCCGTAAAATATAAAGATCATCCTTATACCGGATGGTGCGTCGCCGAGCGGAATATAGGAAAACCCATGTAAATTTTAAGGGGGTCAATTATTGGCTTCCCTATAGATAGATAATTTTTTGAAGAGACAAATCTGGCAAATCATCGTGCAAAGTTTCAATAATTTTTAATAAGCGAATCTTGAATTATTCAATTAAATGTAATTGCAAAATTACCAAAGTTCTGGTTCAGGTTAAAACCAAACGGGCACCAGTAAAATGAATATTGTCACTGACGTAAGGAAAAGTGTCAATAAATAGTGACAGTCGATATATTTTGAAAACAAGTATGAATTATTCAATCGACGAAAAAATAGCCATAATTAAGTGGCATTATGCGGGAAACAATAAAATTAATTAATTAAGTAATGTTAACGTGTTTTACTTTGAATGTATGGTTGTGAGATTGATAAAACGAAAAAAAAAACATCTCTTGTATTCGGCTGTACGTCAGATTTGACAAAACCTTATAACAAATTGTTTGCTGGTGGCAGGTGTCTTGTTTTACCTGAACCGAAAATTTGGTAATTTTGCAATTACATTTAATTGAATAATTCAAGATTCGCTTATTAAAAATTATTGAAACTTTGCACGATGATTTGCCAGATTTGTCTCTTCAAAAAATTATCTATCTATAGGGAAGTCAATAATTGACCCCCTTAAAATTTACATGGGTTTTCCTATGTTCCGCTCGGCGACGCACTATCCGGTATAATCTGCAATTATTACTTGCTAAATTGTCAGGCTGTTAAATATCTTCATGTTCTTTATGTACATTTTTCTATATGACTTACGGTATAGCGAACGAAATAAATTCCGAGTTGCCCAAAAATAGCAAGGGGAGAAACACAAATTAGTTTTTAAGCTCTCCTTATTACCCACCTAACTTTTTTGGTACCTGATTGATTCTACTACAAATACACGTTTAAAATTTTCTCTACAGCTGCTTCCTATTAGCCTTTAAATTAGGTTAGGTTTCTTCTTTTTCCTTCTCTTCTTTTTCTTCTTAGTGAATTACTTTAAGCCTGTGGCTACTACTTGACTTAAGTTAAGATATATTAAGATACCGACTGGTTTAATGATTCTTTAGAAAACTTTATATTAATTACGGATTAGCATAATATAACGATCTATATTCTTGATTTTATTGTTTCAGGAAAATATAAACGGAAACAGCCCAGTCCGATTGGACCGTTCACCACCTCAAACAACGTTGGACCACTCGCCACCTATAAACCTGAGTAGTCTAAGAAGTCCTCCCAACTCCGATAACCCTAAAATCGAAGCACCCTTACCACTTCGGCTGACAACTTCAAATCAATTATCAACGCCACAGATGACAACCCCACTTAGGGTTCAAATTAACTCGCACGTCAACCGAATGATGACAGTTCCTTCACCGCATACTCAACTGTTTAACCATCATCATAATAGTGGTATCGTCAGGATAGCCAATCAGAACTCACAGAGCACTGGACCTGTGTTACATAGACCTTATTCCCCGCCGAGGCTAACGTGATATTCAGCCGTAGATTGGGAAGACAGTGCGTAGAATCACGATTTGTCAATTTCTGTTAATGGTGTATAGTATTTGTCGGTCAAGTGTTAGTAGAAAGAGATTGTAAATTGCAATATCTTCTCACATTTAATTGAGTTAAGTCGTCTGGAAAGTAAATGATTTTTTCGTTTATTTTTCTTTTGCACAAAATGCTGTGTTATTAAAATATTTATCCGGATTGAGCTTTATCCAGCACAAAAGTTGAATCTACATGCATATTTGAGATAAAAACTGAGCTTTTTTTTATTTTGCAAAATTTTACATCTTACATTTAAAACAAATATATCGTTAAAATTAAATAAAGGTTTAAATACTTAGAGGATATACAAGAAAAGCAACTAATCATTTGAAAATAAAAAAATTGAATTTTTACCAAAATTATTTAAATACTTCATCATTTATAATCTATTTTATTGGGATGTATTTTATTAAGTTGCTAATAGATGGCAACAGGCTTATTTAAATAGGCCAAAACGAGAATACGAAATAGCTATTTGTTTCTTGACCAACTTACAAACTATTCATTCGATAAATACAAAATTTAGTTAGATATGGTTATCAGTAAGAATTTTGATGCTATATTATTTACAAGGCGTTGCAAATTAGTGGTTAACACGGTGTGGGGACACTTTTCGTATTTTTGTTTTTTTTTTCAATTTTTGCGTTGCTGGTAATTTTTTAAATTTACTTTTCTAAATATCTCCGATATCTTCTGAGAAATCTGCTGGATGCATGGATTCTTAGGGCAGATGTCAACGGACTTGTATTATTTAAGATCATGGTAATTTTTTGATCAAGTATTTTTAAGTAAAGTTATGGCTTGACATATCTTTTTAACTCTGGCAAATGTTTAATTCCAAGCTTGCTTCTGAAAATATTTTAATTAGCCAATAAAATCTAGCATCTAAATGAAACTTTGCTAGGCATAGTAGCCTCTTGATAAGTTTTTTTTTGTGAGTTTTTCTTTTGAGAAAAGTTATCCTCCAGTAGGTTTTGTTTCCTCCAGCGATCTTGTGCAGGGCACTCAAAGGATATATGAGAGCGTCATTCATCGTCCTCTTTGCAAAGTCTACAGAAACGTTTTTTATGGAATAGTCCTACTGTGTCTCGGTGTGCAGTACGCAGTGAGTAGTCCTGTCACTATTCTGAGTTGGCTTCTGCTGAACTTTAGGACCTCACAGGTAGAAGTGGCTAATGAACCTTTCAAAATTATTTTGCTATAATTTAGCCCCGGTAGTTGGTTTCAGTGGTTTTCTTGATTCTCTTTAGTCCACTTTTTAAGAAAAATACAGGGCCTGTGATGGCTTTTCAGGTTTTCGGCTTGCTAAGACATCTGCTTTTTCATTGCTTTCATTGTATATCCTGGCACCCAGGCAAGGCTTATCCTGTTTCGGTTTGCTATACTGGAGAGATGTTGTAAACAGTTCTAGACTTCTTTGGAGCTGGCCTTTATTGAAGGTTGACTATCTATAAAGAATGTTATGTCTTTACTGACATAGCTTCTTCTCAAGTTTTCCTATAGGCACATCTCTAGGATATGAATTTCTGCTTGGAATATTGTGGTAGGTTGACGTTTGGGTTAAGACCATTTATTCTTGCGCCTGTCCCACTATCCATCTTTGATCCGTCAGTCTAGCATACTAATTTATCGTTTTGAATTAGTGACTGTGTCGTTTTATCATCCCAGTTTAGCTGGATTAGGAATGATTTATTCACATTGATTTTGGTCGTCATAGTGGTACTGCTCATCTCTCTAAGAGTGAATTTTGTGATTGTGTTTGTTTTTCTTTGACTTGTGGTGTGTTTTTCATACCATTACACTGAAGTCTATATGACCTCATATCTCTCTTCTCAAACCGAAAATACAGTCTCTATTCTGTGTTAGATAAATTGTTTAAATTAATGCCATAGATATTGGCTCTTATTGGTTTATTTTATTAATAGGTGGATTAATTATTTCTAACATCATCTTAGTCGCTATCAGAGCTGGAGGATTCTAGGGCTGCAAAATCCTTAATCATATGAACTGAATCATGTAACTTAATGAATACAGTGAAAATGAAGTTCTTGGAAATAAAGCTTTTTGCTATTGTTAGGTTAAAGGTAAACGTATCAGCGGCTAAGATAACGTTTATATCTATGTTAACCGTCAAAACAAATGCATCTTCGAAAACTGCCTTTTCTTTCTTTGACATTCGTAGACTCTCTCTCTCTTTTCGTTAGGGGTCTTGTCATTCAACAATTTACCCAATATAGCGGGTTAGGCCGCGGCGGATTCTAGCCTCTTTCTTGATAATGAAACCGCGTGATTGGAGGGTTAGCAGCAGATGAGGTGCTACCTATTGATGCTGTATGTTGCGCCGTAGGTTAATTTGGTTATTACTTCAGTAGTATACAGCTATTGTTTTATGTGAAGTGAGAATCCCTAAGTCTTTCCTACTGCTTGTTTGGTGTCCATCAGCGTAATTCTGCTTTTGTTTATTGCGTATTCAATATGACTTCAGGTTAGTTTTGCGTCAAGAAGAACACGTAAGTATTTAATTTCTCGGGCAATTGCAGCGTTTATAGGAGTATTGATGCCGATTCTTGAAGACAATTTTTAACCCTTGTTGTTGTTCCACATAAATGTTTTGGCTATTTATATTGGTACGTATAGCTTTGTACTCTTCCAATAAATTCATCAGCAGATAGGTATTTATTCCTGAGCTTCAAACATTACTGATAATCATGGTTTTATTTTTGATATATTAATATTTAGTAGATAAGATAATCCTTTGCAAACCTTTTAAACCTTGGCATAATTTTGGCATAAACAATTAATAAATGATTAGTAGCTCTTTCAGTTCACTAACGGCATCATAGAGAAAAGGCCTGAAAAATATTACTACTAATTAGGTTTGTTTATTAGGGAAATTAAACTAAGAAGCGGATGTTGATATATATATAAAACTGTAAGCATACAGGATAGTCTTAAACCAATTATACGGAATTTATGACTTAATCCTGCAGTAACTACTAGTTATATTAAGTAATTAAAATTTTTAAAACGACGCGTCAATTCCTCCATAATAAACTTGTGAGAATTGACGTTGACGACCTTGTTGCAATATTGTATATATACGCTTTTTAATACTAAATGTAGATATGATATATATACATAAGTTTACGTGAGGTATGTAAAAATATGCATGATTTAAAAGATCGATTATTGTGTTTTTTTCTGATTTTTGGCTGTTACCGTAAAATAATTTTTTTACCAAAAATACTATTGTTTTTAAATTGCAAAAATTAGATGCATTTTTAAGTTATTCGTAAAAATAAATATTTTGATTTGTTTGCGCCAAATGGGGTACATAAAGAATGAAGTTGATAAACTTCAGTATTAAAAAATATTTTTTATTAGGAAAGGTGGTTTCTTATAGAGAAAAGTTTTCTCTAAGGCTAAGAGGTCATCGGGTAGCAGAAATGTAGTCACATCATTTCCAAACTTTGAGATGCTTCTAGAAGGTACTGCATCGTATTTACATACCATCTCTTTTTCTTTAGACACTGTAAAACCCATGCAATAATACGCAACAGAAAATTATAGGTGAAGTTGAAGAAAGAACGGCAATACTTAACCGATTTCCTAATTGCGAATATTGGGAATACTATATGTCATGGTAAGAATTGCTTAACAAACTAATCTACGTTCAATTTGGGACAAACCCCTTGTTAGTGGATGAAGATTAGGAGAAACGCTATCGTTCTCTTTTTAACTTGTAACTTAGATTTATTACTGCTTGATAAAATAATATTAGATCGCTGAGTCTTTATATTGCGTTTATCTAGGAGTTTTTCTGTTCGTAAAAATTTCGGATTTCGTATGCGAGATTAAGCGACTAAATTCTTGTGACGTTTTTTCCAAACACGCATAGTTAGAAGTTACTTATAAAATGCCAATTTCTACGCATGGATTTATGATGATGCAACGGTAATAGTCAACGTCTAGAAATCAACTAAGTTTATTTGCATATAAGTGTTCAAGATGGTTGCGTTACATGCATTTGTACCAATGTTCTTAATAAATTTTTGAATTACTTGAAAACAGACAGAAGCAAGGCAAGAGGCAATAATTGAAAAAGTACTTCTACTCAGTATTCATAAAGAAACAAGCGAATAGGAAAAAATCAAACAAGACAATATAAAAAAATTATCTTTAAAGCAACTAAGAATATAAAAGATGCCCTGCGATTAATAAAAGGTTTCAAACAAACATTGCTGATACCATGTTCAGGTGGTCACGTATACACAGTAAGCATAAGCCAAATAGAACAAATTCCATAATAAATAAATAGGGACATTTTCGAAAAAATGCTCAGATATATTGATGGGTATTTTTACTTCTATTTTTTTCATCAAAATAATTTTTTTTGCGTTTAAATGTGACACCCTGTATATTACTCAATTTTTAGATATTTTAGACATACTTCACGTACAATGTCCTATACCAATTTTTAAAAACTGTTTCGGAGATATTAAGTGAGGAGCAGACTTGCAAAATGCGGTTTGTCCAAAATTGTAAATTTTCAGGAAACATGAAAAACTGGTGCTACGAATCGGTCTTACTTACCGAGTTAGAACTTACCAAAAAAAAATAGGAAAATTTAGGATAAGTAAATACTAGAATCGCAGACTAGAAAAAGCAATAGTAACTTTGGTATTTTAGAAAAACATATGGACAAAATGCTATTTGCATGTCTATAGTGGACAAAATGCCTTTTGATTGTCATTTGGAAAAATTTTTTGGGTAAAATTACCACCAAAAAATGAAGAACCGTTTTCTTTAAGCAGTATTTTTATTTTTTAACAACCTCAAATGAAATGAACATCTTCCGTATCGTTACAGTCACAGTCCTCACTTTCTTCAACATTGGTTTCAACCTCACACTGGCCTTCTAAAATTGGAACTAACCATTCCAATTCTGGATTCTGATTCCAGTTTTCTCCAGACAATGATGCCAATATTTTTTTTAAACTATCTACTTTTTTTCCTTTTATTTTATGACCCAAACCTAGTTCCTGTAATTCTATTTGATCGAATCTTGCTCGTGGTTTTAGCAGTAATTGAAACTTTTTTGTCTCATCTGAATTGCGATATAGTAACTCAGTTTTCAGCAAAATATTATGGGTGGAACTTTTTTTCTTTAACAAAAGTCTTCGACAAGAATGAATGCCAGTCACTTTTTTCAGATGCAGCGAAAGCTTTTTTATGTCAAGTAAATGTCAGTCAATTCCAAGTTTTTGTACACTACCCACTTTGGTGTAGATATCCCAATATTGATCTGGAGTTTTTTTATAATACTATGAGACCTTAAGCTTTTTTCAATGCGTCCAAAGATACGATCGGCGGGGAGATAAGAGTGACCTCTAATTGGAAATATAATTTCTACGTCCCTAATCTGCTCACATGAAAACGTTTGAAGCCAAAACATTAAAGCATGCACAACATGATTATTTTTATTCTGCAAAAAAAAACGGTTGCATTGTCTGGAAATGTAAGTTTTTTCAAAAAATCGATAAGATATCTCAGTCGCCCCTCTACCTGCTTGGTACTCCATCCACGAATAGAATACTGGGTCTTTACAATTAAGTTTGGTAATGCAAAAAAAGTATATTGACAGCTGTTGGGCGTAAAATGCCTCCTGAATAGGGACCTTGGGTAATACCTTAACTTGTTGCAGATCAAAGCAATATGAAATGGTATTGGGATCTTCAACTTTCATTAATTTATGAAATTGTGATGCACGGAATTTACGCACTTTTAGTTCAGTAGATAACTTTTGTTTTTGTGTAGCAATTTGAGATATACCAATTTTGGTTTGTGTTCTAACGCAGTACCTACAGAGATCAGTAGCGGGACTACCGAATCTATATTAAAGTATTTACTAAACACCATTGTTTGGTGCTTTTTTGTTATATAATTGCCAAAGTATAGAAATGTTGTATTCTGATGATACATAAATCCGTCGAGACTTTTTTCTTCCATAGTGGCTTTCCTTTCCTTGTAACTGACTAATAAAAGATCTTACAGCACTCAGTTTTTCCACAAACTTAAAAGTGCGTCTATCCCCTCCCCTTTTTTCTGTTAAAACTGTTTCCACATTTTGCACTTTCCTGCAAATGGTATTCACCCTCCTCTGACCAACATTGTAAACAGCCATTATAAACTTCTGACAAACCTGCAATTTTTGTTGCTTAACGAAAACCTAAAAAAAATTTGGTGAAACATTCAAACTAAAAAAATATTTAATTTTAATAGGTAAAAAAAATTCAAATCCATATTTTTTTTAATTAACAATAAATGTATATAACAGCGTGGGGATTTGAGCACTTTTAGTTTAACTTACGGAATATTTTACTGCAAAAGAGGGAGGTTTCCATCAGCCTTGCGACACCTTTTTCGTTTAGGTATATCTAAAGTAATGTAGCTGTACTGTAACTGGCTAAAATTCCATCTTGAATGGTTTTATTGGATTTTCTATAAAAAAACTTCCCGAAGTTTAATTACATCTTCTCGACTCACTTGCTGACATTTTAAATTTGAATCATTTTTATGGTTGCAAGCTATATCAAATTGCTCTAAATCGGGATCATGGTTTGAATAGTATAAAGTCGTAACAAAAAGAAATAAGTATTAAAAAATAAATCCATACCTCACTTGTTTTTTTCTTTCCCTAGTTGTTAAATTAATTTGTCGCTTTCGGCTACCCCGGTTACTATCACCAACAATGTGCTCACCATCTACAGACTCCATTGTGATTTAAACTTCACGAAAAAGTTATGAAACAAACACAAAATACTTATAAATAAACTAAAACCACACCGACAGAAATTAGGTTATGAAATTAGATAACAAACATGTTTACATCTGGATCAAACGCGATTTGTTTTGTCTTGTTGTCAAAATACTTTTTGTTTGTCTAAAGGTGATTGACTAAATGCATTTTGCATGTCTAGGGGATTTTCGCAATATATTTTAAATGGTACAAAATTCGATTTGAACGTCCAAAGTGATGTGAAATGATAGAAATTCGGTTAAATAATGTTGCGCCACCTTTAGTTCAAAATGTGAAAATTTGGACAAACTGCGTTTTGAAACTCTGCTCCTCAAGTGTTTTTTGATTTATTGCAAAAATTAACATAAAAACAAAGAAAATATTTGGTTACATAAATTTGCTACAACACATTTGAAAACTAATTAGTAATACTATTTACCTCTCAACCACACAACAAAAAACATTAGTATTAATGGACGAGGTGTTCAATATGGTCGCAACGAACGTCCTGACAACATCCTAATTCTAAATATAAATTCCTTCTGAGGTTACTCACTCAATATCTCAGGCGTGACCGAACTAATCGCAACTGTTATTCATCATTCTAAGTCACCTAAGTCAAGGGGTTAAGTTTTTGTTATAAAAAGATAGTTTTTTTATATAAAATTTACTCATACCCACATATTTTATCATAACACTGTCTCTCATATGAAATAGACTCTATTTTATTCTATTGCGACGACCCCACCGACCGAGTGAGAAATTACATTAGGACGAATCGTCACGCCGCTGTCTCTTTACAGTCAGATTTATACCTCTAGTTTTAATAAATTGGTGTCAATCAAGAAAACTGTCTATCTGTAAATTACGCAACAGTTTTGTTAAAAAAAGTCTAATGATGTTAGATTAGGAGATCGTGCTGGCCATTCCATCGGTTCTCGTCTCCCTATCCACCGATTTGGAAATATTCGGTTGAGGTACTGCCAGACATTGATTTGGTAATAAGTGAGTGCTCCTTCTTGATGAAACCATATGATATCAGCTGGATCTTATGGGTTTTCTGGCTCAGGATATAAGTTTGTCAAAGCTGGCATGACATTATTTTGAAACAGTTTTAAATAATTATCAACATTCATTGCCATTGACGAACAAGACCTATGACATGATCTCCAACAACAACTCCTGCCCACACATTGACCTTTTTAGAGTATTAGGTATGTGATTCTCTCATCTAGTGAGGATTTTCTAGGATTTACCAGTAGCGTTACAAAAGTTACAAAATATGCTCTGATGGGATCTCATTGCTATCTACTAACTGTAACTTTCTCATCATTTGTTCACAAAAATCCGTTCTCCTGATAAAATCGTCTTCCATGGGTTCTAGTTGGTATTTATAGGAATGCATTTTATTTTCTTTCAATGTACGAATAATCATTGAATGGCAATTTGGTAACATCACTTATTGCATTTACAGCTGTTTTCTTAATATGCCTTACATATCCAAACTCGCAAAACTGCTTTTCTCTTCTACTAATTGTCTCTTAGGAAAATTGTTATGGAATAACATTTGTGTCTGTCTATTATCTCAATAACCAATCATCTGTAGAATTATTATTTTATGCATTTCTATTAAATCAACCATTCTTCTGATAAACAGTTACCGAAATTCAAAGACTATGACTAAATGATACTAATAACTATTGCTGACCTGAAAAAGACAATTTTATTTATATTTTTTTAATTTCATATTAATAAGACGGTATATTGAAATGATGTATGTTTACTTTCCCATTATTAAAACTGAAATGAGAAACAAGTATTGACTGTGTTGTAACGAATTTTTGCAATAAATCAGAAAACACTTAATATCTCTGAAATAGTTGAAAATTAATATAGGACATTGTACATAAAACATATCGAGAATATTCCCAAGAATCCAAAAGTTGGGTAATATACAATGTGTCGCATTAGAAAGTTGTTATTAGCCACTTATATATTAACATGCAATAAAGAGAAAAAAAAAGAAAGACAACGATTCTCCCAGTTCCCTATCTACTAACTTGAATTCGAGCTAAATTGAATGTAGAAGACCGGCATTGCATTTCTGCTCTCAGCAGTGCAAAATAAAGTAATAATTGGTGAAGTATTGTCATTCTTTTAAGCCTTATCTTAAAAAGGCAGACAGACTAGCAAACTCTGGAGCCGAAAAGATTATATCCAGAACCAGGGTGTACATTACTGTACACAATACTCTACCCATTATACATGGATGTGTCTGCATCCAAAAAAGAAATGTACCAGTGGTGTATAGCAACTGCTTTTAACTCCTGAGATGGTAGCACCTCGATGCAAATAAACAGTTTTCGCTGTGTGATAGTCTGTACGCCCTACAGAAACTTTTCTCGTTAAGAGGTCAAGGGATTAATAAATCTATTGACATAAAATGTACTCAAACTTACGTCAATGCTACCAGCGGTATTTTTCATAACTAGTACCTTTATTTGGGCTTACTCTTGTCAAAAATATATCTAATATGTAAAAATATAGCAATAAATTAATATTAAACTGGCAATACAATCAAATTTCAATAAATATAATTTAGAAAAAAGTGCCGAATCAAGTTTGCAAAATAGGTACTAGTTATTATTTTACCTTTTTATCTGAGAATTAAAAATAAAGAAAAATGTTAATATAATAATATAAAGTCAAATTATATGTATAAAAAATGACAAGTACACCAAGTGTATAAAAATAAGATATATATTTGCACATAATTGCGAAATCATATGTTATGTAAGCTAAAACGGACATGTCTTGTTTATTTTACTTTTTATATATTCTCTGATTATTTATCACAAATGGTTAGAGTGCATATATTTTATGTTTTACTGTATTATAGATTGTATTTAGTTGCAAGTAGAATTGTTCTAAGAAAATTAAGGAGTATATTATATTATTTATAACGTCGAACGTATATAAATAAATATTAGAAAATGAAAAAATCTTGTTTTTTTAAACCCTTTTGCCAAATTATTTTATTTTCTACTGAAGCTGTAAAAAATAATTGCGTTAATGAAAAATTAGATATTACAACCAATAATTAAGTTGAAAAAACCCAGGGCTAGACGCTGTCAAACTAGGGAGGAATCGTGGTTTAAAGGCAATTGATTTAAGATGTGACCAGAAGACAAAAGACTCCTATATATTAGGTTTGTTCTCACAACAGTAAGAAACAAGTATTCGACAAATAAATATGCGTAATAGAGTGAAATGCGTTTGCACAAAAACTTTCCCAAAAACCGTCGGTTTCAAATCAAAAGTTTCATGTTCTTTTACAAATTTCTGATTGTCATCGGTCAGACTTATTTTCGGATTTACTTCAAAGTGTAAGAGAATTCCTGTAGCCAGTTAACGCCGGTCTTCTGAATATGAACATAACCTATAAATTGTGTTTTGTCGTTTTGTATAATCCCTGCTGATTCATTTTAAAATTATATTTTAAATTGTTGGAATAGTCTAAAAATACACATTAAGGAATTAAATGAACTTGAATCATCGGAAGAGTCGAAATTAACAGAATTTATTTTTTTTTAATCATGACACAGACAAAACAAAACTATTTAGATGAAGCTGTGTCTGTGTATTTTTGTTTTATTTATTTTGCCATTTTCCACTCGCATAAAAAAGTAAAGTTATTTTTCTTGCTTTTCTTCTTTTAAATTGGGCTTCACTCAATCTGTGTTGATGTTCGCACAGACGCAGTTTGCACAGCGATTAATAATACCAATAATACTATTCATGTAAAGAATATCTGCTTCAGCGATGAATGCACATTTTATCTAAATGCATTTGTTAATAAGCATAACTGTAGATATTGGAGCAATGAAAATCCTCATGCATTTGTAGAAGGGCATACCCAGTACCCTCAAAAAATTAATGTATGGACAGGCATTTTAGGAAATAAAGTGATTATTTAGTATTTATTAATGGAAATTTAAATGAAGACATTTATTTGGATATGTTTAAAAATACCATCAATCCCCTTATCACTGAATCCATTGAAAACCAAATCGATGATTCGAAGGCTAGACGACGAGTTTCCAGATAAATGGATAGGGCGAAGGGAGCCTAAAGAATGCTCTGCTAGATCTCCTGATATAACGCCGTTAGACTTTTTTCTATGGGGTCATTTAAAATCTATTGTGTTTACTTTTCAACCTAAAAGTTTGGATGAACTTCGTCAACGCATCATCGACAGCTGCCATGATATCCCACAACATCAACATATATCATTGTTTGGCCAAAAACGGGCAATATTTTGAACACTTATTGAAATAAAAACTGATATTTTCATGTTTTTGTTTTCTATCTGAACAAATTAAGATAAACAAAGATTTTTCTAATTTTCTCGAAAACGAATCGACCGATTTAAAAAAATCAAACGTCAAACAGCGGTTTTCGATAAATCCGTGGTGGGAAGTTTTCAAATGAACATCCTGTATAAGTCCTATAAATACTTTTAAAAACAATCGGAGATAACACCGTCGAATGCTTATTTAGCAAGACATTTTCATTATATCGGATAATAATACTTATTTTATTATTGATTTATACGACGATTAGTTATTTCCAGGAAACTTATTACTATTGCCAAATTAAATTCATTAATAAATTGCCTTTTTGCCAGAGAAACTGTTAGAAGAAATGTCCTCAATTAGTATGCAACCAGGATAAATAAATATGCCATTACTCTTGTAGAATCTTTCACTAAAAACTGCGTAAAAATTAAATCAAGGGACACAATCACAATGAGTATAGTCGGGTCACCAATCCCTAGACAAGAGGGCTGCCGCTCTTGAACTCTAAAGCAGTGTGATGTAAAAAGCTGTTAAATGATATCCATAGCTAAAATTCATTTAAGCAGCTACCCAGATAAATCGGAGGCAAATGGCAAACTGTTTTTGACTAGAAGTAAAGTATGCCTGGCGAAAAGTTTCCTAATAATAATTCTAGTTACCGTCAAGTAAATATCCATTTGTTCCAATTGACTTAAGTATACAGGGCGCACAACTACAAAGTCAAGACAATGGAGAAGATACTTTGCGAAAACTCTTCCAGAGATCAAAGTGATCAGAAAAAGGTAATCTCCCCTCGAGGATATCGTCGCCCTCGTTGATTCGTTGGGCTGGATGACAAACTGACGGCGGCTTCTTTCCTTTTTCCAAATATGCGCACAATAGGCCTACTGAGAATTACAGTGGTATTCGCACATACAAAAAAAGCTCAATGTTTATCTTCTGTCTTTATCGCATGTATTTTGCCTAACAAAAATGTTTTTTTATTCCATTCAAAAAGTTCCTTTTCTGATTCGATTATTAAGCTGAAGACAGTTCACATACATTTCACAAGTTCAATTAAAAAGATACCTCACAAAGACTCGCATGTCTCTTCGCGGAGATATGAAATCTACACTACCGGCCAAAAGTGGAGAAACAAAGTGTCTTTTGTATTTATTTTTATATTAGTGTATTTGATCATTAATTTTTTATTTTTTTTGAATATAATTTTGTTTCTAGTCTTCAGTACCTCAATAAAAAATTAAAAAAAAAAACTGTGAGTGAAAAAAGTGACAACTAATATATTTTATTCTTATTTTTACAGGGTACAAAAGTAGAGAAACACTATTTTTATTTATTTTTTATACACAATGTATTAGTTAGTTGTACATACAAAGACTAATAATGTGTAGCAAAACCCTTATTTTTTATAACTTCAGCACACCGACTTCGCATGGAGTTCATTAGGCTGTCAATATAACCTGCTGAAATGGAATTCCACTCCTCTTAAAGAGCTATGAACAAATCATCCTGGTTTCTGAATTTATCTTAATTTTTTTTGTCTGATTTTCCTATCTAAATGGTCCCATAGGTTTTCTATCGGGTTTAGATCCCGACTTTGTGCGGACCATTTCATAAGGGGCACATTGTTGTCTTCAAACCATTTCTTTACTACTTTTGTGGTATGCTTCAGATCGTTATCCTGCTGAAACGACCATCGAAGCAGCATATTTTCTTCTGCGTATGGAAGCATATGATCCTGAAGAATTCTTAAAAATTTAAATCTGTCCATTTTTCCTTCAACTTTTCTTAATGGTCCTACTTCTAATCCGGAAAAGCAACCCCAAACCATGATATTGCCTCCTCCATGTTTCACAGTTGCCCTGGTGTACTTTGGATTAAGTCTAGTATTGGCAGGACGACGAACCCATTTAATTCCTTCAGATCCGAATAAGCAGAACTTACTTTCATCAGAAAATAGAACCGTTTTCCACTTTTGAGTTGTCCATGTCGAATCAAGATGTTCCTGTGCAAATTGGAGTCTAGCCAATCTATTCTTTTTAGAAATGAATGGTTTTTTGGCTGGACGACGGCTATAAAGTCCAAATTCAGTCAAACGACGACGAATAGTACGCACAGATACCGAAACCCAACATTTTTATTTTTCTCTCAATAACTTTATTCGTTTCCCTTGGCCGTCAATACCTTGGACGGGTAGTCACACTATTATATTTTTTAAAAGCAGCAATAGTTTTTGAACCTACGGATCTATTACGATTAATTTGCCTAGCAATTTCACTTTGTTTTACACCAGCTTGAAATTTTGAAACAATTGATTTTCGGAGATCAATACTCAGATCTATTCCGCGAGGCATTTTACACAAATCGTATATAACAGTTTAACACTCAACGTTAAGATCAAACTAATGATAAATAATCACTTTAAATACCAAATAAGATTTGTTTGGAATGTTTCTTCACTTTTGTCCGCATAAAATAGCATAAATAACTTTTTGATCAACTGATAAGGTAAATACAAACAAGAAGGATGTGTTTTTATGCTGCAATAATGGAGCTAAATATTTTCTACTAAAAATGTAAAATTATATCTTGTATGTTAAGATGTTATTGTTAAATTTGTAAATGTTTCTTCACTTTTGGCCGGCAGTGTACACTAATCGCATCCATGAAAGCTCTTCTTAACCTCCCACTATTACACTTGCTGATTCAAGAAAAAGCAAAAGCTGAAACTGTAGCGAATGAGAAGTAATTGAAAGTTAACTTGATTAAATCAGAAATGATTTCTGATTACATGATTCCAAAGTATTGCTCCTGCACATCAATCAAAGTTGAATATCCAACAACAAAAGAATGGAATGACAGTAACCGCAGACTAGACGGAGATCTTATTTAGTACACAGATGAATCCAAGACCGACAAGGAAACAGGAGCTGGAATTTTTGGAGAAAATCTCAAGTTTTTAAGACAGAAATATTTGTGATACTAGGAATGTGCTAAGGAAAACATTAGGAGAGCACATACTAATAAGCATATCCCACTAATAACAGATAACCAAGCCGCTTTAAGGGCTTTATCGAACCTTAGAGCTACATCAAAGCTGGTTTAGGAATGCCTCATGGAACTGTAAACCTTAGGAGACCGCAACTCAATTAGGCCCATATCAATTAAGGGATATACAGGTATTCCAGGAAATGAAAAAGATGCTGATGAACTTGGAAGAAAAGGGTCTCCGGCTCCTTACATCGGACCAGAACCTGCACTGAGAGTGCCAAAAATCACATTCCGCAGTGAGATCAGGGACTGGATGAAAAGAAAATATCAAGCTAATTGGATAGAAATGAGACAGATGAAGAGAGAAAACATGTTTACGAACTTTAAAATAGACAAAAAAAACAACTAGAGACCTCCTTACATTTGGAAGAAACAAACTCAGAATGAGTCATATGGCAGGTAAATAACACTTAAACAGAAGTGAAGTGTATAATGGAGACCTTTACTGCCGATCGTGCGAAAAAGAACCAGAAACAGTCCGACATGTAATTTGCAATTACGAGGTCTTCTGTCGCAAAAGTCAACAAATTTTTGGGAGAGATACACTGGACCCACAAGCATCAGGTAGCAAAGCAGCAAAAGACCTGTACTAGCTGGTACAGGGCAGCGAAGTGCTAGGCTGGGTAGTATAGATGTATATCCGGGTGTGCACAATAAGCCTTTAGGCTGTGGTATATTCGGATATACTCAAACTCAAACTCAAAAATGCTTTATTGTCAATATAAACATAGAAGTTGTAGACAAAGCCAACGAGAAACTAATTTAAAATAAAATAAAATTATATAAAACGTTGAAAAATCCGTAAAGGCTAATCATTAAAAAATTCACTTAAACTATAGTACGCTTTACTAGCAAGAAATATTTTCGTCCTTGTACGTAGGCTTTTTTCAGTCTTAAGTTGTCTTATTTCTAGTGGAAGTTTATTAAACAGCTTTCTACCTCCATATATGATAGAGCTACGGACAAGTTCAAAATGAGGAATGGGTAGCGTCAACAAATAATTTTGTCGCGTATTATAGTGGCTTCCTAAGTGGAGTTCCTGTTTATATTTTCTAAAAACTAAGCAAACTGTTCCCAAAATAAAGATACAACACAGGGTTAAAATATTATGACTTACAAAAAGCGGGCGACATGAGTCACGAGGCTTGGCCCTACATAGATATCTAATGGCCCTTTTCTGGAGTACAAACACTGAACTAAAAAGTGAATTTGAACATGAACCCCAAAAGCAAATTCCATATCGAAGGTGCGACTCGATAATCGCGAAGTATGCAGATCTGGCGATGGAGAAATTAAGACTGGTGGCAATAACCCTTAGGACGTAGCAGCCTGATGAGACTTTTCTACAAACATTTACAATATGGTCTTCAAATTTAAGGAACTTGTCTATGGAAAGACCCAAAAACTTACTGAAAGGTGGCATGGTGATGGCTTCATTATTCAAACATATATCATTTGTATTACATTTAAAATTAAGGATATTTGTTTTGGAAACATTAAATGTCAAAAAATTTGCATCACACCAGTCTTTTATTTTTAACAAATCTGCACGTATATTGGCCTCCATTTGAGAAACATCAGAGTCGTGCCAGAGGATAGTGGTATCATCGGCAAACAATGTAAATTTGCCAGTTACCTGCAGTTGTGGCAGATCGTTCACATAAATGAGAAAAAGTAAAGGACCAAGTACTGATCCTTGCGGAACACCCACATTTATATTAAGTTCCTTAGAGATACCACCATTAAATTTGACAGCCTGAACACGATTTGATAAGTAGGAATGAAGCCACTCAAGGGCAATTCCTCTGAAACCATAGAGCTCCAGTTTCATCAGCAGCACTCTGTGACTCACGCAGTCAAATGCCTTGGACAAGTCACAGAATACCGCTGCAGCAACTTCACCAACATTCAGTCGGTTGTACAGGTGCTCTAGAAAGCTAAAGATAGCATCACTTGTTCTCACAGACTCACGAAAGCCAAACTGCTGAAGACTCAATAGGCCAAATCTATTTAAAAATGAAACCATCCTCACCTTAACGAGCCGTTCCACTATCTTGGCTAAAGTAGGCAATAATGCTATAGGTCTAAAGTTAGAAGGACAGTCGCGATCGCCACCCTTGTAAAGAGGAATAATCATTGCTCTTTTTAAGCACTCTAGGAAAACTCCAGACATAAATGAAAAGTTAATTGACTCGGCCAAGACTTGCAAAGCAACAAGAGGTAAAGCAGAAAATATTTTAAGAGAAAGCCCATCCCAACCTGATGAACTCTTATTCTTAATATTAATCATTAACTGTTTAAGCTCTTCTACACTTGTGGGGGCAAAAAAGAAAGATTCGGCTACTACCACATTGCTGAGATAGCTCAGCTCTCTAATGTGTTTTAGGTATGTGATAGCTCTATAATGGACGAACGCCTTGCCACGTCATAAGTGAGATTGACCGTGCAAGAATAATGGCGTGACTTAAAGAAGGGCATTATCAAAGGTTTGTTGGTAAAAGAGTTGGGGTTTGACAAAGTAGTGGTGTACCTCGTAATTGGAATCGTTATACCTAGAATAATTCTCTTTATGATAGATCGAGAAGCGGTAAAAGGCTAATCAAAAATAGAGCTTAACCAATTAACCACTTAACTACTTAACCAAGAAACATATGACTATACCAACCCTCCAAAGAGATATGGATGATGATGTAAATAAAGTATTTTTGTTTCGTTATGTACCTATTTTCTTTGTGTGTATTTTGTCTGAGTACTTTTTTATGTTTATTTGTTTATATTTGTATTTTTTTTTCCTTTAGCTTTGTCGACAAAATGTAAATTTTCTGACAATAAAGCATTTTGATTAGATTTGATTTGATTGATGCTTTGGAAGTTCAAACATGGGTCTCTACATTGCAGAGACTAAATCTGGTAACAGGTTTGACGTGTCGTCGACCGTTAAGAGTACCCCGACTATAATCTGAGCACAAAGTTCGTCGGCTACAATAGACATAAAAGCACATGTATTTACCTGCAGAATTTTTGAACTTCATGATTTTTTTTGATGAAACAAGAATTTGGTTGATGCAGGGTAGTCGTCAAGAGCTGCCCAGCCTAATCATACATCCCCATACCATCCATTGCAGGAGAAAGTTTTACGTGCTGGGTGGTATTATGTCTAATGGTCGACATGAGGAAGATTCTAGACCCCTACGTTAGGCCATGGCGAGGAGCTGATCGTGAGGTTTTCGTTTTATGGATAATAAGGATTTTATGGATAGTAAGGATGATAACGATCGACCCAAAAGAGTCTTGGTAAGGCTGAAAAAATCAAAACTAAACGAAACATACATAGTATTTTTGAAAGAGGTTAAATACCTGGAAATCATTTTGGATTAACGAATGTTTCGTAGGTTACACATTAAAAAGGTCATACTCAAACCGAAAACTGCGCTAGGCAGATATAGGTGATTATGTGGAAGACATTGCGGTTAGCCTACAAAATTTATATATATGGCTATACACAAGGGTAGACAGACCCATGTTGTCATATGATTAAATAGCTTGAGGAAGCAATGTTAAACAAAGCACAGCAATGTTCGAAGGCATTAGAAACACTACCACCGCTACAGGCAACCAGAGAAATGTAAGCCAGGAAAAGCTTTAGCAAGAAATTGTTAGGTCACGAGCAATTCTGTGGCTTTTTTGCACCATTCTTTAAGGTTAAAGAGAAAAACTGTATCATAAGATAATCCCACAACTGGTGGATTCAAGTACTAGGATAAAGGCAAATAAAAGTTTTAGAGAAACCTACATGCTAAATTTTACATCAGAATTTCAGAACTACATAAGAAAGAAATAATACATATATAAAGTGTAATACAATGCTTACCCTAACAAATTACAGATAATTATACATCTTGAAGGTTCGATCAGGAAAGTCACAAAAAAATTATTTGCGTTTTTGTTTGACTTTTAAGCTAAGTTAGAAAAATGTGTGCTAAAATCATTAAATGAAACGTAAGTAGAATTATAAATTAATAGTAGGTATAGTTTGTCATTATAATATTTATCTGAATTTTGGCTGATAAAAGAAAAAAAAATAATTCATTTATTTGTGTTTTTTTACTTTTTAAAAAAGTGGTTTAATGACTAAGAAAAGTTTACTTTTACTTGTAAACAGTTTAATTTTACATGCTTATTCATACGACAAATTTAATATAAGAAGCGGTTCTGTAACATTTAAATAACCTTTTAAACATCTCTAATTAGTCAATTAATAAACCCAATTTAAATTTAGGGAATCAAGTTCCATTCTCCAATTTGTAAGTATATGAGAATAAAATACTTTTAATGTACTTAATTGCTAAAATTGGCAGACAAAGCAAAATAAGCGGTTCGAAGAACCATTTTGTATTTAAAATTAATTGTAATATTAGAGGGTCGGCGTATTGAAATGATGCTCAAATGTTAGTTAATATTATGTCCTAATATAAGTGAATACGTAATAAAAAATTGTGACAAAAAAAGTTAAGAGTTTTTATAATATTTTCAGTTTTGCTAATAATGATCCACTGAATCGTGTCCGTTTTTCCATTTGTACGCTTTATTCCTATATACTAATCCAACCATATAAATTTTTTGACTCACTTTGCAACTAAAATACCTTATACAGCGCATTATAGGCAGGTACAAGTCATGTTGAATTTTTTACAACTAGGGAGAAAGAATATAAATTAAAAAAAATTTCAAGTGTAATAGTAGAAGTATTACAAGCAGAAAAATTAAAGTTTCCATCGCCCATCATTCATCACACAAAAAAACAATGCAGCAAGAATTCGTTCATTGATGGTCAACATAATTTGGTGGATTGGAAGCAATTGAAAAAAGACTTGAAAATAATTTAGTTACTGTCGAGCATCAGCAATTGTCACATCAATGCAAGATTGCACCTCAAATGTCGACGTATTCAACGCCCAGTAACTCGGGAGCTAAGGTCTGTATATGACCTTACTTAAGCTCAATATTTATGATTTCGTTAAAACTGATTATTCTGTCGCAAAATAATTAGATGAAGCAAGTAATGGTAATTTAAAGGTCAAAAATGTAAGCTTATTGGTACTGTTGGGATTGGAGACCACTTTATCGAACTCGGCCGAATTTCTGTGAGCACTTAATCAACGCGTTTCTGGACAAAGACAGTACAGATGTTCGTGCAGTTATAGCAGCAAATCGAAATATAAAAATCTGAAAATCTAAGTCCACGAATATGACACCTTCAGGTAAAATGAACGCGAGGCTTAAACAAGAGAGTACCTAATGGAGTACACTTGACGTAATTGGCATTTGTTTCCCTTAAGTTTCTTCTGTATTGAGATTTGTTAATTTTACTTGGAGTTAAGAGCAACCTTTACGTTTACATATATAGTAAACTTTATTTATGAACTATTAACAATACCAAGAAGTTAAATTAATCAAAAACGTCGACGAGTACATTAACTAAGTACATACGGGTCGTAAATTACCTGCTATGCCATGTCGTTTAATGTCCAAAGCACGTCACTCTTGGTTTTAATATTAAAAAGTGCATTTATTTGTTCCTATCAATTTATTGATCGCTAAATATAATTAGCATTATAAATGTGTTGTTTATATAGAGCTAAGTACAGGCAAATTAATTCATTAATTCCTTGATTATTTATAAGTGAATTTCATATTGGTTATGGGGGGACGTTTTCGCGGCTGTTATTATGTAACAACATGTATGTATTTAAATTGCACGTATTATTACTACCCGTATACTATTTTTGTAATTTTTTAAACAAAGTACATAATATATGCTCGGAGCTCATTTGACGATGGATGTATGGGGATCTAAGAAACTACCAGAGATAGAAAAAAGGTTAAATAGGAAAAGTTTTATATAATTACGTTATAATAAGCTAATGTCAATTAAATGAAATTTCTGAGATATTATACAGTCACATATTAATTCAGATATATAGGTTTTTTCGGTTTTAATAACTTCTTTCTAATAACAGCAACAGCGCTTTTTAAGTTATTAGCTCATCTAAAACATTACGAGTTTAAGGACCTAAAATGCTTTATATCAAGTTTAATTAAAGAGAAGAAAAAACATTTCTTAAAAAATTCGGGAAAACTTATGAATAACTAGCTGGTTTGAGCCTAGCCTGTTAAGGACCCGTAATTATTGTTTATGCAGATAAATCTTAAAATTATGAGTCGTGTAGATCTTGGTGCCATCTTAAAAAATATATCAAATAATTGTGAGTCTATAACTTTGTGCATAGAAATTATTTTAACTGATAAAACCTGATTGATCGATATTAGTATATACTCATTCAGAAAATTAAGAGTATTTGATTTGCAAGATATAGTTCTTGCAAACGGTGATGCTGATATTGAGGTTATGTTATGGAGAAATATTGTAGTAAGAATAAGTTGGTACTGGCGGTTTTTCGCCCAGATGAACCTGATATTTTTTTGCATTACTCGAGTAAATCACCTACTGATACCTACTACGATCCAAGAACTAACGCAGAAATCAAATATCTTTAGGAGAAAACGTGCCAATGAGTATGGAAAACCGAGCAAGCTATAATAATTTTTTAATGGAGCTATAAATTAAAGAAGTTCTGTATTTTGGCATAATAGCTTTTTGTGGCTACTTAGTAATTTTTATTTAAACGATAATTCACTATAGACAAAGTGTGGTAAACCTAGAGTTATATATAATCCGGATTTATTGATAAATTGGCAGAAACATTTCCGATAGCTCTGAATTCTAACGAGATTACCTTGATAACGTGAAGCCCAAATCTTAGATGTCCATAAAAGGGACAAATGTTTTAATTTTAGTTAAATCGAGTTATGCCTAAAAAAACACAAATGTTGCAAACTTTAACCCTTTTGTGGGTAAAAATTAATAATTAAAGGTATATGAATAAACATGTTTAGAAAATACATAGATTATTTTAAATACTTTAAAGTTTTATTAAAACATATTTAAAGAAAAATACAATTTTATCTTATCTCAGCACATAATAAACTGCAAAAATATAAATTTAAATTAGTTTCGTATGGAATATTTCGTATAAGTATATATTCTGCTAAGGACTTGTGAGCGTAATTTCTTTATTTAGTATAAAAAACATATTAAATTCCGGTACTTCAGAATAAAAAAATATACCTATGAAGCGAAATTATGATCAGTGCATACACCTGCTCTATTATATAATATTTTTTATTTAATTAGGTTTGACATTGTATCGTTTTAGGAGCTGTAACTGCAGGCACCAGTAAAGACGTTGAATTTGCTGATAAAAAAGTTGGTAATGATAATGAATTTATGGTGAATTTACAAAAGAAATTGAGAGAAATTAGAGCTGTGGAAAAGGCAGCAGGAGCTGTAGAGCAATTTGTAGAGGATTACCTCTCGCGACATCAGGAGAGTTTTTAAATTTATTTAGAATTTATAGGTACCTACAGGGGTTGGGGAGGTGGTCTGGGCTCTAATCGGCGTAAGGCTGAACGGTCCCTAGCACACCTATTGGGTAGTTTGTTGGACCTGCACGGAGACCTTTTTGTTTTTTTCCTTGGCTAGCACCTCCATAGTCATCAAACTACCAAGACTATAGGATACTCCCGTCAATGATGGGGAGTATGCAGGCCTAGCCTGCATCCTACACGCGGTAACCCTATTAAAACTAAATCCTGTAGATCTAGACTGGACGTCGATAAACTCCCCGGCAATAACACTTGGGATTGTTGGACTAGAGTCACACCTTTCTTCCGCTATTCTTGGGTGTGCCTCTGCTTTCTCTTCTTTCTGCTTACTATCTGCCGCTCTCGGCCTGCTGTTCTTCTTTCTTAGTGTTCGTTTTTTCCTGCGTGTCTTCTTCTCTTCTTTAGCCCAATCCAAGGTGTGTAGGCAACGTGCCGAGGGATGAATGGCCGTGGGGCAAAACACGGTCGTAGACGTTCCCTCTGGAATACCGGGCGACCTTCCAGAGTATCCAGCCTTACCCAGGTAAACGGCTCTGCCTAGGTGGACCGCTATTCCGTTATACTCGTGGGATCAACATGGACCATCAAAAAACCAAAGAAACTCTTTCTCCCCTTCGTTCCCCCTCCACTATGGCGGGCTCTGATACATCAGACCCCATTTTTCCTTCAGCTCCTGTTGCGGGTCCTTTTTCTGATGGGCCCACACATTCTCCCACCCCCGAGGGCTCTGTCTCAGCAGGAAATCCGGTAATCCCCGACGTCAACATTGATGATCTAGCTGGAGCTCTCAACAGGGCATAACTGAAAAGAAAGAACCTCTGCGGTTCTGAGAAAAGAAGGAGAAGGAAGGCTAGGGCTGCAGAAGAGGCCAAGGGCTCCCTGGGCTCGGCTTTCGCGGCGGCCCTGGCACCTACTCCCTCAGAGGCTTGCAAGCCTGGGGCTTCCACTAAGGAGGGATCAGGCATTATAAGGCTCAGGACACCCGGGTCTACGCCTACCGACCGCGCTGGCGGGGCTCAAGAGACCGCGGACTCACTGAGCTCCATATCGACGTCGCCTTATTACAGAAGCCCTGGACTTACCAGGGCTCTGTTAAAGGTCTGGGTTTAACTGGCGGCACAATACATAAACATGTACCTTGTGAGAATCCCCGCGCAATGATCCTTACTAGGAATGTGCGGTGCTTTCTCCTCTCAGGTCTCTGTACAAGGGACCTAGTAGCCGTCAAACTGTCAATGGACACGAGAAAGGATCTGGTAGTCTGCCCTGCCTACTTTCCCATCGATGCTCGGACAGTAGAGCTGCCATTAAGGCTATCACGGCCGCAAAGGTAAGCTCCAAGCTTGTACTAGAGTGCATAAAAGTCCTGAAAAAACTGGTACAGGTTGGATGCAGGGTCCAGCTCGTCTGAATACCTGGCCACGCAGGCCATGCAGGTAATGAGGAAGCGGACTCTCTTTCCAGACTGGGATCCGCGAATGAGCCGATGGGGCCGGTCGCGTCAATGAAGGGTCTGCTGGACAAGTGGACCCACCGAAGATGGACTGAGTCCCCTGGTATGAGACAGGCAAAAGCGCACATAGGTAGGCCCTCTGCCTGTCTCACCAAAAATTTACTACGCCTAAAAAGACACGAAATTCGGCTAGTGACAGGTCTTTTAACCGGTCACTGGCACTTAAGAAGCCATCTCCATACTATCGGTATTGCGGACAACCCGGAATGCCGATGGTGCTGTGAGGAGGATGAAACCGTTGACCATGTAGTCGGGGAGTACCCAGCACTCACGCGCCAGGTTCAAATACTTGGGTAACACTTTCAGTGTACCGACGGACTTTAAGTCCTTCAGACCAGAGAGCCTTATCGGTTTCCCTAAGGTCGTTGGGCTCTGATAACCCCCGGTGGGGCATGACGGGTCCATCAGGAGACCTATATGCACAACTGCCTTGGCAGCCCACTGTTTCGGCAATTCAATTCAATTCCATAGGTACCTACAAAAATGTATGTATTTACTATTAAATTTATTAATGTATAGATAATATGTCTTTTTTAGTCGAAAGGGAAATAAGATTTCAGTTTATTTACTTTTCCCATATGTTTATTAAGTTTAATTATTTTGTTAAAGTTTTCATTAGATATAAATATATGTATTTGTGTTTATTTACATTTGTATAGCTACAAGCTAATTTAATAACATTATTAAATTGGTAGGTAAATTAAAATTTTAAGAGAAAATATTATTACATTACAATAATAATATTGAAAACATACTTTATTCGGGCAACGCCGCGGGTATAAGCTAGTTAAATATAATATACAGGGTGTCCCACAATCAACTGCGGCGACTTTGGCAGATTTTTATTGTTGTCAACGCTGCCAAATTTTCAAAATTTTCCAAAGCCTACTTTTTGAGAAACCGATCGGAACAGTTTTTTTTAAAGTAGTGCCTACAGTTTTGTATTCTATAAAGACACTAGAAAAGGCCTATATAGAGAAATTTTCCTAGAGTAGTAAAATAGCAGAAAACCGTTTTGTAAATTGTTACCATTATTTGTTTAAATGGGACAGTACCACACAATTAAATTAATTTAAAAAATAAAACAAAAAATATAATTAATGCCTTGATCTAAATATAAAAATAATACAGAAAATATGCCGCCAATATCATTACTAATTTTTGTTTAATATAATGTCATAGTTCTAATTATTTGATTAAAAAATTAAATATTATTAGCCTATATATTTTTATTTACTATAATAATATCAGACAAATATGTTTATCATTTATAAATTAATTAGTTGTCGGTTTACATTCCAAATTAAAATTCTCGTGTCGTATTTGGTCATGTTATCCAAGTAAATTTGCATTTGTCTTATTATTATATAGGGTCACGATGCATAATTTAAAGCTACACAACAATCTATTATACGCTAATAAGCAGTGAAAGGTGCACAATTCCTTTATATAGATAATCCACTTAATTGGTAGACGTAGTTTGTATCAGTTATGGAATCTTATAGACAGCCGTATTTATAACTAATTAAACTTATACCTTCATTCAGGAGAAGTTTGTATATTGAAAGTCTAAAAGTAATAACAAAATTAGATTATAAGCTTTCTATACTTTTTCAATATCAGTCACTCACTTCTAAAGAATATCCGACACTAAGACAAAAATAATTATTTTTGATAAAAAAAGATTTTCACTTCATCAATTTTATTACATAGTTTTCGATTGGGTTTTAAATTGTATTTGTCATTCTATCGCAAAAAATTTTGAGACAATATTAAGAATAAAGACAAAAATTAGTCTACATAATAGAGTTGTCCTAAATGCGTCGCAAAAAGTCTCTGACTTACAATTTGAAAACAATTTCGCCTTCCTAAAGTCTGAACAAGGAAAATTCTAAAATATCTATAGCTTATATGGTTGAATTTTCCCACATATACATGTAAAATTTGATACCATGACGAACATCTTCTCTTTGTGACATTAGCAGTACCACTAGTCTCATTTTTTTCTGATTCAACGCTTGCACGCAGCAGATTTTTTGGTATATGGAAGTTTTTTTTATATGTTTGCGTCAAAATAAAAATAGCTTCCAGCAAAAAATAGAACGCTATGTAAATGAATATAGTCCTTAAAAATTATATCTGTATGCCTGGTATTTGTGCAATTACCATCAATAACACCATGCCCACTTGAAGCATTGAGGTTTACATCATTACAGATTTTGATGCAAATGGAGATACCGCGAGAATAGTCGATATACCTAGCATAAGGTACACCTTTTTTTTTAAGTTCTAATAAAATCTGTTTCAATAAGATACTTAAACTATAAATCAAATATTTGTGCAATTGCTTTAAATAGAAATCCTGAAGAACGTGTCGCGTCAATAAATAAGCGCTTTTTTATTTCTTATCATTTTTACAATAGCAGCTTATAGTTTCACCAAAGGTTACATATTTCAAAATGGGACTAAATCAGGCAAAAATTTATATAAGAATATTATATTTTATTATTTAAGTTTACTGTAATTTTAAAAATTAAATGTAATTCAAACTATAAACTATTATAATATAATGTAGATGGAGCTCACAAGTTTAGGATCAAGAAAACAAAACCTTTTTTGAAAAAATGCCGACGTTTCAATGTTTATTTACGTCTTTTTCAAGGCTGTAATTAAGAAACAGAACATTTTTTTTTAGCACGTAACTAAATATTAATTTTAAAACATAAAAATTATAGACATAAATTGTTTTTTTTACATTATAAAAAATAAAAGTTTCTTTTTTACCTAATTTATAGACAAAAAAAAATGGACAAAAATAATAAATACTTAAAATAGAATACAACAGTAAAACACAATATCTATAAAACTGACAAGCTAAAGATTTTATAAAAATTACCTCTTTACTCTGAAGAAGCTTTTTTGCCGAAATTCTGAAGTACGTCTCGCGTCAATAAATAAGCGCCTTTTTCATTTATTATCATTTTTACAATAGATTTACGTATAATTAATATAGTGATTTTGAGCTGTTTACATAGTTTCACCAAGGGTCACATATCGTCGTTAATCTTCCAAACTGACGTCTCCTCTCTCATTTTTCCTAATAGCTCAGGAGAGCAGATTTAAGTTTTATTGATTATTAGGCTGTAAAATTGGGGACTAATAATTTAGTTAAATGAACATATTTTTAATTTATATAAAGGAAAAAAATGTTTACTTTAAACTGTCTAAGAGCGTTAAGATTAAAAACTTTCGGTTTCTTAAATTTTCTGAAAAATTTCAGATAGGACTATTTGTGAGACCAAAATATCTAAATTAAAATCATTTACGCCCATTTTTTCTTTAAATAATACATCGCTTCAGGCAAATAAAATGAAATTAAAAAACATTTTTTTGTATTAAAAAGTTTTTTATTGCAATTCAAAATCAAACAAAGAAACGCGCATACTTGTATAAAAAGTTCTTCATAAAAAAGTAGTAAAAAACAAACTGAAAAAAGATTTTTTTTAAATAGATAAACTTCATCCTAAGAATAATACTGTAGGTAACAAAAAACAAAAAGGTCATTCTTAAAACCACTGCCTACTGTCAAGAACGAAAAAGAAACAAATAACACAGTTGCGACCTATTTAATGTGGAAGTGAACGATAGAAGTTCTTGTGCTCTTCCAGTCTTATTATGGGAGTCTGACCAAAACAGAATGTTTGAAAATCGGAGAACTTCTCCTTGAATACTTTAATAGGTTCTGAATTCAGCTTTCCAGGATGTACGTTGTTAAGGTTAACTTTAAGGCGTTTAAGTGACAATGATTTGTATTTTTCTTCAAGATGGCTTGTTTTGAAAAATATCTCATGAGGAGAATTTTTGCTCACCTTAATTACCATAATCTCCGTCCATTTTATCTGCCCTCCAGTAGTTGCTGTTTTTATCGATAGAAGTCTTAAATCTCTTGAAAGGCCTTTAAAGTCCAAAAAATCAGTAAATTCAAGGGGGTTAACTTGGTAAGGATGTTGTCTTCTGGCAAGTCTGAAGACTGGATATAGCTGAGAGGGCACGAAAATGTTACCAGCATGGGACATGTGAAATAGTACTATGCGCAGAGTCTCCCTCGTTCTGGCCATGATACGACTCAAAATATCTTAGGGTTATTTCTTCTAGATTTTTACTATGCAAAACTGTATAGAGTAACATTGTAGCCATGATGCTATTTTTATTCTGGCCGCTACAGCCATCGCAATACATAGATACTAGTTTTACTTTATGATCTTCGTAACTTTGCAATGCTTTATTTACGCAAGTTGCTATTTCGGATGAGCCCCTTTTGTCAGCACATTCGTCCCAACAATAGCAAAAGCAGGCTTTGGTCAAGATATTATAGGACGTGAAATTAAAAACTGCAAAGCGTCTTTTGTAAAACACAGCACTCTCCTTAGTTTTTGGTAAATAAATCACCTGCTGCAAGTCAAAAGATGCACATAGAAATGTTGTATCGTTGGTAGCCTTTAACTTGCAATCATTTTTTTACTGTCTTACAGCAATTTTTTCTTCTACTTGTCTTCTAATGCACATTTTGTCTCCGGATCTGCTGTTTTGTACGTCATGGACAGTGAGCACTCGTCTTCTTTAGGAGAGTGGAATGATAATTTTTTCGACTTGAAGACTCTTTGATAAGTTGCAAAACTTGGTTTACGCTCATCTTCTGAAAGTGACTGGGTATATAAGTAATACATTTTGTAAACTGAAAGATCTGGATGCAAGTATTCTCGGTTTGTATTGGATCTACAGTAGTGGGATTCCATGCGAGGAAATCTTGCTATGTGTTCCTCAATGTTAAGTCTTACTGCGTAGTCTCTAGCAATAATTTGTTCAGATTTTCGGCCACCTCTTTTATCTAAATTCACCACGCCCAGTGAATCTAATTTTTCTAAAGCAGTTCTTACCACTCTTTCTGAGATACTCAAGGTGTTCAAGAAAAATTTTTTGCAGACACGAACAGGGCTTTTTTTATAGAAAAAAAATATCTTACACTGTTTTGTCTGCGTGATTGTTCCGTTTTTGTTGTTTTTTGTTTGGTGTCGATTTTTTTCGTATGACGCACTATAAATTCACGTTGACGATTAACATCTGCGAGCTCATAGTATGCAGCAAAAATTTGCAAACGCTGAGATTCATCGATTGTAGAGAAACGCCGACCTAATTTTTGGCAACTTTCATCTCCGCATCTCGGCTTAATAACCCTAGCTGAAATCACTTTTAACCCTTTGACTGTTAAGTATTCTTTACCTGAATTTCGTAGATGTTTAGCCACTTTTTGTTTATTAACACGATTTTTTTTATTTTGTACCTCTTCTTTTTCTGTCCGTTCTACAGTTTGATGTTCAGGTTGTAGGTTTGTATTCGAACTAGATATTCTTTTAGCTTTCTTTTCTCTATAAATTTTATCGTGTCTACCGCAATCTGGATTGTCGATAAAATGGTCCCAGCATAGCAAAATTAAGCAACGCTCGCATGACCTAAGTACTTCAACTTTACACCTTCTTACTTCACACGTAGCTTTGTATGGAGGATCAGCGTTAGAATCATAGCAATCTTCCTCAAATTCCTCGTAATTATTAGCGTTCAATTGTTCTTCGTCTCTTGAACATAATTCGTTTATAGTTTCTACAACAGAGTTTTTATTAACCTGTCCTAGGACCAAGTCTTCTTCGGACTTCCATTGTTTTTCGTAAAAAAATATTTCTATATCAGAAATCAGCAGCGAAAATGATGAGTTCGAAATTCCAAAAATTTTGTTTGTAATCTTACCTGAACTTTTTTGAATTACACCCAAAGTATCGTCATAAAATAAATGTGACATTACACACTCTGTATCTATTATTTTATCACCGGTGCTCGATTTTCCTTGGCCTCTTGGCAATTTTTTATTTACATTTTCTTCGGCAGGTTTTTCTTTACTTTTATCCGGCTGTAATTCTTCTAGTAACTTAAATTGTAGTTTTTCTAAAGAAGATAATTTTTTATTAGTCATTAGTTTAAAATGTAATTCCAAAACTAAAGTTTAAATAATTCCCAAAATATCATTCATATTCTTACCTGAACGTTTTTTAATTATTGCACTTAAAGGAATATCGTCATCAGATGAATTAGACATTGCACACTTGGTGTCTACGAGGTGTCTACTGACACGCCTTGTAGTGTTTTTGAAAAAAAATAATTCTATATCTGTCAGGCATTACTGTAAATAAAATTTAAAGTGAAGTTCCACAATACCAAAATATTACACACTGTCTTACCTGAACATTTTTTAATTTTTACAGGAAAGTCGGCGTCAGTATCTATTATTTTTCCACTATACCACTTATTGGAATAATACATTTTAACCTTAGTGCCTATTTTTAATTGTCCACTAATCAACAGTTCTTTAGAAAAGACGACATTTCTTGTCCGTCTTTTCACAACACAAGCACATCCATCATAAAAACAGGACAATCGTAAACTTGAAATCAACTACAACAAGCAACAACTGCACGCTGCAACGAACTAACTATCTAACACCGCATTTTATCCAGTCTGCAATGATTACGCACTTGGATTATTATTCCTGTCAGAACTCGTAAACTGAGTTACGCCTGAAGGGGTTGGATATGTTTAAAAAAATAAATATCTCACAAACTGACGTATTTCGACTTACGTCTGTTTGTGAGAACTAAAATGTAAAATATTTTGATATACGACAAAATGTCTTTCATTTTACCAACGAACCAATGCGAATTGAGTTACGCTACTTTGTGAGATAAAAATTTAAATATTCAGAAGTTTAGTTATTTAGAAGCAAGTTGCTGTAAAAATCACAAATCCGCATTTTTATGATATACGTCAGTTTGGAAGATTAACGACGATATTTCAAAATGGAGCAGAATCAGGCAAAAATATGTATAAGAATATTAAATTTTATTAATTAATGAAAAACAAAATGTAATAAAAATTGACCGGAAGTACCCGGATTCATAACTAAATCTGGTTGTGTTTTGAAAATATTATTGAGTAATTGCACATTTTTGCTTTAAAATAATATTTGTTCGTGTATAATTGCTTAATATGTTCTAAAATAGGAGATTTACTTACTTGTGCCTTAAAGAGGGCAAAGTTACTTTACATTGAATATAAAAAAATTAAACCACACAATCTATTATAAAAAGTAAGAAAATAAACCAACATAACTCGAATAAGTTAAAAATTATACTGGAACGCACAAAAACTCCGTTATACCAAGCAACGATTGCCGATTATCAGATTTATATTTAGCCGTAGTCAAACAAGATGGCATGAATCTTTGAAGACTTAGGTTAAAATAGTTTTTATAACTTATTGTATAAAAGTTGTTGATACTGCCGCAATGTGCGTCGTATTATAAATCTAAAAACATCATCATGTAGTACGTAAAAACTGGTAATGTGCAAAAGTGCGAATTATTTTCAAATCATTAAGAAATAAGTTCATAACAAAAATAAAACCCACATATTAAAATTTCCTATTTTTTTGAATATCTTCAGAACCACTGAAAATTTTTAATTTTTTTAAACGCTAATTTGCTAAGCTCAAAAATTCTCAACTTATTACTTTATTATTACAATAATTACTTTAAAAATAGTTATTTATGTAACAAGTGTGTAAAATGATCATTCTTTGATAAATGGGAAACTTCTCGCATAAACCGTAGGCGAACGAATAAAAAAAGGGAATTTTACACACGTGTAATATACAAAATTTGTACTACCTACTACCGAAGAAAACATCAAAAAAATCAAATTACTTTACGCACTTAAAGGACTTTACGGTAAAAAAAACGTCAAAACATTTGTTGACAATTATTGACTCAAATTACTTTTTACGTACTAGTATACATAAAAAGACTTTTTTAGGCACTAGTGCGTAAAAAGTGAAACCTTACACACCCTGAGAAGTGTGTAAAATGAGCACTTTACACACGGTAGTAGAAAAAATTCTTTTTTGTTTTAAAAAGCGAAGATGCTAAAAAGGTTATTGATTTTAAACACTTAAGGAGCTAAATGCCTGCCAGTGAGATATATTATAAGTCTACCTAAAATATTAAGAGCCTGTTTAAATTTGTCTAAATTCTATGATTTTTAACCACTTAGGGCCAATAGCCTTAGGCCTTAGGATAATAATAATAATAATATTAATAATAATAATAATGATATTAATAATAATAATAATAATAATAATAATAATAATAATAATAATAATAATAATAAATCATTTTATTGTTTCAAGATCTTGACATATTAATATCAATACTTAATACATATTAGGTATTGAAACAAAAGGCTTTCTATTCAGCTTCAGGCTGTTGTACGGCCCACAGACAGTCAATATTATTGCGCAATTTTTTGCTTTGTGCAATATAATTGATCGTATGTAGGCATTATTGAATTATTACGCAATATATTGTGTAATTTTCAAAATCTTGGAAATATATTGTGCAAACGGGAAAATGTTGTGCCGTATGTAGGCAATATTGCACCTACTACACCTACTGCTTCAGTGAGCACGATGGACATATCTGAGGATGTTCACGATAACGAGGATCATGCAGATGTAAATGAAAGTTGCGGCCACACAGTAAGTTGTTTATTTAAATATAGCATAATATAGGTTAGGGAGACTTAATTAATTGGTTAAGTTAATTGCGCCTACAATTTTATATTGCCATGAAACCTGGCCTTCTTTGTTGAAAAAATTAGAGTAGGTATCAATAAAAATATTGTTCAATTCACAACTTACCTCCACGATCCGCTCGTAACAATGCCTGCCTGCAAATCCTTACTATCCACGAGATTTGCAGTGACATCGTGATTGGCGTTTGCGTAAATAACAACATGCCAAGGCAACTGTTTGAGCCTTTCCTGGAGAAAGTGTTATTGGTTTCTGTAGCACACCAAATCGGCTGACCAAACTACCAAAGGTATTTTCGATCACACGACAAGCACGGCTCAACCGATAAATGAAAATTGTCCTCTCCACATTTAATGCCCCTTGAGGGTAAGGTTTAATTAAATTCTACAGTTAACCTGAAAGCATCATTTCCCAAAAAAACGAATGGCAATATCCTCTGACTACTCGACAGTTGTGTTGATTCCGGAATTTTCAATGTATTATTAGCAAGCGCTTGCCCAAATGTCGTATAACTGATTACATTTACTCCTATATCAACCATCATAAACTCATAGTTTGCGTTTGCTACTGTCATCATCATAATGCTGAAAAGTTTTTTTATAATTATAGTAAAGTGATCCCGAGTTGACGGGTTGCTTTATTGCAACATGCTTGGCATCGATTGCACCCAGGCAATTGGGGAAATTCAACTGATCATAAAAATCTTGTGCAATCTGTTTATATTCTTGATTTGTGGTTATTACCTGCAATAAAGAAAAAATACAGAGTTATTTTATTAATAAGTTAGTGTTTTAATATACATGTATATGAAATAAGTTTTTTTTTAATATTAAACAAATGCCTTCAACAACCAAAAGACGACACCGACAGAATTGCTGCAGCTTGGGCAGTCGAGCCCCAAAAAATGAATCTCCAACAACAGTTTTTTGTGAAGAGAGCAATCAATGATATTTGATGATGAATCAATGATAACTGGGGACCCCACATCATAATTCTATGGAAGTTAACGTCTTACGAGTGTTCACACCATATAATGTTCAGTGCCTCCCTTCAATTCCTCTCAATACCTCTTCATTCCGTCAGTACAAATCAACAGATCCCTCTACGCAAAACACAATTACCTATTTCGCTACTTTTCATTAAGAAAGTTACCTTTAACATTAAGGTAGGTATACATTCTGTACAATGTCAATTCTTGTTCTACCCAATCAATGTATGACAATATTTTGTAGATTTAATAAAATGATTTTAAAAGATACAGTACTTTATATACCTTAATATATTCCTTGAAGTACTTGATCAGAGCAGTGCATGTTTCCATAACAATATGGCCTATAGACTGAGGTGAAACAGCAGTTAGGAACTTGTCCTGTTTCTTTTATCGATTTAAGGAGTAACCAAAGCGAGAAGTTCATCAAATCATTTTCCGTCCAGTCGTAAAAAGTTGTGGAAATCATTTGGTTCAATTACTCTTAGTTTATTGAGTAATTTTCGTGTGTATACTTCTTCCGATCAACAAACCACTGTTTGACCCATTTTCTGCCTTTCTGCGAGTCCTTTTCCTTTTTTTTTGCACTTGCAGCCACAGTAATTATCACGCAACACAATTCACTTTCACTCAACATGTTGACTTCGTGAAATTCTGGCGAAGACTGTTTACAGTGTTTGCACAATATGGTTGTACGTTTGTACTCGCAATTGCGCAAGATACTGCACAACCTTCAATATGGCCTCCATACGGTACAATTTTTTGCACAAACCAAAATATTGTACAGTAATATTGACCATCTAGGGACCACTGTCAAAATATTGTGCAACTCACATTGCACAATAATATTGAGTGTCTATGGGCCTCTTAAAGAGCCCTAAGCCTAAGTTACAACATATGCACTTAGAACTAAAAAAATAAATGCAAAACTGCTACAAGTCGGCACACATGTCAAACCCTGTTAAACTCACCTATGAAAGATAACTAAGGATGCTAAAGAAGTTGTTGCCTGATCCTGGTTTTAATACTACCAACTAATAAATTCAATAATTTCAAATTTATTGAGGGTAGAGGCTATGTTATATGAAAATCCTTTCTTAAAAAACTCTTGGGGATTGTAAAAATATGCTTCCTACGTATGTTAAGGTTATGAATATCAGCACGGAAAACTACCTTTTTATTAAGATAAATAGGACATTTGTATTTGACAGTGGTTTAAAAAAACAAGCTTGTGTAATATTCTCCTGTTGTACATAGAAAGCCAATTAAGCTTCCTGAGCTCATGTGGAACACGCTACCATCGTCTAATTCCATATATGAATCTTATACAAGAATATAGCACTTTTTACACTTTTTTAACCTGAGCCGTATTTAAGTACGCTCCATAAACGCTATCAGCAAAGTTGAAATGTGATAACACTAGTGCATCACACAATTCAACTTTTATTTTCCTTTTTAAACAACTTCGGTGGGGAAAAAGCGATTTCAAATGCTTTTCCACAAATATATCGGACAGTATTTAAAGATGCGTCTAGACCAGGCGCGCCGAACCGCGCCAAGCCGCGCTGAGCATTTGTGAACTTTGCGGCAACGTTAGCGAACATAATTTGATCTTTGCGTGAAAAGCGTCCAAACTGGCTGCTTTGCTCTGCAACAAACAGTTGTTCGTCAGTGTTCCAACCCCTGCGACTAGTTGTTTGGTTTTTTGAATTTTGGTCGTTTAACAGATAGTTTTGAGTCAATATTAAAATATGAGTGATACTGGCATTGTCATTGCCACCACTGCATTTATTTTAATATGTGATTCTGTTAAGAAAGCTCAAAGAAAGAAAAGGCGACGCTGGTGGACAACAAGGCTATTTCAGAATCGAAAAAATCCTGATTCAGGAAAACCTGGTTGCTGGACGTTCGTTGAGAAGAGACTGGGACTGGCTTATTCTGTTCCACAGTTTCGTTTCCAGCATTCTGATGAACGGGCTCTATTATTTGCTGCAGTAAAAACGCATAGTCCGGTATAATATTTGGATTGAATGGTTATATGTCTGTTGCTTTGAAAGCCGATACTGCGTTATTCACGGTAGCGACTTTCCCCAAGATTCTCACAGGATTTTACCAAACTGCAGCCGGTTCAGCTTTTTATTTGGAGGGGCCATCACTGTGCGTCCATGTTTCATAATAGAATTCTGTGAGACTCTTAAAAAAGGCTAGATCAAGGGGTTGAAGTTAATGGGTGCAGTGCGGGGGTAGACAAAATAAAATTATATCATTTTTTGTTGCAAATTCTTGAACATCAATGCTTTATGTTGGTAGTGTGGGAAGTGTAGCCATCCAACAGCAATAAAACTTTTCCTGGTGGCTTTCGCGGAAAAAAATGTTGTGTTAACCACTGAAGAAATATTTTTGAGTTGACATAGGCTAACTTCTCAGATATACATATTTTAGATCCTGGTGGCATTTTTTCTGCCCATTATTTATTTTTTTGGTTCTTTCCCGTGCAAATACAAAAAGGGGAAAAATACACCCCCATTGCATTACAACAAACTATAATACCAGCTTTGCCTGGAAGTTGAATATAATTAAATGAAAGTTGAATAAGCTAAATATCAATATTTTTGAAAAAACTCTTACCGGCCTTAACTTTATGCCTAACTCTAAGTAATTCTACCAGATTAAATGCAATTATCCTCACCTCAGTTCTTGTAGGTGCAAAGCCGTGTTTTTGTAGTTTTTTGATATGTTTGTACAGCCTTTCCTCGGTAGTTTTATCTAGGGAACCATCAGGGCCCAGCTTCTTCGGTTTCTCTAAGTTATTTATAGTTATTCTGCGTCTTAGCTATATATAAATCATCAGCGCTCCAAGTAGCCCTTTGAGCTACGTTTCTATTTCGAATATACTCGTTAGGCATCTTTCTATAATATTAAAACATAAGTCCATTTCTCCTAAAATTATAGGAGCCGGGCTATTTCTATGAAACGGAACGTTATAGACTATTGTTTTTAGGTTAGTTCTACGCCAGAGAACCCATTTGATTATTACAGTACAAAATATTCAGCTAAAATTTACCTGAAAAAGTTTTGTTCAGTAAAATGCCAAATTGTCAAATTTTTTGGTTCTTTGAAAATAATGACCACTTGTAATTACTAAAAATAACAATAAATCATGGAGCTTATGGAGTAAGAAACTACGGAAGTCGAATGTCGGTGCGTGTACTTTATCAAATTGACCACGGTTGTAAGATATCGCTAATGATCCATCTCTCCTGCTGTACCATCTCTCCTCGCCTTACCCTACAAAATGATGTAGGGTAAACTACCTAACCCTACAAACGAAATTATGTAGAAAGATAAATGTGGCGCCTAGAACAAGTTATCTCTGATCCCACAACGATTAGTAGAATTTGTTCAACTTTAATTGATATAATATATGTTGATAAGCAAGTGAATGTTATTAATTCAGGTACTTTAGATATGCTCAATTTTACGGATCATAGACTCGTGTACTCAATAATTGATATTAATGTTCGTAAAATAAGTAATAAGGCTCTAATCTCGAGAGATTTAAAAAATTTCGATAATAGGCAGTTTGAGCTAGATGTGGTACAACATATTGATTATGAATTTATTTTGCATCTAGCATTTTTAAATGATAAAGTAACTCTTTTCAGTAATAGTCTTAACGAAATCTTTATTAAGCATGCTCCCCTAAAACATTCAGTAATTAAGAAAAAGTACAAGTCTTATATTACCGATACAATAAAGCAAATCATTAAATTAAAGAAATCTGCTTTTAATAAGTTTTAAAAAACTGGTCAAACTAAATATCTACCTCTACTTAGACATCAGAAGCTATCTGTCTGTTGCCATTCGTAGTGAAAAAAAGGCATATATGTCATTTCAACTTCACAAACATAAAAGGGATACTAGATATAAAAAAAATGGCATAAGTTAAAAGATTAGAATATAAAGGATAATAAAAACAGTGAAATACCTACTCATCTAAAAAATGTCAATGAAATAAGTGATGTTTCTGCAGCTGTATCCAGTTGGCCACACCGATAGATCATTTGCTAGTGAATTTCTATCGGAATACAAAGGTGGAAAAGCTTAATAAAGCTGAACTTGTTTTTAAAAACATCTCAGAATATGATATATGCATGTCATTTAAAAGAATAAAATCAAAAAGGGGGTATTGACCAAATAAGTTATAATCTTGTTCCTTTTAGCATTGAGCTTATTGCTCCATTTCTGACAAGGGTGTTTAATTTATCTCTACACAAAGAGAATTTCCACAAATATGAAAAAGTTCTATTATTAAGCCCCTACCAAAGCAATATAGAATTGAAAATCTTTTAGAGCTAAGACCAATTTCTCTTTTACCCATGTTTGCCAAAATGTTTGAATTAATAATGTTGGATATATTGCTTGAAATTGTAAATATGCATGAAATTATACCCTCAGTACAGTCTGGTTTTCGGAAAAATCATGGAACAGTTACAGCCCTGACAAAAGGAGCTTCCGAGATATCAACCAATATGGACTCCTCTTGTGTTTCTTGCTTAGTACTGTTAGATTTTAGTACCTTTGATCTCATAAATCATGAGATGCTGTTGGCTAAAAAGGGGCTTCTTCGGTTTTTTAGTTAGTGTTTGCAAATAGTTCGAAAGTTATCTTCACATGAGGACACAGATTGTGGAACTGGATGGAGCAATATCTGAACCTGTTGTCACTGATTATGGAGTGCCCCATGGAGTGGTAGTATCCTTGGAACTTTATTTTTAGCATCTACACTAGCGATCTTCCAGAGCAGATTCGGCTTTGTTCCATAAATCTTTATGCAGATGACACATAGCTGCTATCTGGATTTCCTCCTCATAATGCATGTCAATATATGCAGCAAATTAATGAGGACTTAAACTCAATATTTAAATGGTCAAGACAGCATGGGATGATTTTGAATGCTAACAAGACCACATACTTACTTGTAGGTTCTAATACATTAAAAAAACAATTACTTCAATCTAATTTCACTACTTTGCATATTAATAACAGTATCATGCCTTGTTCAGCATCAGCAAAAAATCTTAGTGTCATTTTTGATGAGGTCGTAAACTTTCAGTCACGTGTCAATTAAAAATTATCGTGCATGTATGCTTTACTTAAAAGCTTGTATCAATTTAAAATTATTTGCCCAAAAATATCAAATTAATGCTTGTGGAAGATCTTGTTTGATAACAGCTAGATTACTGCAGTATTGTTTTTTACAATAACCTCATTCTTGAAATGAAGAATAAAATTCAGTTAGCTTAAAATGCCTCTATGAGATTTGTTTTCAACATACAAAAATTTGATCAGATAAAACCAACATATATTGAGAATAAAATACTAAAATATGAAAGGAGAGCAGTTTTGCATTTTGGTCAGTTTGTTTATAGAATTTACAAGGCGAGGTATCCTAAATATCTTTCAAATTATTTCACAGTAAGACAAGATTTACATAGTCACGAAGGTTTTAAAAACTCATTTTCCTATCAGGGTGTATTTTTGTTAAGGTCTGAAGTATACAACTTAATAAGATCATGCTCACATTTCACTTTCAAGAAGAAATACAAGGCTTTTCTGTTAGATTCATATATACCTTTATTGTAATGTTAAAACTGCCCACAAATACTGTAATTTTCAAGTAGCATGGAAGAACACATTATGTAAATGTCACCTTTTATGCAATATTTTGTTGTTGCATAATGAACCTTTATTTATTTATTTATTTATTTATTTGCAACTTAGGTGTGCGGCCGGCTTAAGACTTTTTAATGCACGATGTAACATGCTCATCAAATTTAAGTTTATTATCAATTTATTAACCCTAAGTTCTTTGAAGAGTTCTTGAAAAAGATATTACACTGCCCAATGGTAAGACTTAATTCATTAGAAATTATTATTGTTATTTTTGTTGTTATTTAACGTCACATATCACAGTTAACTTCAAAACGTAGTAGGTAACTTTATCGGGTAAACTGGCTATCAGCTAAAGTTAAATTTATGAAAAAATCCTGGTTTAGACGTACCTATGTACATTCTGTCAATAATTATGAATATACCTTTACACTGAAAAAACTTCTATTCCCTGACATATAGATAGTGGTAAAAAAACGAAATTATCTTTTCGAGACTACCATACTGTCAAGTATCTGATATGTTATATGTTATATATGTTATATAAAATATCGCTATTTTTCATAGCAATTTGGCTCGTAGAGGCTGTCTTTCTAGAAGTATATCTACGGCCAAAATAAAAACATGAAAAATCTGTTGAAAGAAGCTGTATAAGACTGACCATTTTTTTGATAAGGATAACTGGATGGGTAAAGTTGACTTTTGAAAAATATTTTTAATACTTGCTCTAGATGACGTATTTGATGCTGCAAATCGTGTATCAAGATTAAACATAATATTACAATGAACGAAATTCTTTGCGTATATTTTATACGGATTATTTGCTCATGTGAAGCTGCTATTAGATTCTATAATATGGCAAATACGTGAATATCTCGCCAATTCAAATAACACAATAAATTTACATGTAAGTGAAGAAAGAAAATCGAATTTTGAAAACTTCTCCTTTCATTCGTCGTCTCAAAAGCGCTGACTGATGGGGCTTGGCGTATATCCGTATCGTATCATGACGTATCAGTTACAACGGCAGCAAGCACAAGCGGACTTCGCGGGCCAACCCAAGGCCAACGGAGGTATCAGTTTCATTGGGCGCCAAAACGTCTCGCTGATTGGCTCAGTTTGTTGACTAGTTACGCCCCTGTTTGTGTCATCGAGCCTTTTACGATTCCGTTTTATCCGCAGACAAATGAATAAATAAGGATGTTTTCATTTAAGTCCCCTTATACATTTTATTAATTTATTACTCCTAACCATTGGGTCGGTAATTAATTATTAATTTATACTGCATCCAAGACATCTGGTGATCTGTAATAATTACAACTTAAGTAATTAAGTCTACAATACAATCCCCAATATAACTTCTTAAGTAAACCATCTCTATTAAGCTGAATTGGTCAACAATTTTATTTTAATTTCAACCATAGGTATTTTTATCGAGCTAACGCAGGCATTTGGGACTGTGGCATATTATATTATGTTACAAATTTAAAGTGAAATTGGAAGAACTGAGTTGACCCCCTTCTAGTCCTATTTTACTAATCGAACACAACAAGACAAAGTAAATGACCTAGTTGGAGAAAAAGGAAAGGTGAGTTGCTACAGGACATGGTCCTCGGATCACTATTGTAAATTGTTTGTAATAGATATTAATAACGTTACTAATGTTTTGCCGGAAATGAATAGCTCTATTGACTGTTAATTTGGTTGTTTTATATTTATGAGTTAATATTGATGGCAGCTGGTCATTATTTTAAAATTTACACGAGACGACTAACACACTTCACATTGAATAATGTTTAACGCATTATCACAGTATTTTCCCGTATTTAACACCGAGTATTTTAATTATAATAAATATAATTTTATAATACTTTCAATACTTTTTATTTGTCTTGAACTTAAACTTTAAGTCAATTTTTATTCTCATGGTCAACTAACCTAGCACACTTACAGAACTTTCCCGTACATCAGTCCCTACATACATAAGAGATGTTTAAACTCCCGATGAACATGAAGCATTGTACATACATCGGTTCGGAATCTAATCTTTCTATACAAATATGACGGAATCTTCAAAAAAAAAAACAAATAAGATGTAATACTCTCTAATAGTGTCGATTGAATATATTTATCCAGCTCGCATTCTTTAGCTTATGAGAAATATGCCCTTAGGCACGATTTTATATCCGATATGCATCTGAGAAATCAAGACAAGGCCCTTAGAAAGTATCGCAAACATTAAAAGGTGACAAAACCAATGCTTCGCAAGGCATGCTTCACTTTTTCTGCGGAAATCAGTTACAAGAATAATTGTTTTTTATTTATTTTTAAGATATTTTTTAAAATATTAATATGCTATGCTAAAAACACTTTGCGGAAAGGCATATTTTTTTTGCTAATAACTGATTTCAGCTAAACGAAATTTCACTCAAAAAAAAACGCTTCGTGTTTTTAATAGATTGTTTGGAATGTGATGTAGGTATTTAAAATACATTTTTTGCGTATTGTATTTTAAACTAAATTTAGAATGTGCAGTCGGTTTTATTCAGTCTTGGATTTGCTTTATAGTTATTAGTTCATTTAACTATAATATTAAAAAATAATTAAAAAAATAATTTGCTGACCAAAAATCAAAATGTGCTACCAAAGCTATTTATCATCAAAAACTATGCGAAATCGATAAATGATGTTACTATACATATTAGTGCTTGCTACCAGAAAATAATCAAAATAGCACCCCTCTAAGGGGTAGTTTGTATTTGTCAATTTCTAATAAAAACGTGCTACCAAAGCTATTTACCGCCGGAAACTATTCAAAATCGATAACTGATGTTACTATACATATAAGTGCTTGCTACCAAAAAATAATCGAAATAGCACCCCTCTAAGGGGTAGTTTGTTCTTGTCAATTTCTAATAAAAATGTGCTACCAAAACTATTTACCGACAGAAACTGTTCAAACTTAATATCTGAAATCAGTATATGTATGACAGCCTGGTACCAAAAAATAATTGAAGTAGCACCTCTCTAAGGGGTAGTTTGTTCTTGACAATTATTACTAAAAACGTGCTACTAAAGTAACCTACAGTCGGAAACTATTCAAACTTGGTATCTGTTATACTATGTATAAATGCTCTTTACCAGAATATCATAATAGGAGTTGCACGTCACCAGGGAATGGTTTATCTTTGACAATTTTCATTAGCTACCTAAACTATAAAACTTGCTTCCTATTTACCCTAAGGAACTATTTAATCATGATTTTTAATTTTTGTTGTTGTTGTTGGGCATTAGAAAATTTGAAGAAGTAAAATAAACGCAATATAAACTTTCTGGTACGTAATTTATAATATATTAACATTTCCTGGTATAACATGTATTTTATTCGTTATGCGAGTATTAAAACTAACTAATTATATTTATGAATCCTGGCATGTTGAACAGATAAGTTGTTTGGGCTTTTGTTGAAGACCTATGCAGTTGTGGTGGTACCAATGATAGCATTTCATACACAAGATCATCTCTTCAAAAATATTGGAACACTTGGCTGCACCAATATGACAGAAACCGGCCGTATCCTCATCCCAATAGTTAACTGATACACACTGTAGAAATTGTAATGATGTCGTCAGAGATTTTCCGCTTAGGTGAGGTAGTTGGTTGTTTTCCTTTATGATAATGTTTCCTTTAAAGCCTGCTGTACCTTTCTCTACTATATTTTTATCCTAAGCAAAGGTACGGAAATTTGAAGTTGTAGTGTAAAATAAATCAGTCAATTGTTTTTTAATGTGAATTCTGTAATTGTTGATTTCTCGAGATTGATGGTATGCTAAAACCTTGGAAGATCCGGTAATGATGTCACAGTCATATGAGTTATACTGAACAGGTAAATCTGTTGGCCGGTAGAGATTCCAATTTTCGGATAAACTTATGTGCTTTTGTTGATGAACGAACTGTAGTACTTCCATGAAGAAGAAAATTTCATTGTGATATACTATATCACTTCTTATACTATTTAAGCATAGTATAGTATTGAACTTTTTCAGCACCACTATCAAAACAAAATGTTCATTTTTACAAACCGAAATTAATAAAATTACCTTCTCCTAAAGTCCAAATTTTAGAAAATAATTTGCAGCAGTCTTGAAACTATTATTATCTAATTCTAAGAAATTAACTAAATATCCTTCCACTGGAAATATATCAACCGATGCTTTTATCTTTTTTTCGTTTACTAGAAAAGCTAAATAAACATCAATTATCACATCTGACAAATAAAGGTCTTTGAAGTTTACACCTCCTTCATCTTTCACAAGACATTCTAAATCCTTAGGATATATCTGTCTACCATAGATTATGCACTGTTTATTATTCTCAAATTTAAATATTTTTGTAAAATTCAAATCTGAAGCCATTTTCTCAAAATCTGACTCGTCACCGTCGCTGGGAAAAGATGTTTGCCTCTCTATCGATCGTTCTTCTGGGATGGGACTGATGGAAGAAGCTTCTCTAAATATATTCATTTTGTTCTCATAAAAACGTTTTACAAATTTTGAAAGAACGTTTTTTAGAAACACTCGTTGGTGTTACCATTGGAATGAGGATGGTAGTTCCAAGAGTACTGTCTGAATTTGCATAGTTTATTTCAGCATCTTTAGCAGCTTCAACCACTGTCACCTTCTGGGGAGCTCTTTTTCTTCCTGACCTGGAACAATAAACAAAGTTAAGTGTTAAGAGATAATTTCTTATTATAGGTACGTACTTGTGTCCTCTGTTCCTCCTGATGATTGTAGATAATTTTACATTTTTCTGAGAATTAGTTATGTTACCAACAGACAGACGGGCTGCCTCAATGTGGTGGCAGTTTCTCTTTCCCTTATAGGTACAAGTTTCTTGGGGAAACAAAGTCACCATATGTTTCTTATTGTTTATTGTGGAAATTACAAAAACTTGCTCTTCGGGTACGAGAGTTACGCTGCCTTATAGAATTATCATTTTGGCAGCTGTATATTTAGTATTGAGTATTCACTATCATCTTCCAAAGATGGTTTTGGTATGAAATCTTTATTTTGAAAAATATATGGTATTTTATCTATGGTAGGTAGGTAAATGTTGCTTCGGAAAAACTATATCTTTTGGATCTCGATATAGATGATTAAAGTTTTCATTCAGGCAGTAGTTTCCTATGTTGCTATTTCAATTATTTTTTGGTAGCAAGCACTTATATGTATAGTAACATTAGTTATCGATTTTGAATAGTTTCCGGCGGTAAATAGCTTTGGTAGCACGTTTTTATTAGACATTGACAAATACAAACTACCCCTTAGAGGGGTGCTATGTCAATTATTTTTTGGTAGCAAGCACTTATATATATAGTAACATCAGTTATCGATTTTGAATAGTTTTCGATGGTAAATAGTTTTCGTAGCACGTTTTTATCAGAAATTGTCAAGAATAAACTACCCCTTAGAGGGGTGATACTTCAAGTTGTTTTTTGGTAGCAGGCTGTCATACATATACTGCTATTAAATATTAAGTTTGAACAGTTTCTGTCTGTAAATAGCTTTGGTAGCACATTTTTATTCTTGGTCAGCAAATTACACACCACCCAAATAGGTGAACGTATGCTACCCAAAACTAGACAGGACGCTTATAATTTTGGGATATATGAAGTTTGATACCTCGCCTTCCATATCGTAGGACAAAAACAAAAGCTCATACAATATCAGAGGTATTTTCTCATTATTATTTTTCTAATACCCATCTTGGAATCTTTGCATGTTCTAAAAGCATTCCCTGTGGACCTTAAATCTCAGTGGTTAAAAATTCCTGGTTTGAAGAAAGCCGTCTATCTTCCGAAAAGGAATTTAGGTAACAAATTTATTTACTGTAATTTAATATTGATAATTTTATGAATTATTTTATTCTTAGAGTATTATTTGAATTTGCTTATGGGGAGTCTTATGAGAGAATTGCTGTAAGTGTATCAGATTTCCATGAAAAAATTATAAGTGCAACAATTGCTGCAAGAATGAGCTATTGCCAAGAAATAATTTCCAATTCATTTACTCAAATGCAAGCTAGTTTAAGTAAAATTGAAGGTTCTGGAATTATTGTGCAAATATTTTATGATATTGAGATATTTTAATGAGGCTTGGGTTTTTAATGTATGTTTTATTGACCTAGATCGATGAATCGAAGTTTGGGAAGAGGAAGTACAATCGTGGACATATCATCAAGGGACATTGGGTATTGGGTATGATAGCAATTAATTCTAACGACTTAAAACTAGTTGTATGTCCTAATAAAAAACGGGATACCACTACACTTACCTCAATTATTTTGGAGCATGTAGGGTCTATTATTCACACTGATAAGTGGAGGGCTTATATTGCTTTAAGAGACTATGTATACCAACATTATTCAGTAAATCATAGTGTGGAGTTGTTGTGTAACTAAAGGCAATGTTCATACTCAAAGTATAGAGTCTGAGTGGAGTGTAGCAAAAAACTGTTTATGAGGACAACATATACCAGAAAATAAGTTTGCTAATAAATTATGTAAGTATCTTTGGAGAGGCATTGTAAAAAACCAATTTAGATCCTATGGTTGAAGTCCTTAGTCCCATGAGGATGGAACAAAGATAGATACAGTAAGTGGTGAGTTAGTAAGCAAATGATAACACTACGTTCATTTAACGCGAGGCATGTAATTGTTTTTTATTCCTTATCAACTAGTTAATGTCAGGCTTGATAAAAGGAAGTTGAATTCTCATGTCTGGTTCGGCATCCAGTCTATTGCGGTATTTTGTTTTTGTAGCTGTATATGCTGAAAATCCCGTTTCACACAAATACGTTGTTGGGAACGGCAGAAGAACATTCAAAGCTTCAAGTGGCAAGTTGTGGATATTCATCACGAACCCTGCACCAAAAATCATTTAGTGAAATTGTTTTGAACAATGATTCCATGCTTGTATCCGATGTCATTTCTAGAAATGATTTACAGATCTGATTTAATATATTTTCAGGCTTCTGTAATTTAGATGAAAAAGTGTTTTGAATCCATGAGGAAAAGGAAAGTAAGATTCAAAAGTCCCTTGCAGATCATTGAGATATTGCACCAGTTCAAGAAATATTTCATTTTGAAACATTTCTGTATCACAAGACTATGGTGACTAAGGAACTCACTTAGCAATGAAAAGCTTTCGATTTATCTCTTACCAAAACAAGTAATCCAAAAATCTAATTTTCTTTTAAAGGCAGTTACTTTGTTGTTAGCATTAAAAACTGTTGTCTGTTTTCCTTGTAGCGACAGGTTTAATTCGTTAAGTTTTCCAAATATGTCTGCTAAAAATGCTAGTCTAAATAACCATCTTTTAAATTAAAAGGAACATCTGTAAGAAAAGCTTTTAACTCTGTTCTCAGTTCAAAAAGCTTTGTCAAAGTTTTACCGAGGCAACCATCTCACTTCAGTATGGAGCAATAGTGTTTTATGATCGCTACCATAATCCTCACATAATATTGAGAACAATCGGGATTGTAGTGAACGTGACTTGACAAAATCTATTATTTTTACTGACCCATCAAAATCCAATTTTAGATTTGATGGCATTTTCTCAACTGCGAGTGATTGTCTATGCAGGATGCAGTGGCTGGAACTACAATTTGGCGCTTTCATTTTTATTCATGATAATGCTCCTACTGTTCTACTTGTCATTCATTGCCTTGGCTCCGTCGGTACAAATATCAATGCAATCATTCCAATCGAGTTGGTTTTCTTCAAAAAATTTGTTAATCGTGTTAAAAATGTCTTCTCCGGTTGTGTTAGTAGGCAGCGATGAGCACATAAGCAAGTCTTCTTCGAGTGAATGTTTATTATATTGCACAATTACTAGCAAGATGGCCAGTCCAGCAACATCAGTCGACTCATCCATTTGCAAGACGAATTTGTTATTTTGAAGCCGTGAAACCAGTTCTTGTTTTATGTTTGCGCGTAACTGTATCGTTCGAAAGCGGCACTCTAGAAAGATGCTTTACAGATTTTTCGTCGAGCATATATTTTGTTTTGTCTACCACACATGGTTTTATTAGCTTTTTAGCGATAGTGTGCGCTTCTCCTGCTTGGGCAATGCGGTAACTAATCAAATACGATGCCTCCGTGGCCTTTTCATTCACAGTCTGAGTCGCATACGTCATAGTTTTTTAGCTTCTTAATAATTGTTCTTTTTTACGTAGAAAAAATTCTTTACTTCTGTTTTTGAAGTCGAGATGTACAGTTTCTAAATGTCGGCGCATCTTAGCAGGTACCATCGAACTATTAGGAAGGAGTTTGCTGCACAACATACAAAGAGGTGAGCCTTTAGAATCAACAAATCCGAGATTAATGTATGATTCGTCATACTTTCGTTTTTTCACCTTCCATGTGTTATTAGACGTTTTACTACTTGAACTTGAAACCGTAAAACTAGAAATTGACGTCATCATATCACTTTGATATGAATTTGACGCATCATCCAAGCGAACCACATTTTTTGCAACACCTTTAAGCCAGCGCTCCATTCTTCTTTAACACTAATTTGATTTGGTCAATTTTATAACAAATAGTATCTCTTGCCGCACGAATACAAGATTTTACAACCACTACGAACAACAACAAGACAAGCGAACATAAAATACTGAGCGCGGTGTGAGTAAATTTTGCGGTACGTTGCTTGATTAATAAATTCTCCGCGCCGAACAATCCTCCTTTATATTATACCAGCAACCATCGAATCATCTCGAATTCCTGAGACGGGTGCATTCGACACAATCGTCATTCGGCATAATGGACATTCGACACAATACCCGCGAAATATTTTAAACGTTCGAGTATGATCGGTTGGGTCTTTTACACGTCAGCCAATTTTTATTCGAAATAGCTGTTGTGTTGTCATCTAACACAAAATAGGGTTAGGTATAGGTATATTATTTTGTTTACATTCGAGTCGTGCTTACAATAATTAGTTTATATTTATCGATAGTTTGCCAAAAGTTATTAATTTGTGAGTTGTGAGTTCTTCAGTATATTTGAAGCTTTAAAATATAACTACAAAGGACCTGGGATGATACTTCCTGATCATCTGGGATGATACTGATTAAGAAACACTATAACTAACTTTGTGTAATTTACTACTTGGCCTCCTATCCTGTGATTCTTCTTCTTAGAACATTAAATACCTGCATTATACTTATTGCGAAGTTAAGAGGAATTTGACGCCAAAAAAAGTACCATCACTTGGGAAAGTGCAAGTTTTTGATCTTGTGGAAGCATGTTTTTCATTAAAAATTGTGGCAAACAAAGTTCTATTTGACTTGCATAGGTGTGGTGATAGGGTTTATATTTACAACTTTTGACTAATAAACTTGAAAAAATGCAATTTAGGATAATATGCTGGAGAAACTGGATGATTTTGATAAAGTCATATGCCTCCGAGGATATTTGGACTAAAAACTATAGTGTGTCAGCTTAAATATAACATACTGAATAACCAAAAGTACTGTAATAGACTATACAGTTTTTAATTTACTTATACACACACTTATTGCTATCAAGTAATTTGTGACTAACATTCTTTCTGAATTGGTGTCGTAAAAAAGTGCAATGAGTTATTAGTTAATAATATTTATAAGTAGGAAAAGAAACAGGTTCTTAGAGAATATCATCTATTACAGCCTTATTTAGATTGAGCCAAGTTTTCATTCATATTGTTGAGTTTTGTCAGGGCTGCAATGTATATAAATTACGGTAACAGTTTACTATCTTATCGACTACCCATTTTCAAGATTAAAAAAAAAGACAGGTACATAGGACAGTGAATGTCGTAGTCATCATAATTTCATTGTCGGAGACCAAAAATTTAAATTTTTTCAATTTTCTTTTTTTTTAAATCGTTTAAAAAAAAGTGACTATATTAAATAATTACCCCTGACGTAACAGTTTACTATCCTATCGAACGCCGTTTTTTTGTACGAATTTAAAAAATTAAACAGTTACAAAAGTTAATGTATATCGTATTTATTATAAATTCGTTGTCGGAGACTCAATCATTTTTCAATCATTTGAAAAAAGAAAATAAAAAATATTAAAATTTTCCTGTTCGTTTCTTTTTTGCGCAATCAGTTTTCCTTATCAAAAATGATTATTCAACCAACAGGTTGTTTTTGCACCCAGCGCCTTTTTATATAAAAAAAAATCAGTACCAACCCAGCTCAGCCCCAACCAAACCCAACCCAACCATACCTAACCCAATCCCATCCAACCCCACCCAACCCAAGATTCGCAAGCCAAGCAAAAAAGCAAAGCTGAAGTTTTGGTTTCGAGGAATCACTCGATGGATATTACAGAAAGCGGGTTTTCAGGGTTGTCAACAGCCAAGACTTAGAAGCATCGGTCTTAGCGCCAATTGAAAACTGCAATTTAAATAGGAAACATATACTAAAAAGAATAATAAGACAGCTATTGAAATTAGTTTTGTTTTTTAATTATTTTTTTTAACGATTTATCAAATGGTATCACTATTCGATCACCTAAAAAAATAGTATATTACCTGTAAAATAATAGCACTGGCAACCCCGATAATTCAGTGTCTCGAAAGGTTTTTTCGGTACGTATTCTGGTAAGTGATTTCCGATTTGTTGTCTCTCTCGTCTCAACATAATCGAGTATTTCCGAGCGGTGTGTTAGGGCGAAAACACAGTGAAAGCCGGTTTCCTGCTTACCGGAAACCAGCGCCGATCGGTTCCGAATTTCGGCACTTAGTGCGGACACAGTGCCGACGAGAAAAAAGCAAATAAAAACCAGCCTTTTGTCAGTTCCAGGTTAACCTTCGCGTCAACATGGCATCTAGCTCATCTGACGATGAATTTATTGCGTTAGATAGCCTTGTAACTAAAATAATTACTAGAAAAAAAGTTGGTGTTCACTCTATAAATCGTGAGAGGGTACTTTATGGTGAATATCATCATTTGTTCAAGAAGTTGACAGATGACCCTGACCGCTTTTTTCAGTACACCAGAATGAACTATGAAACCTTCAAATATATTCTAGAAAAAGTTAAACATCTTCTAACTAAAAACTGGTGTAACCTTCACAGTCAGCCCATTTTACCAGAAGAAAGATTAGTCATTACCTTGAGGTAAGTATCTTTATAATATTTACGAGTATATATTTTAAGTAGGTTACTAACAAACAAATCATTTACTATTAACAAAACGTCTAGCAAATAATTACATATGTTGGTTTTGTTTCAACAAAAATAAGACTTAAAATGGTTGATTAAATTTTTATTTCAAAAAGAAGGACAGTGGTGGGGGACATTCGGAAGTACCAGAAACCGTTTCAGGTTGTTCCATGTTTGATAAAATGAGACTTGTACATTCTTCTTCTGCAGTGAAACGATTTTTATCGATGTAATTCAGTGATTGATTGGAAATAGATGAGTTGGAAGTTGAAGGACCAAGGATCGTAGATGGAACAGATTCGAACCTATTTAGCGGGTATGAAAATTGTTCAACTAGCTCTTGAACCCGGCATCGAAAAGCTAATACGCGTGACTCAGGAATTTTTTTCACATGAGGCAGAAGACTTTTAAAAAACAAGAGGTGTTCATCTTCTTTCTCATTTGCTCGCTTAGATTTTGACTCTAGGTATGCTACTTTTTGTTTCTCAATTTCTAATAATGAGTCGTTAAATATTTCTGTTGGGCCTCGTTTCTTTTTAGATGAAAATTGTGGTGTCGAAGATACATCAGTATTCCTTTTTGTTCTCGAAGGTGTTTCAATATTTTCTTGCCTTGTATTTTCTACGATATCATCGCCAGCATTTCGTTGAGGAGGTACAACATCTTCAGTGGAACAAAAGCTGGTCTCGTCTAATTCCATCGATGACTGAATCGACTCTTCTGCTTCAGTTTGACTTTCTGCAAAGCTTTCAGTACGACCACTTACTTGTGGCAAATTTCCTTTCAACTTTCTAGGCATTACCGTATCTTTCAAAAATAAGAGCAGAGTGAAGTATGGCCACTTGGATGTCGGAATATTATTGTTTGCTTTCATTATCTTATGATTTTACCATCTCTAAAAATATACTTTCAGGATAATTTTAATTTGCACCCCTCACTGACCATTTGTAATCATTCATTCATTTATCAAAACGTCAAAACGACGTTCTAATAAAATATGTTTTTTGCAGGTATCTTGCTACAGGCTCATCTTTCAGAATGCTGTCATTTTCATTCAGGGTTGGAGCTTCTACTGTGGGAAAAATTGTAACAGAAACAGTTGCTGCATTGTGGAAAGTACTGCAACCAGTCCATATGCCTGTGCCCACGAAAGATGATTTTCAAAAGATATCTGAAGATTTAACAATATTTGGAATTTTCCACATTGCATCGGCAGTATTGATGGAAAACATGTACGCATTCTTTGCCCTAGAAATTCAGGGTCAATGTTTTTTAATTATAAAAAATATTTTTCTGTGGTCCTACAAGGAGTAGCAGATGCAAATTATAAATTTATAGTTATAGATGTCGGTGGATACGGCAAACAAAGTGATGGTGGTACATTTCAATCTTCGGAACTGTATAAGTTGCTATCGAATAAACAACTGGATATTCCAGAATCAGCGTATCTGCCTCAAACTACCTTAAAAGCACCGTTTGTACTAATAGGTGACGAAGCATACCCCTTGCTTCCTTATCTTTTGAAACCATTTGGTGGAAGAGATTTAAATTTTGAGAAAGAGTGCTTTAATAAACGTTTATCTCGTGCAAGGAAAACTATTGAATGTGCCTTTGGTATCGTGAGTGCTAAATGGAGACTACTTTTAAAGTGCATTGAAACTGACATAGCTACTGCAGATCATATAATTAAATGTATATGTATTCTTCACAACACTATAATAGACAGAGAAGGATTTGAACGACATTTGACAGATGTAAGGTTAAATATTCCTGATCACAATAGATGGCAAGTAACAGGACGACCATTAAATGAAGCCAAAACGATTAGAGATATATTTGTAACATATTTTTCCAACATCACTCTGTCATACGATAAATAATAATCTATTTATTCATATTTTTAGAGAAATAAAAACAATAATATTATAATAAACGAAATAATAGATATATATTTTCATACGTACCATCCTCTTTCATTTCTTCAGCAATTTCTTTCCAACATTTGTCAACAACATTTCCATTGCTGTGTAATTTACTTTTCTTATCCCATATTGGGCATTTCTTATACACTGATGCTATTAAAATCTCTATATCCATAGCTGTATCTGTCTGCCTGTACGAACAACCGGCTAGAAAGAACTAAATAATCATTCCGGTAAAACCGGTGACGCCGACTACCAGCGCCAACAAGCCTGAGCCTGTCTCTATTGTGTTATTGCTAACTTGAAAGCATTATTTATTATAGAAGCTTATAGGCGCCGATCGGCGCTGGCTGCCGGTAAGCAGGAAATCGGCGTCCACTGTGTTTTTACACTAATGTGTCGAGGTCACCCTGTTCGGGCGCTCGCGGAGTCGCTTCGGGGGAAGCTTCGGGAGTGTGTCGAATGTCCATTGTGTTATTTGCCTGTTTTCCGAATTCCTCAGAAACTTCGGAGAGCCAGACGATTTTCTCCGAAGTACGCGTCGACGCACGAGCACAAGAAACAGCGCGACGAACCGAGTAACGCTGTAACATTTCGATATAATAGGTCGGGCATTTACTTAATAATACATATATTTAATTTTCGTATATGTACCAGTATCACCTATAAGTAGGCGTTTCGTAGGTAACTTTATTCTTATAGGGTCCACTTTATTACATGCATTCATTTATTATGACTGCTGGCGGAACCCTACCGGAGGTTTCGCGGAGCACCGGGGCATGTCTCGGTTTTTTTTAGGAGAATTTGACTCTTTATTTTAATATTAATATTTTTATTATTGCAGGTCAATATAGTTTTTATGTTTTTCCGAAAATTTGTTAATAAAATCTTAAATTTGTGTTATTAGTATAGTCTTTTTTTGTGGGTCCGGTTTAGTTGGGTTGGGTTGGGTCGGATTTGAGTGAAAATAAATATTATATAAAACCCAACACACCCGAATGAGTTATAAAGAAAATTATGCATTTCCGCGGTGTTTTTAGCATATTTTTATTTAAAAAAATATCTAAAAAATACATCAAAAACATCTATTAATGTAACTGATTTTAGTTATTCTAAAGTCGGAAAGTGGACAGGACGCATTTTCGCAGGAATTTTTTGTCATTCTATGATCTTATTTGAAGCTAAAAATAAAATTTTCTCTTTAATGGTAGATTTCAGCTAGACGTAATTTAAATTGCCCAAGATTATTGGCTTAGTTTTAAAATTGTATAACATCTTTATTCATTAGAAGGATAAAGTTATTTAAATTCATTTAATAAGAAGAAGCTTTTAATTTGACTGGATTAGTTCTTAAATATTTGGAGATTACTAAGATCTATATTAATATTAAGACTATCTTCTAGAGCATGACTGGGCTTAAATTAAGAATAAATTTCAGTATCATCTACAGACCAATGATGTTTACATATATTTAATTTTTTTATTGATTGCGAGTAAAGTGTATAGAGGAGTAAACCCAAAATATTACCTTGTGGTATGGCAGAGATGAAGTCAAGTGCCTCAGATATTTTGCCATTTAGCAGAATTTTTTGTTTGCGGTTGATATAACTGTTCAAATGCTTTGGCAAGGTCTAAAACAATTAAAACAGCTGCCTGATCTTTATCCAATTCACGGCATTTATGACAGTTTAGAAGGGAAACGGAAACTTCAAAATTCGAGACTACATTCAAAAAGGTTTTTTTATCAAGGAATCGGTCTATTTTCAAATGTAATTAAAAAGAAACTGGCAAATTGTATTTATAAACCCATTTAATAATTTGAACTCTTTAGCACTAGTAGGATCTTAGCACAATTTACAAAAAGTTAAATTAAATAAAACTTGACACAATTTTGATCGCGTTTTGCGCTTGTCTCCAAATATTCTATATTCATGCTAAAAATGGAATAACAATGTTGAAATACTTGATTTATTATTTTTTTAAATATGTAAACCTTGGTCAAAATTTAAAAAATTAAGTGAGAACGGGTATGGCTGCTTTCAGTTCACTTGCCTGTTAAGGATTATATACCCCCCCAAAGATTATATGGTAAAAGCGTAGGCTTAACAAAAAGAAGAGTTAGCAAAGCAGATTGGATTAATGGACTTGCCAATTTATTTGGTATTTTATTAAGTTGCCAATTTTTAAGGAAAGTGTAAGCCGGATATATCATATAACAAATATTCATCACTCTTCTGATAATATTAAATGTATAAATAAATATATTAACGTTAGTTGAATAGAAGTCCATATTTTGTAGGAGAATGTGTATATAAAGATTCCAAATAGGGGAAGTCTTTATCTCTAAGAAAAATGCATATAGGTCACTTAGGTAAATGTATTATGCATTTCGGCTGTATAAACAGCCATCACCAGATACAGAACATTACAAAAAAAATATACGTTCACCAAATAAAAAAAACAAAAAAAAACGTTTTTTATTATTTGGTGAACCTATATGTTTTTTGTAATGTTCTGTATCTAATGATGGCTGTTTATACAGCCGAAATGCATAATACATTTACCTAAGTGACCTACATGCATTTTTCTTGGAGATAGAGACTTTCCCTATTTGTAATCTTTATATTAACGTTACTTTTATGTGAACAGCGTGTAAAAATATTATTTTCTAATATATCGGAGGTTTGTGCGTAGCCATAAATAAGACAATTCTCATAAATAAAGAAAGGGACTTTACACATGAATAACATACAGAATTTTTCATATCATATAATATATACCAAATAATGTCAGATTTATTTTATCCACAAAAAGGGTAAACTTTATATTTCCCGGATAATATGAAAAATAAACGTTTCAAGGTATTTAATATACGGATGTATCTATTTTTTGCTCGTCTTTGACATCCTTATTAATATAACAAATAAACGGTTCCCTTTAAACCACAAAACCTCATAAAAAAGTATTATACCCTAAAAATAAGGCGTTAAAAGTAGCACCACTGATAAAACCAAAAAGCCTGAAAAACAACATAATCTTTTTGTCAAAAATCAGCCATTTGCCCCCGATATGCCTGTGTGAACAAAACCGGTCCACAATAAAGAGGGTGTCTGTGTGCGGACGAGGATTACTAAATCGATACTTCATAGACGGACTTGTGAATGTTCAGGAGCGTGCGCTTAAGATTTATATTATTTTATTTAGAATACCACATTTATATGAAATGGAAAGTATAAATAATTACAATTTGACTTAACAAAAAAACTAGATCGGCTGAAGATGGACTTCAAAATCTAGCCTCTATTGCACTGTTTCTCGCACAATGCCTAAATGTGGGTTCCAGGGTTATTCTTATTAGCCTTTATTAGGGCACGCAAAAAAAAACGCAGCTTATATCGGTAAACCCAGCTTTAGTATCGAAGAATAAATCAATATCCTAATTGACAACTAATTTAATCTATAACCTCAATTTAAAAAAAAAATGCAGTAATACTTAATTTATAATTATGAAATTTAAGATTATGAGAGAAAGTAAAGTAAAATTAGCACTTAATCTTTATTCAATTGTACATCTGATAATACCTCGCATATGCGTATATACTCAGTTCCCAATTTCAAATCAAATCAATGATGGTGGCTATATAAAAAATTTTGCTAAATTTAATTTAAAATCTGTCACCATTTCTACATATTAATTAAAAAAAAAAATCTATAAATTGCGGCGAGCCGATAAATCAGTACCTGAAGAAATCAGACCAAAAAGGGGTAACTGAAATTATGAGTCTCTCCGACTGGCAGCAGGGCCCACCTGGTCTGAATGGGGCTCCGTTGTTGGCAGCTATACGTTTGGGTCAAAAAGAGGCAGTAGCAGATCAACCAGTTAGGAGGTCTCCAGAAAGTCTAGCAGGTAGTGAAGGACAATAGGTATTAGGTGTAGCTGATTGGAAATAATGCAGATACCAGAGGTGATGATTCAAGCAACTTGATGTGGCGACACGTGGAATAGCAAGTAAGGTGGAAGCAGTAACAATAAAAAGTGCAGCAAAAGCAGAAGCACAGGATAAGCAGAAGGTACAGGCCTAAAAATGGGGACCACACATGAGGTTCGGCATGGCTGTCAGTTTTATGGCATCTTTGTGGGTAAGTAAGTTAAATTTTATAAAATTGCTTTCTGAAAAGTTGGATGCATTGATGTTCTTTTGAATTAAACCGAAAAGCATGCAAATAAGAAATTAATTAAATAAAAAAATAGGAAAATGACTTAGGAATGTGATATGTGCTAATTTACCGAAGATGGGATGTGGCCTTTTCTGGGGTTTATTTAACACAAAAAAAACAGGGAGCCCTATAAACTCTTAGGCCTACTTAGTGAATCAGCAATTAAGCTATCCTAGTACATACAAGTAACTACAAAAAAAAATAGGCCAAGATAGGATCTACCTTTTCACATCCGCATTAAGCGAAACTATCTGTCCTTCCTTCTGTTTCAAATTGGGTATGTTAGGAGGAACCATCTTAATGGTGTATCATATCTGTGAAGTATATGTGTATATATGTTACGGCTAAAACACGAATATTGGATAATACTAGAATTACCCGGATAAAAGCCGAACTATTCAAGCAAAGTGGATAAAGTTCAATATATCGTTGTATTCTAGATTTATCCGGTTAATACTAGTATTTCCCAATGTTTCTTGGATGAAACTGAATGATGCAATATTTAGGCAGTTTAGTTCCAAATAGCGCAAGAAAGTGAGTGACTTAAAGAAGTATCTTCGCATTTTAAGACGCGATTTAATGAAATGCTTCTTGAATTCATGTCACACAAAGACTTATTATACAGTGAGAGCCAAAAGTCCGGAATAAATTCATTTAAAATTCAGGGGTATGTTCAAAAAAAAACGCTCGGACACGTCGATTTTTATTTTTTCTTACTGCGGGTTTTCTTTCTATAATTTTATGTATACAGGGTGGTCCAAAAATAAGTTACGACCATCAACTTCAATTTTTGAAATGGAAATACCTATTTTTTATTCTGTATTCTTAAAGAACAGAAAATTCTAGACATATTTCATGTAAAATATCCTATACCTATCTTCATTTGTTTTTGAGTTATTGACAGTTGAAGATCGGCATATTTGCACTTTTGACATGTTATAAAATCCAAACGGTTAGACATAGACAAATGCGGTTTGCACTTTTAATCGAAGCTTTTTTAAAACCATCTGTTGACACTAGCTAGTTAGTGTCAACAGGTACTGAGAAATTTACAGATGAATTTCTGAACATACAATAGTTCATGCAACTATGTAACACCCTTACTAAGGTAACCTTGTTTTTTTGTGTTTTTTCATCCATTGTTGCAATAATGTTGTCATCATTTTTTGAAGTGACAGGTATCAGCAGTCTTATCCTTGTTTATTGTAAAATTTAATATTGCCTGAAAAGAATAAGTTAAGTGAAACTGACAGAATAGAAATACTAATTATGATAGGATGTGGTGATCGCATTAGGACCCAACACCAGGTTTGTGAAATGTTTAATACCAAGTATCCTGTTAAGACAATATCTCAGTCTACCGTTAGCAAACTAGAAAGAAAATTTAGGGAATTAGGTCACGTCAGAGATCGGGTCGTCCCTCAATTTCCGAGGAAAAGAAGGTAAATGTTGTTTTGTCCATTGAAGAAAATCCTCATACACCGACTAGACAGGCAGCACTAGATAACGATGTTGGAAAAACATCTTTAGGAAGGATTTTGAAAAAGGCAAAATATAATCCCTATAAATTAAAATTAATCCACGAACTTAACGAAGATGATACAGATCGTCGATTAGAGTTTTGCGAAACTATAATGAATGTCTGCCATAACGACCGTCTTTTTACTCGTAGAATAATTTTTTCTGACGAGTCGACCTTCTGCCTCAATGGTACAGTGAACAGACAGAACTGCTGTTACTGGTCTTCCTCCAATCTAAATTGGGTGCTTGAAGCTCATACCCAATATCCTTAATCTGTGAATGTTTGGGCCGGCATTATCAATGACAGAGTCATAGGTTCATTTTTCTTCGAAGGTACCTTAACAGGTCAACGTTATTTGGAATTCTTAAGGAACGAACGGATTCTCGATTTATGTTTGATGTTTTCAAATGCAAATAATCCCAATATTCCAGAAGCTTCAATTTGGTTCCAGCAAGATGGCGCGCCACCACACTTCAGCAGAGCCGTGCGCCAATATTTAAGTGAGGTATTTCTGGGTCGATGGATTGGGCGAAGGGGTCAATTGGAGTGGCCTACTAGGTCCCCGGACTTGACTTCTTTTTGTGGGATTATTAAAAGCATAGAGTGTATGTAAATAAACCCAACAATTTAGAAGAATTGAGAAATAATATAAGAAATGAGATTCAACATTGCGTATCAAGAAATGATACGCAACGTTCTGAGAGAATTCGAATCAAGACTCGCTTACTGTCAAGAAGTTAATGAGGCTCAATTTGAACATCGTAACTTATTTTTGGACCTCCCTGTATACATAAAATTATAGTAAGAAAACCCGCAGTAAGAAAAAATAAAAATCGACGTGTCCGAGCGTTTTTTTTTGAACATACCCCTGAATTTTAAATGAATTTATTCCGGACTTTTGGCTCTCACTGTATACATCTTGTATAAATTCTATGCAGTATAGTGAGTTTTTGGAGTCTGTAAAAGTGGCGAAGGAAGCGAAATGTAAATCGGCTTTACAGGCAATTGAAAAGATTTAACGTTTGTATAATTGGTGGAGTTGAAAGACTTATTGCTCCTGTTGCGGAGAGTGAAACAAATATAAGGTATTTTGTCAAATCCGAAGATATTTTTGATATTCTACATGAGCCTCATGTTAAAAGAAGTAAATAAAAAGTATAAAAATATAACGCAGGAAATAATCATGATAAGCCCATTATTTTCTCAGAAATGAATGATTTTGTCAAGAGGTCTTGATATTCTACCAAGACTTTTCCAAATTCTTGACAAAATTCTTCCAAATTAGGCCTTTACAGTGAAAGACGGCTGAAGAAGTTACAAAAAATTTACTAGATATTTTTTTTGTATTTGGAGCACCGTCCATTTTACAGTCAAATAACGGTAAGTAGAGTCATTTCTATACGGGTAGTTTGGTAATTAATAATTGTTCTATTTATCTAATATACTTTCAACATTGCGATGTTGCCACTTATACAAAAGAGCATTAGTCATTTTGATTTTAGTCACTTTCGTTTTTTACTATATTTCGTATAAGATGTATAAGGGTGAGGTCTTTTACTATAGTAAGCAAATTTTTAAAAAACCTTTATGTTTCATTCTGGATAAATTCATTACTGATCATCAGTCACGCTAATTGTTATTTTTTTTTTAATTAGGTCGGGAATTTGCTAAGGGTATTATTGAATAGTTGTGCTTCATGTGGGACGTGCTGAAAATTGGTCATGGTAAGCCTAGACACAGTCAATCGGAAGTGTGGAGCGCGTGAACCAGGACGTCCAAAATATGCTTATGACTTGGATGAGTGACCAAAAATACTAAGTTTCGTTCAAATAATGAAAAATAAGGCATATCATGAAGGAATTAAACTTTCATCGTACAAGGCAGTGTTCGGATCTAAAATTCCTGTCTCTCTCGCTACCTCAAGAGGTAAAACGTTAATATTGGAATACATAATATTAAATATATTTGTTTAATTATCAAAATTTATTTGGGAAAATTAAATATATTTTTAAGTCGATATAAGTCAAATATTTTAGCCTAAAATATTTTTATCTTGCCAGCCTACCAGTGAGAGAGGGTATTAAAATTGATAAAAAAAAATGTTTTTTTGAGATAACGCCAACAATGTGGGTTTTTTTAGCGAGTGATATCCACAAACCATAAGAATAATGTCGAATAATCATATTAATAGTATAAATAGACTTATGAAATAATTACAGGTAACATTACGCCAGTGTCAAAGCTAGTTGCTGTTCGGCTAATCGTTCAATTAATTTTAAGATTTTAATATAAGATAATTGTGTGTATCTTTTAGTAAATAATAAATGTTTTTTAAAAGGAAGTTCGCCGGCTTGTGGACGTCATTAGCGTATTTTGACGTAAAACGGAATGTTGTTGATGAGGGAAGGAAGGTAATAATTATAGGATTTTTGTACCTACATTTGAATTGTACCGTTTTATCCAATGGTCACTGGATAGATCTAGAATTATCCGGATAAGAGACAAAGTCATTAAACTTATTCGCGTTTTACCCAGCTAAATTGGATAAAACAGAACCTAACCGGCTAAAACTAGGTTTATTCAATTTCGGGTTCTAACCGTAATATATATATATATATATATATATATATTTATATATGATTTTTAAATAAATTATTTAATGAAACCATGGTTGAAATTTACTTTATCCTAGCAAAAAAAATTAATCAGTTAATTGTTTAATATTTCTGTGTTTGAATTTGCAAAGCATTAGTTAAGCAAAACAATTTATATCTGTTGGAGATTAAACCTGTAACACCTTATTAGCTTGTTATTACACTATTCTTTTAAAGGAGCTTAGAAGCCTCATGGCATTCGAAGAATTTCACATAATTAATTCAAATGTTATCTAAATAATAGAAAACTTTTGGTTACTGTTAATAATGCCGAGAGTACTTATTTAACAGGAACGTGTGAGTTTCCCAACGAACGATCCTTAGGCTACTTGTTTTCGTTATATACATACATAAAAAATGTAAAAATCGGTGATACAGTCGCAGCTGTCATACAAACTTATTGGTTAAAAATGAATAATATAGAATAGAATAATTTAACTTCAAAAACCAATACATTTTAGTATAGAAGTAGTCAAATAGTATTACATACACAATACGCGAAATCTAAATAATAGCATGCAATAAACAAAACTAATTTTTAAAATACCTTTTTAACCTCAAGGTTATACAATATTGTACAATATTGATACAAAAAGAGCGCAAAACCAGCTGATTCATTGTCATTCCGGAATGACCAGTGACACATCGCACGACGTCCAAAAGATTGGCGAGAATCGTCTAGAGCAACGCTCAGCCGAGTATATAAGGAGCAGCATCGCCGATAGTTCTCAGTTTAATGAGGTAAGGTTCAGAATATTGGCGCGAAAGTCAAATAAATAAAGGAAAAACACATATCTCTAGTAGTTGTGAGTAATCGTGATCTCATAGTAAACTGTGTATAAAAAGTGTGCGTGTAATAAATTTGTTTAATATTTTCGTGTCTATACACGTATATATGTATATACAGATCGTGTTTTCGTTCGTTACTTATAGGAAACCGCATAGAGGCGAAATTCTGCAACGTCGCGCGTGTACGAATGCCTGCGATAGAGCACCGCCCTGGCCGGCCCGAGGACGAGATTAGTAAACATCTGACTTTCGTGGGAGCTGCGTCGTTTGGCGACAAAATGTCCCAAAATATTACGCGAAAATCCAGGCATTTTTTTATTCTAATGCGGGTTTTACATGAAAAAGTATAAAACCCCCATAGAATTGTAATCTTAAAATGTTTAATATGCTGTGTTTTGCATAATGAAAATTAAAGCGGTATTCTAATAAAAAATAAAACAATGATAAACTCTGATAAAAATATAATAAAAAGTCAGAAATAAAACTCTAATAAACAAACTTAACATTTTTTAAATAAAAGGCTCAAATAAACCGCCTTCTTTCGCGAAACAAAAACTTAACCTATAGTAAAAGCTATTTCGCACCTCCAAAAGAGTTTCAGGTAAAATGGAATTGGCACCTTCGACAATTTTATTTCGCAACTCCTCTAAATTTGTTGGCCTACTAAATTCATGCTTGTAAATGGTCTGCTTAAGGTAACCCCATAGATAAAAGTCATTTGGAGACAAATCTGGTAATCTAGGAGGCCATTTATTATCGCCAGTCCCACTAATAAGGCATTTGGGAAAAGTAATTGTTAAAAATTCTTTTACCCTAGCCGCGTTATGAACAGGACAGCCATCTTGCTGAAAATAAACCGATCCCAGATCTACATCAGGTAGGATTTGAATGGCAGGAAGAACTTGGTTTTGCAGCAAATCAAGGCACTTTTGGGCGTTTAAAGTGCCATCAATAAAAAATGGCCCTATAATACTGTCGCCCAAAATATCTGCCCAAACATTCAATTTCTGAGGATACTGGGTACGAAACTGAAAACTTCTGTGCTCGCTTTCCTGAGACCAATAACGAACAATGGAAGGATTGTGTTTGCCATGTAATGGAAAAGAATTTTCATCAGAAAACAAAATATTTTTTAAAAAATATTCGTTTTCATTTGCCTTTTCCATCATGGTTTCACAAAATTCCATTCTTCGCCACTGGTGTTCAGAAAATATTTCCTGAGTTTTTGAATACTTGAAACATTTGTACCTATATTTTTTCCCGATACGAGCAACAGTTTTATTGCTCATTCCCAGTTCCTCTCCAACACTTCTAGTGGACCGTATCGACAGTGATTAATAATGTCCTCTTCCAATATTTTGTTATACTTTTTATGTTAACAATATTTTATTTTATTTAAATTTTGCTATCCATTATAAATAGATATTTAACTTTCTTTGTAAAGTAGGATTCAAAAAATGCTAAATGGGCTTTTTTTGTTCCGGTTTTAGTTTTCACACATTATTCTTAAAAGGAAGTAGTTGGATGATTGTTTTTATTAAAAAGTTCTCAACGATATCCAAATTTCAGTTTACTATCAATTTGTTACTCTAGAAATTTACTATCAACAGTACTGCCTAAAATTTAATTTCCTAAAATAAACTGGATCTAAAGTGCACTTAAAAAATATAATGTTTATTTAGGAAATATTAAAACTAACTTTATTAGAGACAGACTAATTTTTAATGAGCGGTAGGTCATGGTAAATAAGGTCCATCAACACCTCCGAATTTTAATTATTCCCCAAGACAGTAGCATCATTTGCAATTATAGTAAGCTTTCCAGAAATATTTAGACCCATATTGTCATTGACATACAAGAAAAATGAAATGCACTGTGTTGCACTATAACTCACACAATCAAAATAATGCCTTTGTTAATTCACAGAACAGTACCTCTGCAAACCCCTGATCATTTATCCCCAGATAAAGCCTCTTCCGGAAATTTAAAATAGATAGTAGATTTGTAGATTTTATTTTTTAATGCAGAATTTAAAACCTATTTTTTACACATTTCTTTAAGCAACAGACTATAGCCACATCTCTAGTGTATTCGTGGAGCACCAGAGACTGCTATAGGTAGCCAGCAAACCTAGCTTAGCTAATTAGCGTATAAAACTACTCAGTAAAATTATTATCCCGCCTTCGAGATGGTCCAAATGATAACCAATGGTTGATAATAATATATAATTTGTATTAGGCGTAGACTCGTCTATCAGTTGGTTCTTATTCGTACAAATTAAATGTAGAACACAAAGAGTTAGGCTTTAACCTAGCAATGTTTAGGTCAACAAATAATATAGGTCATAAGTCATAATGAGATACAATAAACAATGTAAGAGATCTTACATTAATATTAATTTATTATCCTGACTACATTTAGAACAACTGCTTTTTTCCTCCTTGTACTTATTACCTATATGACCATAAACACAACGAAAGCACTTAGTAATAAGGTACTCGAATTGAAAAAGGTAATCTTCTATTTTTGATTTTTACCAACCAACGAAAACATATGCCTTTTCCAAGTGTAAGCCGCTAAGGGGATAACTCAATAACTAGTACTACTAAATTGAAACTATACCTTGCTTAAAATTAATAATACATTTTATTTTGTCAGAGATGGCTTAGTTATCATTTTAAGATGTAATAGTAGTGATTATAGTACTAGTGAGTAATTAGGTCTCCAACATAGTAATTTTTATGCAAAATAAAACAAATACTTTTTAAGGTTGAATGAATTGCATCCTATAAATGAATAGCAACGTTTTCATGAACTTTCTCTGTATTATTTACCCCGGGGAGGGCCGGGGTAGAATAGCCTTTCGGTACGCTCTGCCTGTCGTAAAAGGCGACTAAAAGAGCAACCCCTTTGGTGGTAGATGTTGTCCACTTACATCGCCCGATTCAATACCACCACATAGGACTTAGTGTTAAGTGGTCGTAGTATGAAGTGGTTCCATGGAACACATGTTTCGCCACCATGTCGATGTGTCCGGTTTCCAAAGGGGAAATGGAGATGGAGAAGAAAAGTAAATGCATGATGGCGCCCTCACGACTAAAACTTTCCGGTAAACTCGCCTCCCATTCGGATCTCCGGGCGGAGGCTGGTCGAGGGGGTTCATCAGACGGATCAAAAAGCCTAAAAATCAATTTCTGCAACATCAGAGGCCTAAACACCAATATTAATGCAGTACACCAACACCTGCAATCAAATAAGCCTCACATTTTGGCATTGGCAGAAACAAAGGTGAAACCTTCAACAACAAATGTTCACCCGATTTCGACTAAACTTTGGATTGGCAGTATTTGTCAAGAACGATTTGAGTTGTCAGCGGGAGGAAACGCTTGAACCTGCAGACTTCGACGTCATGTGGTTCAAAATAATAGCCAGTAGTGCCACGAAATTTATCTGCTGTATATACGGACCATAAAGCGACACCCAATATAGAGGGCTTTTTTTGAACCTGGTTGATTGCATTAACCATCTGCAAATTGACTACCCAAGCGCAGAAATCATCGTCATGAGTGATTTTAAGGTTCACAATATCAACTGGCTGTGCTTCTGCAACAAGAACGACGATGAAAGACGAGAAGCTGAGTTATTTGCCACCATATGCGGGCTTACGCAGCTTGTAGAGGAACCTACCAGAATCCCCGATCGAGACGGCGAGTTCGCGAGTCTCCTAGATCTGGTCTTGGCTTCAAATCCTGACTCGTACACAGTATCAGTACATGCCTCCCTAGGAACATCGGACCACAAATTGAAAACAGTCTTTTGCCAGTTGGAGGTTAAAACGCAGGATCCTCCAATGCCGCGGAAGGTATGGCACTATAAATCAGCAGGACCATCTTCGGGAATTTTATCGCTCATTCCCTTGGAAAGAAGTCTGCTTTAAAACCAATAACATCTCAGAATGTGCAAACCAAATTACAGAGACGATCTTGGCAGAAATGGAAGCTTATATCCCTTTTTCTACTAAATGCAACAACAAGCAATGGTTCAACCTGAATTGCAAAAAGGCAGTAAACACTAAAAACTCAGCATATCGCAAATGGCGTCAACATCCTTCCATCGAAAATCGGAGGAACTTTTTAGCCTCCAGAAATAGCTGCAAGCGAATTATTGATGAATGCAAAGAGAGTCACAATAGCAGGATCAAAAACAAACTGCTAAACTGCCCAAATGGAACAAGATCTTTCTGGTCGGTATCGAAAGCCGTTAGTCAAGGATTTGCTAAGTCGGCCTTGCCACTCCTAACAGCAGATGATGGTTCTATCGCGGTAACAGCAAGGGAAAAAGTCAACTTACTGGGTAAACTCTTCGCGTCCAATTCTACTCTGCACTCGCAAGGCAACACACCGCCATATTTGCCAAGGGTGAGTTCATCGATGGGAGAAATTTCGTTTCCCCAACGAATTATAAACAAAATTCTTAAAAGCGTAGACACCAACAAGCCCTCTTCCAGCCCTAATACTAAAACGTTGTGCAGACGAATTAACTCCTCCCTTATGTAGACTGTTCACGGCATCGTATAAGCAGGGCCAATTTCGAACAAGCTGGAAAACTGCTCGAGTGCAAGCTGTATCCAAAAAGGATAAGAAGACGATGCCCTCCAATTACCGCCCGATTGCACTAGTTCCAGTAATATCGAAGATTACGGAGAAAGCAGTCAACCAACAACTGTTAAGATATCTGGAATCATCTGGACTCATCAGCAATCATCAATACGGCTTCCGAAAGCTTAGATCCACCGGCGATCTTCTGGCCTACGTCACACACTTGTGGACGGAGGCCATGAAGAAGCACGGCGAGTCCCGCTCAGTCGCTTTTGACATTTCCAAGGCATTTGACAGAGTGTGGCATGAGGGACTACTAACCAAGCTCTTCTCAGTCGGCATACAAAACTCATTATTGAATTGGATCAAAGGTTTTCTTGAACAACGAACAATCCAAGTAGCCCTCGATGGATACCTCTCCGACAAATTTAACATTAACACTGGAGTCCCTCAAGGATGCATTCTATCCCCCACCCTTTTCTTGGTATATATCAACGATTTGCTAGGAACCACTGTCAATCCAATCTACAGCTTTACGGACGATAGCACACTTATTTCCACATTTAAGTCCGCCAAACCAACGACAACCGCAAGTTCTCAGAATCTTAGGCAGCAACAAGTAGCTTCAACCAACAACGATATTAGAGCAATCTTGGAGTGGGGCGATAACAATTTGGTCAATTTTAACGCTAAAAAACGCAGGCTGCAGTATTTACGATGAAGACTAACCTTGGTGGCCCGGAGCTGGTTATGGCAGGGAAAACATTGCCAATAAAATCAGGTTTACATCTTCTAGGAGTCGAGATCACCAACGGTGTGTCTTGGCATGACCATGTTGCCGAGGTCGCCAGGGCGGCTTCCAAAAAACTTGCAGTGCTTTTCAAAACGAAAAAAACTGTATACACCAGAACAACTGCTGACTCTTTATAAGGCTTAAATATGCCCTTCCCTCGAGTATTGCTCGCATGTCTGGAGCTCTGCACCCAAGCATAGTTTAAACCTGCTGGATTCTATACAGAAGAGAGCTATTCGTCTTATCGACAAACCAGAACTGACAAAGAGTCTGGATAGTCTGGAGCACAGGAGAAAGGTGGCTGATCTCTGTTTATTATATTGTTATTATCACGGTAAGTGCTTCTCTGAGCTAGCAGGCCTGATTCCACTCAGGGCTGTTCCGGCAAGAAGGACGCGTCTAGCAGTTGCGGCTCATCAACATCGAGTCTACCTGCCTACCCCAAGGACGTCGCTGTATCGGGACTCATTCATCTAGAGAACATCTTCTTTGTGGAACGGGCTTCCACCTCACATATTTCCCGACGCATACAACCTACAGCGATTCAAGATAAATGCCCACAAATATCTTCGCGCAAGCACTACTCCAAGAGTGACATAGGACTTTCCTCTTGTGCTTGTGTTTAACATTAAAAAAAAAAATTATATATACATGCTTTAATTTCGCTTGGAATTCTATTTTTTGCTCTGATTAGTAAAATGATTGTCTTGGCTGATGTATTATTACTTTAAATGAAAAGAACAGAAGACTTTTTGGCGTCACTATATGAATTTATTTATTTTATTTTTTTAATATTTATTTAATTACGAGAAAACCCTATTAGCTGTTACAAAAATTACAAGTTTGATTTACATTTAAAAAGCAATTTAAAAAAGCAAATAACAAAAAATAAATTGATATACTAATGAGGAAACAAAAGAAATTCTACTAGGGGTGATCTGGTATGTACATAAGCCCTACAAATACTATCTAATTAAATCAATAATAACCTTAATTATTGAGGAGAAGGTAATCCCTAAGCTGATTTAAAGATAAATTAATAACAAAAATATCAAGATTATTTATCAGGTCAAATTCCTATCAATAGGATTATTTACATTTTACAAGGTTCTATGAACGAGAATATAGAATATTGCCTGGTATATTGAATTTAAGAGAATAGGAGAGTCCAATATGCAATTAACAAATTTAATTATAAACAGTATGCCAAATATCTTTCTGCGAGCACTAAGTGAGGGCAAACTCAACCGTTGTTCCATCGCACTGGTATCTGGTAGCCCTCACTAAAATATACTGGCAATTTCTTAGAACAAAATCAAGAATTTTTAAGACTTTTATAGATATGGAATTGATGTGGTTAACAAAGGTCAATTTGTAATCCTAAAGGATATCTAGGTCTTTAATAGTAGTGACACACTGAATTGCTGTACCATTGATGGAATAGGGCGATGGGAGTCTATTCACTTTGCGCGTAAAGCTAATAAATACGCACTTCTTTATGTTAAGATTCAGCTGATTTTTCGTACACCAAACACACAATCTATTAAGATCTTGTTGTAGGAGTTCCTGATCTAATGGACTCATAATAGATTTCCAAAACTTAAAATCATTAGCAAATTCTAAACATTTGCTATTCTCAAAACAATAAGTAATATCATTTCTAAAGAAAATAAAGAGTAGAGCTGAACAGTGACCGACTTGAGGAACACCTGAATGGACGTATATAAAATCAGACAAGAAACCACTAATTTTAACATGCTGCACAGAACCAAACAATAACCTAGAGAACCACAATACCAGCTGCCAATGAAAACCCAGATCCACCAACTTTCCCAGTGGGATACGAAGGTTAACCCGATTGAACGCTTGGGAAAAGTTAGAATATATCAAGTCCACCTATACTTGCCCTTATACGTTCTTTAGAATGCTCGACTGGTAGCTAATCAAATTAGTAAGAGTAGATTTGATGATTGAGATTTAAGCTTAGGAATGGCTGACGACACAAATACTGCGATGATTTTCAATATTATCTTTAGCTCCGCTCTTGAAGACTCAAACCACATAACTAACCTTCCAGGCATCATGAAACACTCCAACGACCTATTAAAGAGAACATGCAACGGCAATGTAATTGTGCAAACACATTGTTTTAAAAAATAGTTAGGTAGACCATCGGGATCCAGAGAAAGCTTTGCTTATATTACTACAAACATTATTTGAATAGTTTATATAAGGCAAATATTGCTTGTCAGTATAAACTGTTTGAAAAAAATTCCAAAGAAATTAGCAACATCCTGACCAGTAGAAGCAGACTGATTATAATAATAAAGTGTATTTGGCAGAGTATGGCTTGATCTCCTGTCATTGATAAATTTCCCAAAGGATTTGGGATCCTGCTGGAACATTGTGTAAAAATCTCTGATATATTTTAAAAAACAGAGATCCGAAAGCTTTTTACATTGAACTCTCAGGTCTGAGAATGTTTCATAATTTGCATATGTAAATTTTGAATTCCAATAATTGCAGAATTAGTGCACATTTTTCTGAATAATTTATATCTTTAGCCATGCGTTCTTAATAACACATCAGACGACTTACTGTTTACAATGAAATTGTCGTTGCATGTGGCATATACAGGGTGTTACAGAACAAGATGCTGATCCTTAAGAGCGTTAATCCTCAGGTGATTTTAAGATGAAAAGTTTAAATAAAGCTGTCTTAAACTTCATCACTTTTGAACTACAGAGTGCTAAAAAAACTATAGAGTGTTAAAATGTTGTGGTGGCCACTTTCAACAGCTAATCTAAACCAATTTAATTTTTGTTCGCGTATTGTTCTTTTAATTTAATGGTACAATAATGTATGTTTATAAGTTTATAAAATAAATATTTTTCTTTACTAATAAATTGACCATGCATAAAAAAATTTTTTTCGCGGTTCGAGGTCAAGAAATCAAATTGGCTCTAGAATGAATGGGAATTATAAATATAGTTTGTATTTTACAAAAAATCAGTGGCTGGCATATTTTTTTAAAATATTTAGTCTACGTTCCTGTAGGGACACCACTGGTTAAACTTTTAAGAAATATCCTACATCAAAAAATGACTGTTGATACTCAGACGGTCAATGAGCGCTAAATTTGATAAACATATCTAGGAAATTATCGAAGTTATGAAGAAGATTAAGAAATAATTTTTTTCTTAATATTTTAACACCCTGTAGCTCCAAAGTTTAGGTTAAGGACATAGCCTTATTTACCTTTTCTTTTTAGAATCACCTTAGAATTAACATCTTATTCTTCAATATCTTATATATTAATCTTTAGTTGGGTGCCATAATTAAATCAAACATTCCACACTCAATAAATCTAACTGCCAATCTTTCTAAGCTAGCAATCTGGATATCTGGTATCGTTTGTCTTATTTCGTAATTAGCAAACATAGTCCAAAAATTAAGCATTTAGAACGGGTTGATCATCGGAACACAAAAGATGAGTTATTGTCCTTTCGTCTTAACAGAAAACCAATTTAAACAATATATAAGATGCTGTTAATCAGCTTAATAATTTTCAATACAAATATTTACGTATAAATTTAAAGATTTCTTTCTTTAATATAAATACTAATTTATATAATCATCTTTAAAAAATTACTAATCACAAAGTTTAAATAGGAACGCTTAAATAGAAGAGAACCTTAAATCACACTAAAGTATACAAAACGTCATTTTCAAATAAGTAATGATTACTCATAAACTAAAAAAAACCACAAACATCTGTAGCAAAAGGAATATGAATGGACATAATTAGATGCATCGGCGCATAATCCGACAATTTGTATTTTCTCCGAAAATTTTAAACAGGCAAAACATGGTCTGGTGTCGTTGAAGCTCTTCCGGTTACGAATAATACCTAAGAGGGCCATTATCCCTATTCATGGCCGAGGTGCGAACACTAGCCCTAATCCCTTCATGGCATTAGACAGGATTAGTACGGGACATTGGACACACACAATCAGTGTTTACCTAAGCCTCGATACGCCGATAAACTGAATAAAGTGATAACTAAAGGCTTTTTAACAGCGTATCACCGGGCATGATGGTGAGTGAGCTGGTTTTTAGTCAACAGTAGCGCAACATATCAGTAAAATGACTTTTGGTTATAAACATTGATACGTTTTGTTTAAAAATATTTTTAAATTGTAGTTTAATAATATATATATTATTATCAATGTATATCTTGAATTGGCATTGGACGATTTGATATAAAAATTAGAATAAACATTATTAAATCCAACCCAAGATTTTTGCCATAGTTGAGATAGTCTACAGACTAATGACATATTAATAAATCATGGTTTTACTTTCCTATTAGTTTTTATTATGGTTTTTACCAGCATATAAAAAGTGAGAATCAGATCCATTTAAGTTATGGCGGATTGTAATTTACTTTATACTAGTAAGGTAATTATTTAGTCTGAGTTTAATTACATTTTTAAGTCCAGTGTCATTCTAAGCAATACTCAAATGTCCATTTTTGATTAGAAAAATCCACAAAACTTGTTTGTCTTTTGAATTTCTTTCGTAACTTGCTTAGTATTTAAAAAAAATGAAATGTTTTTAATTGCACTTCACAAGAAACAACTGTTTGTTTGTGGTTGTTTGTAATGTTATTGTTTAGAATTTGTGCATGTTTTAAGTAGCTCAAGTCTGATGATGGCAAGGACACTTGTGGAAATGCATCACTCCTGAGATTAGAGGATTAGCATTTTATTTGTGGAGAAAAGATTTCCGCTACTAACTTTTCAATATTATATTGACTTCACTTCAGAATGGACTTTTTCCTTAACCTATAATAATGGTTTGTACTTAAGTAAATAGGGAACATTTTTCTTATTGTTAATTATTGTTCATCTTCTTAATATATTATTAGTTTTTGGTGATTATATTTCGGGTTATTTTTATACAGATTGGTTCAATTTACTAATAGTGAAATTCCACATTATCTATAATCTATCTATAATATCTGCCAGATATGCATTTTTGGAGCACAAAGATTTCCTCGGAGGAACTTTTGTATATATATTTTTTATATTTAGGGACAAATCAATATATGTAAGTTAGATAATTCATTCCTCCTTTTAAAGAAACAATTTTATCAGTTACCGTTCTTTCATAGCTTAGCGCCATCATTTAGTGGGTCATAATTTATTAGTAAATTCATTCTTTAATCAGCATAAGTGAATTATTGATTTAAAGATGAAAGATCAATTGGTCAGTGTGAACATTGATCGCATTATGAAGTAGGTACAATTTGAGGAATCCATGTTATAAATTAACAAAAAAACATTTAGGGTTACAAATTTAAATGTTAACAAATAAAATTATTTTAAACAAATATTTATGTTTGTAGAGATAGAAAGATTAAAGGTCGAGAATACATGAAATCTCGGTTTTGAGAAATGGTATAATAAGATACTTTTAATTAACATGTATTGGTTAATTCAAAGAATATTTTATCTTAATTTGTGTATATTATTTTAAATATTTTAGAGCTAGTGCAAAATAATTACTAGTTTTGACGGTGGTAGACATTCGTACAGTAGTAGTAACTAAATTTTGGATGTGTATTTCAACACATCCAATATATCACATCCGATACATTCAACCATTATCAAATGTAAGTTAACAACAGCTACTATTCTACGGGATTATACAGTGATCGCCTAAAGTTCCGCATAAATTCGATAAAAATTAGAAACATGTTTTTTTGAGAAAACACTCAGATCCGTCGATTTTAATTTTAAGTTTCGCATTATTTCGACGTTATCGGTATTTTTTTTAAATGGAATGCTATATTTTTTATTGCATTTATAAAATATAGGCGAAATTCCAAGCAAGTTTTGTATAACATACCTTATCTCAAAACTCAATTGTTTCAGAAATATTTACATTTAATCAACAAGAAAGCAAGTAAGTACGTCTATTTACAAATTAAGATAAAATGAAGGATAAAATGTTATAAACTGTAAAAACTCTTATCAGTGTATCAAGTGTTCGAACTGATCCCCATTTACTTCTTGGCAAAGAGCAAGACGATTTACAAACTCATGTAAAACGCTATCAATTATTTCGGGTGATATACGTCTAATTTTATATCTAATTCTATTTTTCTTATCTTACGTTGTTTGGCTTCTCAATATAAACTTTGCTTTTCAGGTACCCCCATAGAAAATGGTCGCAGGGATTTAGGTCTGGTGACCTGGCCGGCCACTCTATTGGCCCTCTTCGTCCTATCCATCTTCCTGGGAACACTATACCCAAGTAATTACGGACATCTCGAAAGAAATATGGCGATGCGCCGTCTTGCTGAAACCCCAAATTATCTGTCGGGACAGCTTCAACAGTCTTGTTCATCTGGGTATAGGGCAGCCAAAGCAAGGATAAGATCTTGAAGAAAATTCAAATAGCGTTGTTCTGTTAAGTTTTCTTCGAAAAAGTATGGCCCTATTACTTTATTTTCCATGATACCAGCCCAAACATTAAAAGATTTACAGTACTGTGTATGAGCCTCAGTTGCCCAGTGTGGATTTGACACTGACCAGTACCGACAATTTTGCCGATTTACGACACCGTTTAAACAAAAAGTTTCTTCATCCGAAAACAAAACTCGTAACACAAACTGACGGTTATTATTGCAAATGTTAATTATTTGCTCGCTCTGATCTTGGCAAATCCCTAACATGACCTGAAGTTATGAATTTGTGCTCTATTCTACTAACTGTTGACTAAGAAATAGGATGGTTTGGGTATTTGGCATTAAATAGTTCACTTACTTCTTTTTGCGTGCGCACTCGATTTCGCACCCTAGCATCATCAAAATTTCAATTCGTTAGGTTTCCGCTAAACTAGCCATAATTTATTCTGATAAAAACTATTAATTTTTGAACTGACAGTGACATTCGAAAATGGAGATTCTTTACAAGTGCAACCATGGAAATAGAAACAATTGGCAGTGTTTATAACATTATTTTTATCTTCGATTTTACCTTAATTTGTAAATAGACGTACTTTTATCTTGTTATTTAAATGTAAATATTTCGGAAACGGTTGAGTTTTGAGATAAGGTGTGTTATACGAAACTTGCTTGGAATTTCGCTTATATTTTATAAATGCAATAAAAAATATAGCATTCCATTTAAAAAAATGACCGATGACGTCATATCTTCTCTATTTTTCCACCCTGTATACAAAAATTTATGTGAAATAATGCGCAACTTGAAATAAAAATCGACGGGTCCAAGCGTTTTCTCAAAAAATCATGTCTCTAATTATTATCGAATTTATGCGGAACTTTAGACGGTCACTGTATATTAATGTCATGCGTGAAATGTATTATATCATGCAGAGTCCTGACAGTTTTAGGACTTCGAGGAGTTTTACAAACTCCTCGATTTTGCGCGATGTACGTTGCTTTAAGAATTTTTTTTTTCAGTGTTGTTCGTTACATAGAATGTTTTCATTTGCCCACTGATCCAATGTTGTGGCCATTGGATCAAGCATGTTCACTACTGATGCTCCTTTTTCCTAACTTCCAAGGGTCGTTTTGTCTCGCCAATATATGAGTTCTCGCATTCACATGGTATTCGATATATACAGTTCTTGGTATCCACTAGGCTTTGTAGTTTGGTCTTTGACGCCAAATACTCGTATGGCTGTATTAGACGAAAAGGCAGTTTTCACGTTGACCTTCCTAGCCATTCTCCTGATTTTCTCTAAAGTTCTCCTAATGTACAGGATCGTTAATAATCCTGAGGATTCCTCTGGCTCTTGTGGTCTCTTTTTTTGTTACTGAAGAAATTGCTGTTTCCTTGATTGTTGTTTTGATCAACTTTAGTTGGTACCCATTTTGTTGAAGTCCTTAGTGATATCTTCTACCTCCATCTTATGGTCTTCATTGTTGTTGCAAATTGTAGCCATCCTTTTATATGATAACTTGGTGATTCCCACCTTTGTTGACGCCGGATGATTTGAGTTATAGTGCAAGTACCGGCCAGTATGCGTGGGTTTGCGATACCTTGAAGTCTTAAGGCGCCCGTTATCGATTCTCACAAGAACATCTGAAAAGGGTATGCTTGATTCAGTTTTCAACTCATCATAAACTTGATACTAGGTCTAATATTGTTGAGGTGTTAGAGAAAGTCCGTAAGCTTTGCGTCGTTTTGATCCCAGACGAGAAATGTGTCATCTACGTATCGAAGCCACATTTTAGAATGTGCTGTTTTTATAGCATGCTCTTTAAACCACTCTATATAAATGTTGGCTACGACTGGAGATAGTAAGGATCCCATTGGGAGTCCTTCGATTTGAGCGTAAAACCTATACAGACTCTCGAAGTGGATAGAGTTTTTGACAAATGATTCCATGTTTATTGGCAGTGGTTTGATGATGTTCAACAAAAACCTAAAAAGTTCGGATGTTGGCGGATCCCTGGAGCTGGTAATAGGTCGTAACAGCATCTACTCCTTATTTATTTTGGAAAGTCCATAGAAGTGTGAAGCTTGGAATATTTCTTGAGTGCCCTATAAACTCTTACCTCTACTGTTGGTGTAGGGTCTTTAGTAAGCACCTGGTATTCACCTTTGGTCAAGCAAGATCTCTTCAACTTTGATGATATAATTATCCACGTCTACTGTGACTGTTGGGTTGCCCTTATCCGCCGGAAGGATTTGGATATTGGTATCTCTTTTTAAGTCTCTGAGTGTGGTCCCTTCTGCTCTAGAGATATTCGTTTATTGTGGGTTGCTTCATTAGTTGGTCCAGGGTGATTTTTACCTCATAGCAAAATTTGCCAGCTTTTGCCCGGGGTATGTTGTTTGTTTACACTTCATAAGGTTTGAATATACACATCAACCGAAACATCGTGTTAAATTTAAAAATAAAGGCATTGCATGCTTAGAAATATATAAGAATTTTTTTTTGCTTAATATGCTATTTATAAGACCGATAATTTAATGTATGGTGAACTTGAGCAAAATAGACTATTTATTTCAATTTTATGTTTATTAGGAAAAATACTTAATAATTTATTTTGTGGACTGTAAGATGATCACTTGGTGAAGGTCCAGAACTTCTAAGACGTCATTGTGTTACGTAGCTTCAGTTTGCTAGGAATTATGACCATTTTGGCGAAAATTAGTCTCTCCTTTTGTTTACTGATGAGTCGAGATTTAGCCTATGGAAGGCTACCAAGGGAGTTCTCTAGAGGCACTCATAAAATTCGACGTCATTCCAAAATAAAGATTTAACTGCTATCAAGTACATTAATGAAATTCTGCAAGATTTTGTAATTCCTTATATTGATTTAATTAAAAATTATTTTATTTTCAGACATAATTACACCAGCCCCCAAACCGCGACTCAATTACGCAAGAATATTTAAACGATGTAGATATTCCTGTCTTAAAATGCAGCGTTAAGTTCAGATGCGAACCCAATTGGACATGTTTGATACATCCAAAGTCGTGTCCCTATTCCTTTAATCTTAAATGATATAATACGGGTTTTTAAAAAATTGGACCCTATTCCTCAATTCGTCACTTGGTTTTAGGCATGCCAAGAAAAATCATTCGGGCACATGGAGGTAACACTTGATATTAAACATGCCCCTTCGCAGTTTTTGCTAACAATACGTTTTATTTTTCAATAATTTAAGGTTTCTATAGCAAACTACCAATTTATGTATTTTCATTAGAAATCATCGAAAAATGTTGTTTTACTTGTGTGCAAGTTACTAGAACAATACAAGGTTACAAAATGTTTCTGCAAAGTTTATAAAATGTTCCTGTGAGTGTATTTTATTTTATTTTTAGAATAATTACTTTTATTTAAATTAATAAATATTACGTCGTAGACATTATAAAATTTAATAGGGCTCATCAGTTTCAATATTATTACAAACAAAAATAGCTTTTCTATTTATAAAAATTCTCTTGTCCCTAATATTTTCTTTAGCCGTTAATCCGAACCAACAACAGAACGACGCTAACAGCATTTCAAAAAATCTTTCATGGTCCCTCGTATTATTTAGGGTATCTCCTGGCAGATACATTAGGCATGCATCAGATAAGCCTCTTTAGAGCGTACGCATGTCTGCCCCATCGGAATTATTCCTACACCCCGCGTCAAACACTAAGCCAAAGTGAGATCTTCACGGATTACGGTGAATCAGTGATGCAGTTAATACCACTTTCTCTATTGTGGTTGTTTTTTTTTTATTGTAATATTTCTCTGTGAAAAAGAATATAGCAGCTTGGCCTGTAATGTGTGAAAACTAAATATCTTTTATTTATTACCACTATTTTAAAACTGACTCTGAAAATACTTTTTTTACATTTTAAAACTGATACCGTCAAATGGGGAAACATTAACCCTTTGCGGACAACTTTGGCCCACATTAAGAAAAAAGATTATTTTAAAAATAGCGCCAAAAAAGTAAATAATAACTCTATTGTGTAAACTTCAGTCGATAGAGGGCGTTTTTGTACTTTCATTAACAGCCGCGCGACGGTGACCGCGTGTTTTTTAGTCGAAAGGTGATCTTGAAGTCGACAGGTCGATTTTTATTCAATAACCTACGCATTAAAACTTTGATCGGCACCAATTGTTAAAAAAGTTCCAGCATCTCGGTAAGTATATTGGCGTTATAGTTGACTATAAAATAGAGCATAACATATTTTTTAGTTATATTATTAACTAAATCGTCTAATTTCAAAAGCGGCCATCTCCACTGAAGCTAATTTTCAGAAAAATGCAAAAAACTGCTATAAAAAAATACCTTGTAAAATATTGTATTTTTTGTCTTTTATATTTATAAATGTACTAAAATAACATATTTTTAATAAAATAAACAACGAGTTTTAGTTACTTATATCTATATGATTAAAATAGTTAGTAGATGGCCGGTTTTGAAACTAACCTATGGATTTGGCTGGTTTTGAAATTACCTATTGATTAACTGCTTTTGGCCCAAATTTATTATATTAATGAGCCATACATACTTTCATCAGGATTTATAAAAAATAAAATGTTCCACCTTTTTGATGTATTTTTACCGACTTTATTAAAAAAATCTTAACAAAACAAAAACAAAATTCTACAAAGTAATACTTATAAAAATTAAAAAAACGAAATGAAACAAAAAACAAAACAGTGTATCAATATCTGTTTAGTCATTTTTTAAATCTTAAATCTTAAATTATAAATTTAAGACTCGAGATTTAAATTTATACAATATTTTCTCTTTCTTTAATTTCTTCACACACCAGGTCATCTTCATGAGGTTGATCTATGAATTGTTCAACAGTAGTGTAAAAGTTTAAATTTTCCAACTCTTGCCAGTTTTCCCTGTAGTGAGCTTGGAGAAGTGCGCTAACGTCCTTGATCTTTTTGGCATTTGGAGCCATGCCAGTTGTTAAAAGACCAGGGACTAGATTATTAAGTGTCTTTCCCTTTTTTACCACCAACTTATCACTTCCTAAATCCGAACGGTAAGACTCCTTGTTGGAAAAAGACACTTTATTGCTATTCTTTCCCATTCTTATAACCCATCCCTATTAGCGGTGTGGAACTGTCAGCGGTCGGTGCTTCCCTGATATATTGGTTTTTTGTTGACCGATCCACGTTTATGTTATTGTAAAATACAGTCCATTTTTTTATTGGTTATCAAAATTTATACGTAGTAAAGGATAAGTTATAATTTATTGGTGGTTTAATTTGCCTTTACTAAAACTAAAAAATTACGTAATCAGGAATCTCCTGTACATACAAAATGGTCCATCGACTCCGGATGTTTTGCAATCCAGTGAATTGTGGTTTATTGTGACTATTGAAAACTGTTGGCCTTGGTTAAAACAGATCGTGTTATTGGAGCACTGGTCATTTGTTAAACGTTTGACGTCGTTTTATTTTGGGACGTGTGTTAATTGGACGTGATTTTATTGGACTGGTATTTGGAAAAACTGTGTTTGGCGAAGCTGTTGCTTACTGGAAAAGCAGTTGGAGATTGGAAATACTACTGGATTTAAGCTCTGTGTTTGTATACCAGCTGGTTTAGTATAAAAAAAATCCTTGTGGATATTTGTGAGTATTTCCTTTCAATATTTTCCTTTTATTCCTTGTTTTGTGTCTCCATTAGCGGAAGAAAATGGCTGAAGAAGTAAAAGCGTTAATTAAAAAGCGTGGTAGCTTAAAATCTAAGTTGATGCTTCCTTGGAAACAGATGGTGTTGACAAGTCGTTTTTTGTAGAATTGGATATGCGTGTTTTCAGAATGATATTGAGTTTTTGGTGGATGAGGCTGATTTGGAAGCCAAGTATACAGAACGTCAACATTTTGAAGATAAATTTTATAGTTTTTTATCAATGGCTCGTAATTTACTTACAAAATATGATTTTTATGAAAACGCTACTGAAGAAAAATCTCTAAGATCTGTCTCGATAGCTTCTGGTTCGGGCCACAATAAAAAAGAAATTGTGTCTTTAAAGGCGTTGCCAAAACTTCCGCCTATTCCAGTTCCTACATTTTCAGGAAAATCTGAAAATTGGCTGAGTTTAGGGATACTTTTTCTTCTTTAGTGCATAAAAATGAAAGGTTGGACAATATTGAAAAATTCCATTTTCTTAGGGGCGCATTGGACGGAGACGCAAAGCAGTTTATTGGAACACTTGAATTTTCTGATAGTGGGTATGATGTTGCTTGGAACTTGCTATTAGAAAGGTATAATAATACTTCATTATTGGTGAATAATAGTTTAAAATGTTTGGTTAATTTGTCTCAAATGCAAAAAGAAAATGCTTATGAGCTGAGAAGAATGTTGGATGGTTTGGTAAAAAATCTCAGGTCACTTAACTCATTGGGGGTAAATACTGATAATTGGGATGTAATAGTTATTTTTTTGATAAGTTGAAAGCTAGATTTGCACACAAAAAGACAATGGGAAGAAAGGAAAAGTAAGGATGCATTACCTACCCTTGAGGAGTTTAAAAACTTTCTAAAAATCAAAGCTGATTTGTTGGAGGGCTTGGAGGTTAATAACTGTGTAGGTAACATTAAAGAAAAGGGGGTTTACAGGGCAAATCAAAGATCTTTTATTTCTGTGAACCAAAAGTGCTCCTTTTGTGATGGGAATCATTTTATCCAGAATTGTAAAGTATTTTTGGAAATGGGTACTTATTATTGGCTCCAAAAAGCTTTGCAACTAAAGGTTTGTTGCTTAAGGCCTGGGCACATTAGTAAGAGCTGTACCCAGCGGGGATGTAAAAAATGTGGGTCTAAGCATAATGTTCTTTTGCATTATGATAAAAATAAAAATAGTGGTAATTTAAGTGGTGTTTCTAGCCCTGTAAAGAATGAAAATGATTTGGCAAAGTCAATAGAGGAAGAATTATTGGATGAACCTAAGGATTCTTCACCCACAAGCTTTAATGTTTTGACTTCTTATTGTAACTCGAGTAATGTTTCTGATGTTTTATTGTCAACTGCACTGGTACAAGCGGTAGACATTAATGGTCACTATCAAACATGCAGAGTTCTTTTAGATAGTGGTTCTTAATCTAATTTGATTTCTGTGAAAATGTTTAGAAAATTGGGCTTAAGTTCTATTGGGGTTAATATATCTATGGCAGGGGTTAATCAACTAGTGACTAATATAAAATCTAAGTGCAATGTGAAAATTGTTTCTTTCCATAATAATTATAAGACAAGCATTTCATGTTTGGTGGTTTCACAGATTGGTGAGAATGTTCCTAGCCAGCCTATAGATATTTCTCAATTAAAAATCCCAAGTCATTTAAAATGGGCAGATCCCTCTTTAAATGAACCAGGAGAAATTGATATTTTGATAGGAGCTGAAATTTTCTATAGTTTGCTTTGTATTAATCAAATAAGTCTTGGTGAAAATCAACCTGTTATACAAAAGACTAATCTTGGATGGGTATTTTCTGGCAGCATTTTGGGTCCTGGTAATACAAAAAGGTTATGCAATTTTGTTAAATTTGCCAACGCCTAATATTGAAAATGAATTAGAAAAATTCTGGCAAGTTGAGGAGCCTCCTCCAATTGTAAATTCTCTGGTATCTGAGGAAGATGTTTTTTGTGAAAATTTGTTTAATGAGACAACATATAGACATGCTGATGATGGAAAATTCGTTGTGCAGCTTCCTTTGTGTGATTCTATTAATAAATTGGGATACTCTAAAAGCCATGCGTTGCACAGATTTTATTCTATGGAAAGAAGGTTAAATAAAAATTCTATTTTAAAGCAAATGTATTTTTCTTTTATGGAGGAATATGAGCAGTTGGGCCATATGACACTTTATGATAATACATCAAATGATAGCATGTCATATTTTTTATCGCACCATGGAGTATTAAATGAACAAAGTAAGACTACTAAACTAAGGGTAGTTTTTAATGGTTCTGCTCCTACAGATACTGGCGTATCTTTAAATGACATACAGCATACTGGACCAGTCATTCAAGATCATTTATTGGATATTTTACTTAGATTTAGGCAGTTTAATGTTGTTGTTTGTGCTGACATCGAAAAGATGTACCGCATGATCTGGATAGATCCAGATCAAAGATGTCTACAAAAGATTCTGTGGAGAAAATCTCTTGATGAGGATGTCCATGAGTATACATTAAATACTGTTACCTATGGAACTAGGTCAGCAACATTTTTGTCCATACGTTGTCTTAGGCAGTTAGGATTGAATAACGTGGAAACTCATCCAGAAGCCTCTAGAATTATATTAAATAGTTTTTACGTTGATGATATGTTGGCAGGAGGAGCTTCTGTGAGCAAAATGGTTAATGTGTGTAAAAAAGTTAAAAAAATTCTCTTTGAGGCAGGTTTTAACCTGAGGAAATGGATTTCAAATAAACCAGAGGTCATTGATGGCATTCAGGGATCTGCTTCAAATGATAATGTAGTTTTTGGCGAAAAGAATTCCAATAAGACATTGGGATTATATTGGTCTTTTAAAAAAGATGTTTTAAGGTATTACAAATTTTCCTACTAATGTTTCAAAAGTTAATAAACGTAGTATCTTATCGGATATTTCAAAGATCTTTGATCCTCTCGGATTACTAAGTCCTAGCATAATATTTGTTAAAATTTTGTTACAAAGGCTATGGAAGTTAAAAATTTCATGGGATGAATCTTTGCTATCCAACCTTTATTTCTATTGGAGAGATTTAAGAAAAAACTTCTTTATGTTAAATGATTTTGGAATTGAACGACAAGTTGTATGTCTAGAGCCTATAGAAATTCAAATCCACGAATTTTGTGATGCTAGCATGGAAGCTTACGGTTCTTGTGTCTACATAAGAAGTGTAGATAAGAGTGGCAATGTCAAGGTTTCTTTAATTTATGGGAAATCAAAGGTGGCACCTCTTAAAACGTTAACGATACCACGTCTGGAGTTGTGTGGTGCTTTAGTATTGGTACATTTAGTGGAAAGAATTTGGGGATTTTGTGATGCTAGCATAGAAGCTTACGGTTCTTGTGTCTACATAAGAAGTGTAGAGAAGAGTGGCAATGTCAAGGTTTCTTTAATTCGTGGGAAATCAAAGGTGGCACCTCTTAAAACGTTAACGATACCACGTCTGGAGTTGTGTAGTGCTTTAATATTGGTACATTTAGTGGAAAGAATCAAGAGTTGTATATCTCTTAAGTTTAATGGTGTGTTTCTTTGGTGTGATTCCACTGTGGTGCTTAATTGGATTGCAACATCTCCGCATCTCTTACAAACTTTAATTTCAAATAGGGTTGCACAAATCACAGGAAGGCCCTCTGTGGTTACATTCTCAAAATTCTTGGGATATTGTTCAAATTCCTACGTTATTAGATATTCCAGAAATCAAACGATCTAAGGTTGATATTTGTAGTTTTAAAAATGTTTCAGTTGATAGGTTGGATGATTTTGAAAGATTCTCTAATTTCAAACGACTTACAAATTGTATAGCATATGTTTTAAGATTTGTTAAAATAACAAGGTCAAAATGTACAAAATTAGGTCAAAGTAAAACTTTCCTTGAAAACCAAAGTGCTTTGCAACTTTTAATTGGTTTGGTGCAAAAAGAGTGCTTTTCATATGAAATAAATAGTTTAAAGGCCAATACACCTTTAAGGTCCTCAAAACTAATTGGTTTAAGTCCTTTGCGATTTTATGAAAAGCATCCAATATTGCCAGCAAAGCATACATTTACTTTGTTATTGGTTTTATATGAACATGAAAGACTCTTACACGCTGGTCCGCAACTTTTATTAAGCTTTTTACGTGAAAAATATTGGCCTATTGGTGGTAAAAACTTGGTGTGTAAAGTAACTAAAATAACTTAATGGGTCAAGCCTCTGAGTTAAAAGAGCTTTTTAAAGGGGAAAATATAAACTGGGAATTTATACCAGCTCTTTCGCCAAGTTTTGGAGGGTTGTGGGAAGCTGGGGTAAAGTCTTGTAAGCACCATTTGAAGCGTGTCCTGGGAACATATTCATTAACATTTGAAAGTTTATGTACTCTTCTTACGAAAGTGGAGGCAGTTTTGAATTCCAGGCCTTTGGTTCCCTTGTCTCTTAATCCTAATGATTTTGATGTCCTAAGCCCCGGCCATTTTCTTATTGGCAAACGACTCACATCTTTACCAGATGGTGATTACTTTGATTTAAGAGAAAACCGCCTTGATAAGTGGCAGCAAATCCAGAAAATGTTTCAAAATTTTTGGCAAATGTGGTCTAAGGAGTATCTGGCTGAGCTGCAGAATAGGTATAAGTGGAAGTTGGAGCAACCAAATTTGAAAGAAAATCAAATGGTGGTTATAAGAGAAGATAATTTGCCACCATTGCTTCGGAAACTTGGGCGAATCGTAAAGCTGATCCAAGGACCTGATGGGAGATGCCGAGTAGCAGAGATTAGAACTCGAACTGGAATCTCATTAAACGTTCTTTGTCTAAAATTTGTATTTTACCTGATAATGACTTTGAAAGCACATAGTGAAACTTTGAGTGGGGTTAAAAGAAATTCTTCCAAGGTGGGGGGTATGTTGGAAAAAGACACTTTATCGCTATTCTTTCCCATTCTTATAACCCATCTCTATTAGCGGTGTGGAACTGTCAGCGGTCGATGCTTCCCTGATATATTGGTTTTTTGTTGACCGATCCGCGTTTATGTTATTGTAAAATACAGTCCATTTTTTTATTGGTTATCAAAATTTATACGTAGTAAAGGATAAGTTATAATTTATTGGTGGTTTAATTTGCCTTTACTAAAACTAAAAAATTACGTAATCAGGAATCTCCTGTACACTCCTCTCCACGAATAGTTACATTACCTTTTAAGGTCTTCTTCAATAAAAACCTTTTAGAAGGGTTGAATTTGAAGTGCCACTGTCTAGGTGGTTTCATAGTTTCTTATGTGGCACTTTTCCAGTCATTGATTTTAATATCTTTCATTTGCCAAACAGAGCCATGCCCTTTTAGAATATTTATGTATTCTTCGGGTTTTATGATAATTTCGATATTTTTTATTTTTTTTTTCGATTTGCGTAAATACCCTATCTGGTGGCATATACGAATGACCTACAATGGGAAAGATAACTTCAACAATTTTAACGTTTTGTGGAGCTGATATTACAAGCCATTTTGACAACATTCCCATCAAAGTTGTATTTTTGTTTTGTCCACCACAGCCATCAGCAAATAATCGGACAGTGTCAATATCTTGTAAGTCTGAGTGGCATAATCTGTGGAAAACGGCACTTGCAATTTCATTTGAACTTTTCGGCCTTTCTATTTCATTCCAATAATAAATATGAACATTGCTTGCAGTTAATGCAGCATGTGAGTTGCCTTCTACAATAGTAAAGTTTATTTATTTGTTTATTTACAGTCAAGGCTTTCTAACAGACAGGCACAGCTGTCCAATAATAAGAAAGCACGTTATATCACAAATACAAATTAGTAAACAAGTTCTATATAATAATAATTACAACTACAGAGAATTAATTCTTAAAATTACATCACAATCCAGAAAGAATTACTTATGTAGTTTAATCAGGAAGCCGTCTTAGGTGTCGTTTAAAGGCATCAAAGCTCAAAAAAAATAAGTCAATATTAGGATGGTTTAACTCCAAACTATTATACATACGGGTACATCTAATAATTGGAGAATTCGATAAGTAATTGGAAAAATACCTGGATACTACAAAAGTTTGTCTATTACGAAGGATGTAAGGATTGATGTTAAAATTGAGTTTTTCTAAAACAGATGAAGAATCAATAAAGTTGTTTACGGCCTTGTATATAAATATTAAATCAAAATTTCTTCTTCGGACCTCCAACGATTGCATATTATAAAATTTTAAATTATCATCATAACTAAAGAAATGCCGTCGTCTGTTAAACCTATAATTTAAAGTGTTAACAAATTTGCGCTGCACACTCTCTAGTCGGCCAATATAATTGGCGTACATTGGATTCCAAACTGTTGTTGCGTATTCCAGTACAGGTCTTACTATACTATTGAATAAAATTGTTAAGGAATTTATGTTGCTAAATCCTTTTGTTGCTCGAAAAACAAATCCAAGATTTTTAAGAGCCTTTTGTACAATTCAAGATGCTTTTCAAACAAAAGCCTAGAATCCAATGTCACCCCAAGATCCTTAATATAATCCAAATATTTAAGCTTAACATTATTTAGGTAAAGATCACATTTAACTTGCAGAGGAACAGGCCTTTTAGAGGACAAAATAAAATTACATTTATCCAAATTGACAAAAAGTCTATTCAAAGTACAGTAATTCATAAAATTAGATAAATCGTACTGTAAAGTAAAGTAATCAACAGCCGAATTAATAGTTTTTGAGATTTTAAGATCATCTGCATATAAAGCATAGCTACTATGTAAAAAACATTGCTCTATATCATATAGGAAAATGATAAACAGCAGAGGACCCAAGTGTGACCCCTGAGGCACACCTGAAGTCACAGCTGTACTCTTCGATTTTTGGCCATTTACAACAACATACTGACATCTTTCACTTAAGTAACTTTTAAAAATTTCAAACAAAGCCCCATGTACCCCGAAATTCTCAAGCTTTATTAAAAGAGTTGGGTGGTGGACCTTATCGAAAGCTTTAGAGAAATCGGTGTACACTGTACAAGTCTCAGAACCTCGCTTCATTCTCAGATATGAGTTGAACGTAAGGCACAAGGTTAGTCAGTGCCGATCTTTTTTTAAAAAAGCCGTGTTGGTTTAAGTCAATCGATCCCCTAATATTAAAAAATAATTGATCCAAAATAAGAGACTCAAACAGTTTCCTAAAATGGCTCAAGAGAGAAATCGGTCTATAGTTATTGATAGCGCTTTTATCTCCTGATTTAAAAATTGGCACAATTTGGGCCACTTTCCAAAGCTTAGGGTATTTACCAGTTGAAATACATTGATTATACAATAAATATAGAGGCTCACAAAGATTAGGACATGATTTCAGAAATATTGAGGGAAATCCGTCTGGCCCAGGACCCTTTTTGGGATTCATAGAGCATAAAAACATTCTTTTGATTGGACAACATCAATTAATGATGGAGTATTAGATGGTTTAAAAACACTGCTAAAAAACTTTGAGAAAAGTTCACAAATGTCAGAGTTATTCGTAGCATATTGATCATTAAAGGTCATTTTTAACGGCAAATTTTTTGTATTCCTTTTATTATTAATAAACGACCAAAAGTACTTTGTGTCATGCTTAATATTTTCCTCTGTTTTAGTAATGTAAACTTTATAGTCTTTACTAATATTTAGTTTTACAGTTTTACGTAAATTTGAGAAAATATCGTAGTCATACTGTAGCTTGTATTTTTTCCAGTCTCTGTGCACCTGCACTTTATTCTTTATTAAATTAATAGTGTGCTTAGAAAACCATAAAGGATATTGGCGCTTTTTAATTTTTATTTTTGATATTTCAGAATTCACAATATTACTCAGTTCTGCGTAAAAACATTCGATGTTTTTATCTACATCACGAGATAAAAATAAATCCTTCCACTGAAGAGAACGAATTTTCTCATTAATAACTGCATAATTTGCCCTAATGAAATTTACCTTTTGATAAGAATTACACACGACTTTTTTTTCATAATTTAACTTAATATTTACCTCCAACGACATATGATGACTGTCCTCAGGCACTAATGCGTAATTACATTTAAGTACCTCAGTTATTAAAGAATTAGTACCTACAACTAAATCTAAAATTCTATTCCTTGAATTCAAAATATAATTAAATTGTTTTAAACCATTAAGGAAGTAAAAATCAGTAAAGCATTTGCTACATGGGTCAGTGGCGTTATCAGAATTTAGTTTGTTATTACGCGACCAGGATAAATTAGGCAAGTTAAAATCACCTAGCAATAAAACTTTCCCATTAATTTTGTTACTTAGTACAGACTCTACTTTTGACATGAAATGTTTATAGTTATTCGAAGATGCGTGAGGGGGGACATAGACGGTACAAATTAACAATTTATTACCTTCATTTAAGACGACACTGACCCATATATCTTCAATTATATTATTGGTGTTACATAATCTTGGTATGAGTTCGGCACAATGAATATCGCGCACAGCTAGCATTACTCCGCCACCATCACTTTTTCCACTCACTAGAGCACTACGGTCCAATCTAAAAACATTGTAGCCAGGAGGAAATAACTCCGAGCTCAGCACATCAGGCTTCAGCCAGGATTCAGTTATTGATACACAGTCAAATTGAGCAGCACACATAGATTGGTAAAAATCAACAATTTTTGTTCTAAGTCCTCTGGTATTTTGGTAATAAATTGAAAATTCAGTGCATACAGACATTTAAATAGAGATTATACATAGGAGATAGACTAAAGTATTTAAACATAAGAAGAGAAGGGATTAAGTACTCAAAGACGACAAAACTTGTTCATTGGAGACATGAAAAGCCCTACTATTATCCTCTTTTTTGATGAAGATCTTCGAATCCTTAATCCAGCAATACGTATAGTTTGACATTTTGCAAAACTCCCGAGCCCTTCTGTGCAGCTGCTTGAAGTATGCAGAGAAATGTTCGTTGACAAACAACCTAGTTTCCTGCTCAAATCCCAAGTCAAGAAGCCTTCAAACCACGGTTTCGACCTAACTTAACTGCACTTAAAAATTCGTTTCTCTTCGACACGGAGAAAAACTTTACTATGACGTTTTTAGGATAATTATTGCTGGTATCCGACCCCTTGTTAAAACGAGCAACTCTATGAGAAGCGGCTATATCATCATCATGAATTATGGTTCCAACAATGGAGCCTATTTTTTTTTACCATTGATACTATATTCTCATTCCTTTTTTCTGGGACGCCGCAGAGTTCAATATTATTTTTACGACTCTCTTGTTGTAGCACTTCGATTTCCGTTCTTAAGTGCAAAGACTCTTTACGAATTTCGGAAATTTCCTGCTGCATTTCATTTATCGTTTTAGATAATTTTTTTACGTTCTCCATTTGGCTGGTAAAGTCATCGATCTTTGCTCCAAAAAAAGTAAGCGATTCAGTAAATTCCGACTGAACGGATCTGAAGGCAGCCAAATCAGACATTACCGTATTAACCTTTTCAACAAGCTCCCGCAAAACTTTTGAGGTGTCCCCCGTAGAGCGGTCAGTTTTAGTAGTGCAGTCTTTACATCGCCAAACGATGCCGGAGTCTGGTTGTAAATCTCCGATAGCCGATGGTAATTTTAGAAAAAAAGAAAAAAGTAAAAAAAAGAAAAAAGTAAAGTTATAGATATTCCATTGACGACTGAAATAAGCTCGTTGGTCTGGTACCTTTGGTAAGTTCATATTCTTCTGGCAGTCAAAAGACATGGTCAGCAATCCATCTCTTTCCTGCTGCAACATTTGAAAAAATGCCTTGGCCTTTAATTTATGAATTCTTGTTTGTGTAATTAAATTTTGTTTTTTAGTTGGTCCCTCGATTTTTTCGCCAAGTTCCTAGCATTTGGAGCACACTACTCTGGGACTGCCAAATCCCAAGTTATATTTTTTGTTAAAAATGTAGCGAAAAAAAGATTTTTTCACTTTAAGATTTGATTCAACATCTTTATTGTACATTTTCCACATAGATTTTATGATTAGCTCGGACGGTAAATATAACCTGACAGAAGTTTTCGAGCGACAGTAATGGGGTTCCTGGGCTGTAAAGGACTCAATAAATTTTATAGCTGACAACTTTTTCGGTATATTTTTTGAACCTTTTCGATCTCCTCCTCTTGTTTCTTTTGCTACGCTTCCGCTGGATTTAAAAGAACGTGTTTTAACCCCTTGAACATGATGTTTTTTAATAACTAAAATGTTAAGGAAAGCTGTTCTACAAACTGGAACTTTTTTGCCATCAGATTGCCTTCTTACAAAGTATTTAAATATGTACAACTTTTCTGGACGATTAGATTGTGTTGGACGATGTCGTTCTGATTCTGTACGCTTGTATAATTTATTATGAAATTATCCTGAACAATTTTATCATTGGAGAGATATAAATTTGAATGGAACTTCAAAATATCTTGCATTTTTAAAGATCTACATTGATAGGCATTAGTATTATGGTGACACTTCGGATATGCAGGGAATTCACTCAAATATCTAAAATAAAAACAAACTCATCAGGTACTTTATTAATTATAAAATATTTCGCGTTTTCTTCCTCGCCAGCTTCGGAGAAACGGGGGAAATTATGCTTCCGATACTATCGTTCATTCTAATGCTTTGTATACACAATAAACACACACTTAAAAACTAACTTTTAAATATAAAAACCTAATTGTTTTTAAAAGGACCGTCGTAAGCAAAACAAATCTAATACTAAATGAAACACGTGGAATCGACTCGTAAATAAAAACCGCGAAAAGACAAAATCTGAGGCTTCCTATTGGTCAGCCGGAGATGGCCGGTTTTGAACGTAACGTGACATTGGAGATGGCCGATTTTGAAATTAACAACAAAGAACACACGACAATTTAGCTTGGATGTGGCGTAACTCAATAACTAGCAACAAATATTTTACATACATATTTTTTTTCAGTAATGCCTCGACACCGAAAAAAACGTCTTGGGTGACGATCCTATGCAAATTATACGTCTGAAAAACTGGAAGAATGCTTACAAGAAATAAGGCTGTTAAAACTTACTTAGACAAAAAAGGATCCCGTATTTCATTGTTAAAAGATAATCTGCCTGGATATGAGTGGACAAAATCTTACTTGCTGCGTCATAAAAACTTAACCCAATGAATTAGTTCCAATATAAAGAGAGTTCAAGCAGAAGTTTCTGAAACGGTATTGAATGACTATATAGAAAACTTGGCAGTTGCTTTAGAAAGTATTCCACCCTCTCGAATATGGAATTATGGTGAGACCAATCTTAGTGACGACCCAGGAAACAAAAAAAGTCATTTGTAAAAGAGGGACTAAGTATGTTGAAAAAATATGCAATTTTAGCAAAAATGCCACTTCTGTTATGTTTTGTGGCAATGCAGAAGGAAAATGCCTTGCTCCTTATGTTGTATACAAGGCCGAGCATCTCTGGACTAATTGGCCAGAAAATGGCCCCCTAAGAAGTCGCTACAACCGCTCGAAGAGTAGGTGTTTTGACGGACCTACATTTGAAGATTGGTTTGAATATCATCAGAGATGGACCTGTTCTTTAATTGGGTGACAACCTCTCGTCGCATATTAGGATTATTCAACTATGTGAGCAGAATAATATAGGATTCGTATGTTTGCCGCCAAACTGAACTCTCTTGAAAATCTGGAACCAGATTTTGACTCCAGGAAAGAGTCAAAATCTGGTTCCAGATTTTCAAGTATACCCAAGTATACCCAAGTATTTGTTTCCACCCTTACTTAAAGAACTGATTCAAAATCTAGAAATAGATAAAAGCCAGAATCTAATTTCTGGTTTCAAAAAATGTGGGGTTTATTCTTTAAATAAGCAAATGTTACTTGATCGCCTACCAAAAAACTTGACTGAAGTGAATAAAGACATGATGGGTTCAGCTTTTTTGGAACAGATAGAGGCAAAACGTGCAGAATATTTGGGAACTGAAAATAGGACCAAGCAGAGAAGTCCTGCTGGGAGAAGCATAAGTTCAAGTGACTTAATAAGCCCAGATACCAAGCCTAAATCTTCAAAACAAAAATCCGCTAAGCCAAGACGAAATTTGTCTTCAAGCTCTTCTCAGAGCTCTTTAAATGAAAATGATTTAGAATCTGATAATCTAAGCGATTTATTTTCTGATTTGATTGAAGACAAAATCCTGATATTAAAAGAACAAGTCGTGCTAATTTAAACATAGGCGATTTTGTGTTGGTAACGTTTAATGCCAACCAATATCCGGGAAAAATTATCAAGATTTCAAAAGAAGGACCTAGAATAGATTGTATGGAAAAAGGAATTAAATTTTGGAGGTGACCAGAAAAAAAGGACGAATTTTTGTACAGTTGGAAAGACGTCATTATGAAAATTAACGAGCCAAAAATGGTATCTAAGAGAAATCAAGTACAAAGTTTCAGAAATTGACAATTTTGTTGACAAATAAGTGTAATTTTTAGTATAGATGTAGGATATTTTTGCAAAGCATTAGGATAAAGTGGTTTTGATATTTTGTCCCTTATTATAACAAATATGTTGATTATTTGCAATTTAAAATAAATTTTTTGTTGTAAATTTTGAATTTTATCTGTTTGAAAAACCGCCAGTATTTTTTCTTAAGCTTTTATTTACCTAAAATCAATATAGCATTAATCCAAAACCTAACTAACATGCACGGGACAAAGTTTCCCCATTTTAAGGTAACTTTGGCCCACTTGAAAAAAAAAATTTTTTTTGATAAACAATTTATTATACATGCAGAGTGAAGTACAAAATCTATGGGAACATCCATTATGATGCATAAATAAAAATTACATACCATAGAGTTTAACAAGTATTTTATTATAAGCCAAATAATAGAAAAAAATGGGCCAATGTTTCCCCATTTTACGGTACTGAAAATTAATTTTGTATTAATAAAAATAAACCTAATAAAGAATTTTGTCAATTTGATCATTATTATTATTAATTTATAATTGAATGGATAATTCCAAATATACAGGGTGATCGGAAAAGGGAGGCCAATCCGCCGGCCACATATAGGGTAGACCCAAATATTGCGACTTTCGTTATACCATTTTTTAATTGAGCGCTCGCTATTCAATATACAGGGCATCAAAATGAGAAATATAAAATCTCTTTTTGAAGTAAATCGAGTGTTTCATAAGATATTAAATTAAAATTTGGTGTGAGAGGGTTTTTTGGAACGAGAAATTAAAATCCGTTCACGGATTGCCACCTGCGGTATATTGCATGTGTTATAAATACCAAAACTTTTTTGTACTTCTGTATAATAAAGTTTTAGTAAAAAATTCTAATTAACCAATCTTTTTTTGTAAAAAATATTCTTGGTAAATGTCGGCCTGAGACACCGTTTATTAGATATTATAATTTTAACATCTAGATACATTTTAACAAGCTAACAAAATAAACGTTAAATATTTTTTCTAAATTAATGCTAATGACTTGTTATAATAAAAATTATAAAATAATGACCCTAAATTATTTGTTCTAATAATAATAATAATATCTTTATTTAGCAAAAGCTACATTCAATAAAAACATAAATAAAAAATAAAGTAAAAGTATAAGTTGGCCATAACTGCATCAGGACACTCCGGTTTGTCCATGGATGGTCTCGGTAATCCAGAAACAGCATCCCGGTTCCAGAAGTATACTGTCAGAGGTAGACCATAAATTAAAATTAGACTTAACCTAAACATTATTTTAAACATTATTTCCTTGCCCACTTATTAAAAGCACAGTTAATTGTTGTTTGCCTTATAATAATGAAAATAATGTCGACTCAGGTTGATCGAGTCGGTTCGGTTGCAATCAGCCGATGACGCACATTTGGAACTTACCAAAAATTCTTGTTTGAAATTGAACTTGGCCCAAAAATACCCAGTCAACAGATAAACCAACAATCAAGATGATGATTGGAGCGGAAACAATGCATACTATAGTAAAACTTAATAAACTACATAACTAAAATAAAATAATAAAATAACAAACACAATTTTACTTATTCATAATAAATTTCCTCAAGAGCCCTCTGAATTAAATCAAAGTAATACAATTTTTGATGTTAGCAGGCAAGTTGTTAAATAGGATTAAACCTTTGTATAGAACTAAATTATGCATTTGGGTTGTGTTACATCTGTCGACCAGTATGAAGTCTATACGATTTCTCGTATTATAGTTATGTATATCTCCAAAAACTCTTAATTTATTACAAATATAATCGGGGAGCATCTGATGTTTTAATTTAAAAATAAACAAATAAACGTTATACAAAATTCTTTGATGTACAGACAACATATCTAGGACACCCAACATAGAGACAACAGGCGTGTAACGATTACAATTTAGAATCAGTCTCATAGCCCTATTTTTTTTTCTATTTAATTCTTTCTAGTTGGTCAATTCTATACTGTGGCAAGTTAAACAATAATGTTGAACAGAACTGTAAATGAGAAAGAGCAATGGCGTTGTAAAGTTTTAATTTGATGTACATTGACAAATTTTTTCCAATTCTTGTGATAAATCCAACTTTTTTTGAAAATTTTCTCATTACATAATCTGCATGAGCATGGAAATTCAGATTGGCATCGAAAATTGCCAAAATATTTAATTTCTTTAGCATACAAAATACTTTCCCCATTAACAGAAATCTGTATATTGCCCATGTCTATAGAACTTAATCTAGATTTCTTGCCAAATATACAAAACTTGGATTTACTTGCATTTGAACTTAGTTTATTTCTACAGAGCCAGATGATTAAGTTATTGCGTTCAACGTTCATGACCTGTTGCAGTTGATAAATGTCTTTACCCACCACAAATAACATTGTATCGTCCGCAAACAATACCACATTACACCCCCGCACTACCTTCACCATATCGTTGACATACAATAAAAATAGCAAGGGGCCCAAGACCGTTCCCTGCGGTACACCATGCTTTACATTAACACTTTCAGATGAATTATTTTTGTACATGACTCGCTGAACTCTACCACTTAGATAAAATTGAAACCACTTCAATACATTATGTTTAAGGCCTAACCGTTCTAATTTCCTAATTAACATTTCTCTACTCACGGTTTCAAACGCTCTCTTAAAATCCAAAAATACAGCAAGTACTAGATTATCAGACTCAGGGGCCCTGAGAAAATTATCAACTATATTAATAATGACAGACTCACATGAATGATTCTCACGAAACCCCGATTGGTTAGGCACAACTATTTATTTATATTACAATGTTCGAGTAGCTGTTCCTTAACACATACTTCAAGGAGCTTCTCATAAATAGGTACGGTGTTAATTGGCCGAAATTCATTACACAATTTAGTGTTTTGCACTTTTGGAACAGGAACAACAATAGAAACTTTCCAGGCTTGCGGAAAAATCCCAGTACTTAAGGATGTATTAATAATATCCAAAAGACGATCACCCACAACATAAGCAACATCGCAAAGAACCTGCTTAGAGATGCCACTCTCCCCACCACCAACGTTTTTTAGATCTTTAAGTATTTCCTTCATTTTAGTCATCGATACTTTATTAAATTGTGTCAAGGTTTTCTGGACTGAAGGTGGTTGAATGAAATATGTTTGGCCATTTGCTGCTGGTGGAATATCTGCAAGAATAAGATCAATACTATTCACGAAATAATTATTAAATCTATGTGCAATATCATCCTCCTATGTAATGATTTAATTTTCAAACTTTATTTCATTAGGCATGTTTTGGTTTTTTCCTGGCAAAAGCGTCTTCAGATTTTTCCAGAGTTCTTTTTGATTATTTTTATTTAGATCTATGTTATTCGCAAAAAATCTATCCTTTTCTACTCTTATCTTGCTTACTATGTTATTTCTTATAGCTTTATATTCATTCCAAACGTTGTCGTTGTTTTCTATGGCAGCCCTTTTATATAATCGATCCCTTTCCTGCATTTGCTCCCTTATATCTTGAGTTATCCATTTTTTATCGGCATATTTCTGTTTTTGCACAATTTTAATCCTTGGACACATACTGTCAAGAATTGTTCTAATATCTGTGACAAAAGTATTAGCTAGTAAGTCAACATCTGAACTATTTCTATTCCAATTGCATGTAAGCAGTTCTTCCTGAAGTTTATGGCATTTGTAAGTCTTAAAAGACCTAGTATAAATTACTAGATCCATTGGCTGTTCCTTCGATTGATCCATAGAAATTGATATAATAGAATGGTCACTAATTTTAGGAGTTTGATGGACTTTATGCGAGAGAGATTTGTCATTTGAAATTAAATAATCGATCAGAGTCTGACTTCTTTGGACTATTCTAGTTGGAGTCTTAATTATTTGACTAAACCCATTGGTATAAATGATACTTAATAATTTGTTACTATAAAAACTGTTTTTTAATAAATCAAAATTAAAATCCCCAAGGATAATGTTGGTGTCAATAAATCCACTAACTTGCTCTAAATATCCCCCAAAAAACTCTATAAATTTGGCATCTTGTTTCTGAGGCGAATGGTACAAAACAGAGCACAAATATTTATCTCCACCCATAGATAGCTCAAATGACGACAACCAGACATAATAATCAATAGACAATACAGACCCCACCTTATATCTAATATCGTTTCTAATCAGGGCCAAGACCCCACCTGTTCTACTGTTGTTACTAGTGCATTGCTCCAAATTGTACCAGATTCTACCTGGCCTCCATTCATTTGTATACACATACGAGCCCTCTTTACTAAAGAAAATCTACGGTTTTGAAAAATATTTGGTTTTAACCTGAAATGCTCTCCAGCTGCAATGATTCTTTCCCTTACTTAAATGATCTTTGTGTAAAATTGGAAAAGAAGAAGAAGTCTTTTATACATCCCCAGACTGAAAAATCCAAAGGTGTAAGGTCGGGCGAACGGGGTAGCCACGGAATAGGAGCATCTCGACTCCGACATATCCAGCGATTAGGAAATACTTATTGCACTGTTTCTCGTACAATGTCTAAATGTGGGTTTCAGGGTTATTATTATTAGCCTTTATTAGGGCACGCAAAGAAAACGCAGCTTTTTATTGGTAACCCCAGCTTTAGTATTGAAAGATAAATCAATGTCATAATTGACAACTAATTTAATCTATAATCTCAATTTAAAAAAAATACAGTAATGCTCTTAATTTATAATTATGAAATTTAAGATTATGAAAGAAAATAAAGTAAAATTTAGCACTTAATACTTATTAAATTGTACATCTGATAATACCTCGCATATACGTATATACTTAGTTCCCAATTTCAAATCAAATCAATGATGGTGGCTATATAAACAATTTTGCTAAATTGAATTTAAAATTTGTGACCATTTCTACATATGAATTTCAAAAAAAAAGATCTATAAATTACGACGAGCCGATAAATCAGTACCTAAAGAAACCAAGCCAAAAAGGGGGTACCTGAAATTCTGAGTCTCTCCGACTGGCAACATACTTAAAGCATCCATGTAACATACTTGATGTAAATAGTTCCTAACATTTATAGCAAAAAGAGCCGAAGCACCGTCGAGTTGAAACCAAAAACTTTGTCTTACATTTAGAGGAAAATTATAAAGCAAATCGGGCAGTATTTCTTATAGAAACCACAGAAATGAATCACCAGGCAAATTGCCTGGTAAAATGACCGGTCCTAAAAGAAAGTTATTCACAACACCTGCCCACACATTGACCTTAAAATTTACATGATGATGTGTCTTAACTATGGCCCTAGGATTCTCTTCAGCCTATATGTGTGCGTTATGGATATTTGTCATGTTGTTTCTCGTGAACGTGGCTTCGTCAGTAAAGGGAATCGCCCTTATAACATTCACATTTCTATTATTCATTTCACATAACCATCTACAAAAAGCAAGTCAAGCGGTAAATCAAATTTAAAATATATTTTCTTTTGGGATGAAATCGGTTTGGGAATGTTTGGGCATAGCATCTAGCGGCTAAACTAGCATTAGAGTCACATTTTCCTAGTTGAAAATTGACAGGTATTTACTGTTTACAATAATATTTAAAACTTACAAAACATCAAAACCATATCCGCCATTTCGGAAAAAGGAACATTTCTTGGTCTATGAGCCATTATGGTTTTATAAGTTGTAAGAAAACACACCAAATACAAATATGTAATTAAAAAATGTAGATTTATTTTAGGAGTAATTAAGAAGCTTATTAAGAGCGTCGGAAGCGTTTAAATTGTTTACTTTGACATTTGTATTTAGATTTTAAAATTAAGATATCTAATAAACGGATTCTCAGGCCGACATTTCTTGAGAATACTTTTTTTTCAAGAAAAGATCGGATAATAAGAATTCTTTACTAGAAATTTATTATACATGAGTACAAAAAAGCTTTGGTATTTATAACACATGTAATATACCGAAGGAGGCGCCCTCTGCAAGAACCATAAATGGTGATCTAAATCCTATTAAGTTAAAATTTTATATTTTAAATCGTAGATGTCCTTATTGTACTATGTTTTTAATTTTAATTCTTTTATTTATTGTTGTTTTTATTCCCGATAACGGGTAATTTTTGTTTTATTTGGTGGACGTATATGTTTTTTGTAATGTTCTGATAAGTTCTAAATCTGTATTGTTATAACGAATAAGCTCCTTTTTTAAAACTGTCTTGAATTACCTGTATTTTATTTCAGTATCTGATGATGGCTGTTTACACAGCCGAAATGCATAATACATTTACCTAAGTGACCTACATGCATTTTTCTTAGAGATAAAAACTTCCTCATTTTGTAATCTTTATATACACATTCTCCTACAAAATATGGACTTCTATTCAACTATTTTCATCTAAGTTTTTGGAAAACATGTCCAAGAGCAAAGACAATCTGAGGTAACTTGTGTCATAAATCCACTTCTAGTGTTCATATTGGGTTGATATTTGTTTTGAAAGATTCTTTGAAGTGTTCTTCAGCTTTCATTAAACCTTAATTTGAATTTTAGTGTAGATTTTTTTTATCCAGTCTTTTTCTGTAAAGATTCATCCCATTCTCTGTAATACTTACAATATAACTTCTTCAAATTCTAATTTGATGAAAATCAGAGCCATTACCAAGAGAATTTATTACATACATTTATTCTTTTTTTATTCCTCCTTAAACCCTTAGTCCAAATAGCATTTTCCGACTTAATACTCCCTTTCTATCAATGATGTCAGACGGTGATATACACCTCGGGCAAACTACGTGCGGCAATTCCTCTCAAGTTAATGCATCGACTTTAGCACGCAAGACCTTCGTTGGCCCGACCGGTATAGCATGCCTTTAATATGACATAATTTGTTTATTCTTTCAATTTTTAGTGGAGATTTTTTATTTTTTCGTGATCCTAATTATATTAGACCTATACCAGGTGGCCCATGATAATTTTCCCGTAACCTGTGACCCTATACAGTGGTACACCTTGCCACGCGTACACACTGTAAATAGATAAAAATTTAACATCTGTTGGACCGTCTCTCTTGTTCATCATTTAAATAGGGCGCTAGAAACGCTAATTTTTTTTCGTTCTTGGGTGGCTTTAAATTTGACGCACCTTGTTCACTTTTGGTTTTCCGTAAATTCATAGTCTTGCGATAATTGTCTAGTCTTAGTCCACCTTTCTTTATACATTTTACCTGCAAGTATTAAAAATTTTCACTTTTGTTAGTATTTTTTTTACATATTATTTTTGTTTTAGATTTTTGGCTACGGGGATCTCATTCCGAGCACTCGCTTTTTCTTTTCGACTTGGTGAACGTACAGTAAGAGAAATTATATATATATAATTAATGTGTATATTATTGTGTATAATTATATATATGTATATATATATATACAATATGCAAGATTTTGCAACCCATTATTATGTTGATGAGAAGCTTTGTACTAGATCAGAGAATAGTACACACATAGATCCGTTGATCTATGGAGATCCGTTGATTTCAACTAAGATCCTTTGACCTTAATTTGTGTACATAGATCCATTGATCTATGGAAATCCTTTGATCTTAATTAAGATCCTTTGACCTTAATTCGTAAATATAGATCCGTTGATCTAGAGAGATTCGTTGATCTCTACTTGAGAATCGTTAATCATAACTCATACGCATAGATCCTTTGATCTATGGAGATCCGTTGATCTCAACTAAGACCCTTTGACCTTAGTTCGCATGCATGAATCCATTGACTTATGGAGATCCGTTGATCTCAGTTAAGATTTTTTTTTCCCTCAATTCGTATTGTATTGGTCCTTTGACCTTACTTTGTAAGTATACGTCTTATACTCACAATTCATCGTCTTGAAAAGTATTCCATTTCTTAATTAAATCAGGAGACACCACCATCGGTCTGATAACTCGTTTGGTTCTCTCTCGTAAGTCTTGGACCTCATAGCGATCATTAATTAACACTTTTGTTATGCGGAATGGCCCTCTGAACTTCGGTAACAGTTTTCGGCTTGACCCCGTTGGAACCTCACTGACTATTCGCACCAGCACTACATCTCCTTCTTGATACTTCGTAGCCTCTTTTCTGGTCTTGTCATATCTTTCTTTTTGCTTTCGTTGATTTTCGGTTATGTGTTGGGAAATTGGGAGCTCTCTCGCAACTCATGTAAATCTAATCTTTAAATTTAAACTTGCACTTTGTTCAAAATCCATGCTTCAGCTATATTCTTTGATTTGCAACCGATTAAACATTCCATTGGTTCCATTTCCAGTGGCATTTATAGCTCGATTAAATGAAGTATGTAGTGAGCATTGTATTTTTTTGATAAACTGGTCCCAGTTGTCAGCTTCTTTTTCTACTACTGTCGCAGCCAAAGCGTTAACAATAGTCTTATTATACCTTTCACATTGGCCGTTGGCTCTCGAAGTAGCAACAGCATTTAACACATGTTTTATCCCATAAGTCTTGCAAAAGTTATCAAACGTTTTCGAAGTAAAAGCTGTTCCTCTATCACTTATAATACGATTGGGAACACCAAAAAGATGAATTACGTTCATGAAAGCGTTAACAACATGTTTACTTTTTTGATCACGTACAGGTTCCAATACAGAAAACTTGGTAAAACCATCTACAATCACCAACAGAAATTTATTCTTCTTCTTGCTTGTAACAAATGGGCCCACGTGATCGATGTGAAGTGTATGAAATAGAACTGCGATTTTTTCGATTGGATGTAGTTTACCTTGTTTGATTACGTCAGTTTTCTTATAATAAACACAGTGTAAACAAGCCTTGATATACTTTGTGACAAATCGCCTCATTTGTGCAAACTAATAATTTTCACAAATGCGCTTTATGGTTTTATCAATGCCCAAATGACCAAAATTATCATGACACAGTCTACATATCTGCATTCTTGCTATTCGAGGAACAACTAATGCTAGTTTCTCATCTTTTAACTTCTTATATAATTTATTATCTTTCAGCTTATATACCTCAAAATACTGCTTCGTTTCTCGATTTTCTTGACGTAATTCTAACATTTTTCTTATCCGGTTGATGTGAGGATCTTCAAGTTGTGCTGCTACTATCCATTCGGCTTCTGTTATATCTACCTGGTGTACTTCTACATTGATTGGATTTCGACTTAACGCATCGATGTGAGCCATTCGTGTGCCAGCTCTATACTCTATTTCAAATGTGAACTCTGATATTTCCAACCAATTACCGCATCTATTAAAAATTCGTCAGGAATTGTCAATTGCAATACTTTTAACTTCGTAAGCTTTTGAAAGCAATAATCCCCCAAATTTTGACTAGGTTGAGCTTCATAATTAGCGGCCTTACGAAGTAAACATGCAAATGGAATGGACTTACCAAAATGTTGTGCCATACTTATCTTCAACTCACTTCAAGAAATATCACATTTTTCGTGTTCGTCAAAATATTGTCTTGCATTCCCACATAAACGACCAGCCACTAAACGCATTATTGCATCACCGTCCCAACGATACCTTTCTGCCACATTATCAACACGCTTAATCCACATTTCAACACTAATGTCGTCCTTCTGTGGATCAAACAATGGAATCAGGAACGCATCACTCGCGCTAACACCCGCGGATGTAGATGGTCGATTCCGTAACTTTTTCACTTCCGACTGAAGTCTTTTTACACTTCTTTTTAACTCGCGGCTATCCGCACTACTACTACTAGTCGTAGACGAAGAACTCGAACTTGACGAACTTCGCGTACGTTTTACCTGTTTCTGGCTTGGTTTTCCCATTTTAAAGTTGTTTAAACAAAAGTCAAAAATCAAAAACCGTGCCGATTTATATTTTATAGTTTTTTAACGTAAAATATATAAAAGTACACAGTAAAGTCCACTTATTTGAGCTGATCTCACTTCCTGACAATTTGTAAGATTAATTTATATTAAAACGCCAAAATAAACTTTCAACATTATGTAAACGACCAAAATTTTATAAATAAGATACGAGTGCTCACAACAAATATATATTCCAGACTACCGGGCTTTTTCTTTTTAAAATACATTCTAGCATATCTAAAGTTTGTCCAAACAGTTCGGTAACAGATGTGGGTAGATTCCCACCATAGTTCGTAGGCTCTTTAGTATTCTTATCACGTCCCAGCCTAGGGTAGCTTTTAGCACCATGTGGTCTCATTTTGGGCCCGGTACTTTTCCGTAGATTAAATTTTTTTGATGGCCGCAGATTTAAATGTCTACTCATTAATCGTATACCCATAATAGAATTCCGAAATATTCCATCATCTGAATTCTTCCCAAATAAACCTACATCTTCAACGATCAATTTATATTTTGCATCTACTAATGCTAAAAGTACGGTGTTAAAGTGCCTCTTATAAAGTCTAATCCACCATGTGATGGTGCCTGAATCCGCACGGTTTGCCACATCAAGGGCACCCATCGCATTTGAAAAATTACACTTTTCCCGAAAACCTTTCTCTGATCTAGTACAAAGCTTCGCATCAACATAATAATGGGTTGCAAAATCTTGCATATTATATATATATATATATATATATATATATATATATCAATGTGTATGACAAGACCAGAAAAGAGGCTACGAACTATCAAGAAGGAGATGTAGTGCTGGTGCGAATAGTCAGTGAGGTTCCAACGGGGTCAAGCCGAAAACTGTTACCGAAGTTCAGAGGGCCATTCCGCATAACAAAAGTGTTAATTAATGATCGCTATGAGGTCCAAGACTTACGAGAGGGAGCCAAACGAGTTATCAGACCGATGGTGGTGTCTCCTGATTTAATTAAGAAATGGAATACTTTTCAAGACGATGAATTGTGAGTATAAGACGTATACTTACAAAGTAAGGTCAAAGGAACAATACAATACGAATTGAGGGAAAAAAAATCTTAACTGAGATCAACGGATCTCCATAAGTCAATGGATTCATGCATGCGAACTAAGGTCAAAGGGTCTTAGTTGAGATCAACGGATCTCCATAGATCAAAGGATCTATGCGTATGAGTTATGATTAACGATTCTCAAGTAGAGATCAACGAATCTCTCTAGATCAACGGATCTATATTTACGAATTAAGGTCAAAGGATCTTAATTAAGATCAAAGGATTTCCATAGATCAATGGATCTATGTACACAAATTAAGGTGAAAGGATCTTAGTTGAAATCAACGGATCTCCATAGATCAACGGATCTATGTGTGTAAGTTGTAAATATTATGTCTTAATTGAAGTCAAAGGATTTCCATAGATCAAAGGATTTATATCTATACGAACTAAGATCAACGGATTTTAGTTGAGATCAACGGATCTCCATAGATCAAAGGATCTATGCGTATGAGTTAAGATCACAAATTTATATCTGAGTTCGACGGATCTATTTGTATTTGATCGACGGATCAAAGAAATAATACTCGAGGTTACTTATAACGCTAAGGCGGTTTTTTTTGCAGGTTAGCCTCACCTGAGGACAGGCGGTTAGGTCAGGATGGCCGACTGTAATCTACGGAAAAGTACCGGGCCCAAAATGAAACCACATGGTGCTAAAAGCAACCCTAGGCTGGAACGTGATAAGAATACTAATGAGCCTTCGAATTATGGTGGGAATCTACCCACATCTGTTATCCAACTGTTTGGACAAACTTTATATATTTTTATTTTAAAAAGAAAAAACCCGGTAGTCTGGAATATATATTTGTTGTGAGCACTCGTGTCTTATTTATAAAATTTTGGTCGTTTACATAATGTTGAAAGTTTATTTTGGCGTTTTAATATAAATTAATCTTACAAAAACTTGTGACACCAGAAAGTGACATTATTTTTTCACATATTGGGGATGAAGCATTCCCTTTAAGGACGTTTTTATTGAAACCATATTCCAGTGACGATGCGCTAGACGAAGAGAAAAAATTATTTAAGTATAGGTTAGGTCGGGCAAAAAATATCGTGGAAAACTCTTTCGGCATTTTAGCACGAAAATTGAGTTTTTCCCATGAACACATTATGTGTATTGTGCTAGCTACCTGTTGTCTTCACAACTTTCTAAACAATGATACGTGCCAATGGTCGGAAAATTATCAACGCATTTTCATTTTAAGTATGACAGGATTGTAAAGTTTACGAGGAATAGGTGGTGCACTGGTCTCATGATGCACTAAATATCCTAGATTCCTTTAAAAAATATTTCAATTCTGTAGTAGGATCAGTAGAATGGCAATTGCGAAAAGTTGCGAAATGCTGGAAGACGATTACCATAAGCCGAATAGAAATCAGATAAGAAATGCCTTAACATCAGTACATTTTTCATTTTCTAGAATTGGAATCTGTCTTCCGAATCCCGATCAGAAATACCGATGTACCGTCCGTGCTGTCAACTGGCAACTCTCATATGTCAACATTATGTGACATGACTGTCAAATATGGCACGCAATCCAAATCTTCCGTTCTTATTGAAACACCCTTTAAAAGATCTTTTCTTTAATTTTAAATCATAACTAAACCTGTTTTCTTTATATCACTATATATTTTTTAAATTAAGTGATATTATGTTTAAATTAATCCGACTTGAAACACGATAGTAATATTAATATTTCTCACAATAAAAGGGAGATTATTAAAAGCGAGCTTTTATCGGGACGAGATCTGCCAATAATACCCGACACACCTGGCGCCAGCCCACCGTCACAACAGCTGTATATTTTCACTAAAAATGTTTTTGTAAGTAAATGTATTTTATCTGGCATGTTTATCTAACACCTCAGACCACTTTAAACCCAACAGCAGCAGCAGCAGCAGCTCGTGTTTAACAGGTTTGCAAGCGTTTAAAAATAAATCAATTAGCATATTTGTCTCATTATATGAACAATGAATAGTTAAGATGTATCTCGGAAGAGCCATGCATTTATGAGCTAATAATATAGGATATAATAAAGGATGGTCTTTTATTTTTAATAATATATAATTAATAAACTGTTAAAAATAATAATAGTAATAATAGCAAGAATAATATTAATAATAGAGGTGTATACAAATTATTAATGATCAAAATGACGGAATCTAACTCAAGAAGATGAAGCATGAACTTCAAAAATAGTTCTGCGGAGAAATAAGAGGCAACCTAGAAAACCAGTCAAATGCAAAAAATAAAATATTAACCATTACATCACTTGCAATATCTGTCATCCAATACAGATTTGGCATTAATAAATTGACAGAATCTAAAATTAGAAAACTTGATAGACTTAAAACAAAAATTGCTTAATATGTATGACTTTACACCCTAGAGCTGATTCGATCATACATAAAAACAGTGGAGGGAGAAAGCTAGCCAGCATAGAGACCGGTCACATATTTTTATTTAAGGACTTCATCAATATCTGGAACTTAAAATCAAAGATAAGTATATGGAGATGGTATACAAACATGATTAAAGAACCAAGTCGAAGAGCTAAGAGTTTCACCAATCCCATTGATTTTAAAACAAAAATGCTAAATTCGTTTAAAGAAAAGCTAAAGAACAAAGAGCAGCAAGAGCAAATGACCAGATGAAAAAATACGAAATTACATGGATAAATAATAAAAGAGGCTGAAAAATATTTCATTACTACAGAACACTTGTGGAAGTGGTTTGCAATTGTAAACTTAAAATCAGAGTATCGAAAAACCTTGGAAATTGCAAAACAACAAAAAAGAAATATACATTGTCGAATTTAAATGTGTGCCTGGATGAAACTTTGCGGTTTGAATTTCTCACTGTTCTTTATATTAAGTTCACTGAGTGTTAAAAAAATCATTTAAGGAATAACCTCATGGCTAGTTGTTATTGTGGTCACTAATATTAGTACTGGAGCTACATATATTGTATATGGCCGTTTTCGTGGATTCCTTTCCACACAGATACTGAAGCATTTATAAAAGCGTGTCAAGAGCAAACCATAGCAATCAATTATATGAGGGCTAGAATTTTGAAAACCGGAATTGATCCTAGATGTAGACTTTGCCGTGAATGCAATGGAACTATAGGTCATGTAGTATCAGAATTCCCTATTCTTGTAAATAAGATTTATACAGAGTGATTTTTAAGTTGATACTTTTTTTTAACTGTGTATAGAACTCGGTAAAATAAACATTTTTTTCAAATAACTTTATTCAAATAACCGAAAAATAAAAAAATTGCAATGCCAAAATGTTATAAAATGAGTCCAATACGGTCCTCTCTAATTTAAATAAGTTGTTCAAAGTTGTCACCATAACTTTAACACAACGATTTGCTCGACGTAACCACTGTTCCATAACGGCACGCAATAGAGAAATCGGTTTTGTCTAACTGTTGCCGCAGCCTGCTCAATACGTGCTATTAGTTCTTCTTGTGTGTCGATAGGCGTCTTGAAAACAAAACTTTTCATATACCCCCACAAAAAAAAGTCACATGGATTTAGGTCTGGCGACGACCTTGGTGGCCATGCAACTGGTCAATTTCGGCCAATCCACCAGTTTGGGTAACCTATATCCGAAAATTCGCTCACTTCTCGTCTAAAATGGGCGGGTGCTCCATCCTGCAGGAGCCACATAGCTTGCCTGATATTCAGTGGCACGTCTTCTAACAGAACAGGCAGATTATTTTGCAAAAAGTCCAAATAAACATCGCCCGTCGAACGGTCTGGTAAGATAAATGGTCAACAAGTATCCCATTCACAATTCCTGCCAAACACATTAGCATAAAAGCGGTGTTGAAAATTGGTTCTGCGAATTGCATGGGGATTATCAACAGACCAAACATGCGTATTTCGAAAATTGTTAATTCCGTTTCGGGTGAATGTTGTCTCGTCCATGGCTAAAATTTTGTTCGAAAAATGTTGATCATTTTCATGTTGTTGTAGGAACCATTCACAAAACTGAACTCTGCGGTGGAGGTCTTCAGGCAGTAGCGCTTGGACACGTTGAACGTGAAAGGGATTAAATTGATTCTCGCGCAATGTTGTCCATACTTTTGTTTGACTTAATCCGACCTACCCTGCAACAACTCGAGTACCTGTTGTTGGATCTTTTTCGATGAGATTTAAAATTTGTTCTTTCCTATGAACATTTTCAGGTCTCCTTCCTCTTCCTGCATGCCCTCCACGATGTTTCCGTAAATCGCCAGTATTCCTAGCCCGTTGAATAAGATTTATTAAACTTCTGGGTGTAGGATGATTCCGCAAAGAAAAGCGGTCTGCATATAATACCGAAGCAACAGCAGCACTTTGAAAACACTCTCCATAAATAAGCAACATATCCACAAGTTCATTATTTTCATAACGATGTGCCATTTTAAGGAAGAAGTATCAACTTAAAAATCACCCTGTATATATCTGGGCCTTGGTTCCAAAAGGGCCAAAGTAATTTTTTTAGATTTGAGCTTAAGTGCATTTTTGAAATCGGCACAGACCAGATTATTATGTGGGTATAAGGGCCAAAGTCTATTTTTCACAGGAAAAAAATTACAAACCCGTAAAGGCCAATGTCAACATTTCAATTTTATACTCTTTTTTCAATAAAAGGGCCAATGTGGACATAGGCCCCGGGAATCCAATATTATATAAGTCCAATATCGACATTGGCCTTTTTAGAAATAAATGGTGTTGATCTGTTGCGACAACCCAACCCAACCCAACCCAACCCAACCCAACCCAACCCAACCCAACCCAGATTGAAGCCGAAAATGAAGAACATAAAATATTGGCTGAATGCGGATATAAAGAAAAAAAAAGCGACAAGCTTAGGTGCAAAACAAATGCTAATTTATTAGTTATAAGCCTTGACTTGCAAAAGTGTTTGCCAACTCTTAACTTACAAAGCAGTATGTCTTTTTATAAGAGAAAACTTTGGACATTCAATCTCACAGTTTTTGAATCACATAAAAATATAAATTTGGCAAAATGTTATTTATGGAATGAAACAATAGCTCAGCGAGGCGTTCAGGAAATCGCTTCTTGTCTGTATACTTACCTTCATAACATTCCCTTTGATGTGAATGAAATAATTATGTACAGTGATTGTTGTCCTGGACAAAACAAAAACATTATAATTTCTGCTATGTTGCTAACGATGATTGAAGAATATTTTAAACGAGAAGGAAGGCATGTCAGCATATATCACAAATTTCTTATTCCGGGACATACTCATTTGGAAGCCGACCAAATTCATGCAGCCATTGAAAAGGCTAGAAAAAATACCACAGTAAAAATAGAAATTCCTAGAGACTAGGCTAATTTTTAATATCCTCTTTACCCAAATCAAGCTTAAGGAAAATATAGAAACTTATCTATGTTGTATAAAAACCACACCTAATGCGACCTCATTACCTTTAAAGTCAATTTGTCAAAAATTGCGATTTATGACTTTGGCCCTTTTAGAACCAAGCCCCAGATATATCGCCACGAAACTGTCGTGTCACATTTGCACTAGAACATTTGCAAGTTGGATTGCATGGGATACAATTTGAAAGGAAGTTACCATTAGTTGGAGGTTAATAGATCGAGCAATAGCTGCAAATAAATCAGACCTAATTATTAAATTTAAATAGATAAAAACTTTTTTACTAATAGATTTGTATCGATTCCATCTAATTACAATACAATTCAGAAAGAAGCAGAAAAACTAATTACACAGATTTGCAAATTTAGGTTCAGAGTTTGTGGCATATGCAGAGTATAATGGTTCTAATTGTGATTCGATGCAACAAGATTAATTTTTAAGAATCTAAAATTTATCAAAAATATCTCTGGTAAACACAATTTCCAGTCACGGCAAAAATTCGTTGTGTTGAGCTATGTACATAGTGCTCTAGTGCTAGGTACGCTAAACGTCATAAGCCTGAAATTCCGTGGAGTGGTTCCAACGAAGAATAACACTATAATTAAAAACTATTTGAAAAAGAAAATAATAATAATTAAGGATCACGCAAAACCTATAAAGAACAAGGCGTAAGCAAAAAATGATCCTATACTACCTCGATACGACAAAGCAACAACTAGCCTTATACGTATATCGACTATGATCGTACAAGAAAAGCAATGAAAGGAAAAGACAAAACTCAACTTTTGTCCGCAGCAAAAAAATTCTACAGGAATCTAGAGATTAACCAGACTAACCAAATAAAGAGCATTACATCTGCAGTGCAGGAGGTAAAAGAGTTCGGGACAGAAATATGGTCAAAACACATTAGGAATGATCAGAATGCACCTTGGATATAACACGAGGAAGTGTGAATGAGTGGGATTCAAGAAATCACACCGAATCGCCTAAGAGTAAGAGATCCGAGCACGATAATTAATAGAGCATCGAACTGGAAAGCTGCAGGGCGAGACAAGATCCATAATTATGGAATTTAAAGTTTCCAAGTACGCATGCATCAATATGCCACCAGTTTAACTTTATATTCATTCATCAAGCAATGGACTTTGCGATCACGGTAGCCATCCCGAATTCCTGATAAATAGAGACAGTGTACACTATTACCGTAGACTATGTACACTATTTTCTAACTGGAAATGAAAACTCAAACACATGCCACGTATAGTTTTGCAATGATCATCCAACTAGACATATTTAAAATAGTTCCTGTCTTCGTTCCGTTGGAATGATGTCTGCCTTAAGTAGGCCCTAAACGGTCAATCATTTTGATCAAACAATTGCGCCAATTGATTGAATTAAGCATGATTGATCGTCTAGAAACCCTTTTGTCGATTGAGTCAATCATTGATGGTCATTGATGAAAAGTTTGATTGACGCAAATGATTGAAGAGGACGCTTGACCGTTTAGGAGCGTTTTGATTAACTTTTCCAACAGTCAGACGCTCAGAAGCAATCATGGATGACTCTTCGCAGGCCGACAATAAGGAAACAAAATCGGAACGTGAGTTTACAAGCTTATTAATAGATTAAGATCGAGATTCCCCAGAGCTGTGGAAAGTGAAAAGCAAGGACTACTTTAATAGAAATAAAAGAAGCGCGGCGTTTCAAAAAATTGTGGGTGTTTTAAAAGCGTTAAAACCGGACTTCACTGTTCAAAAATTAAAACAAAAAATTAATACTTTGAGAACTAATTTTAACAGGGAATACAAGGCAATTGAAGCAAAAAAGTGTCTGGGGCGTCAGCGGATGATGTTCCTGAACCATCGCTCTGGTATTACAACGACCTTTTATTTATAAAAGATCAAATTGAAATTGCATCAACAGAAACTTCAGAGGTAAGAGTTTTTTTTTATCACATATATATCTATCATTATACATTATAATTATATATAGGGTGTCATTATATAAAGGTTGATAAGTTTAATTAAATTATTTCAATTATTTAAACAATTTTGTTGCCATGGGATTGACTCAGAGATATTGAAAAATTCGAAAAAGTTATCCCTTATTTCCTTGGCTTCAACTGTTGAGTTACCTTTGGTTTTTTGAAGTTGTAGCAATAGTTGAGTTCCTTGTGTCCATGAAGCAGGTTCCACACTACCGGTAGAAGAATTTGCATTATCAACGTCGTGTGGTTGCAAATAGTTCCTTCTATTTCTTAAGCACAAGTAATTGTGCAAATGGCAACATGCCATAACAATTTTTCTAGCTTTATGTGGTTGAAATTTAATGTTATTTTGGAATACCTTGAATCTCTTTGTAAGTATTCCAAACACATTTTTGACTATCCTGCGTACTCGGGATAATCTGTAATTGAAGATCCTGTTCTCATCTGTTAAAACAGCTCTATTATAGGGCTTCATAAAATTAGGAAGCAGTTGGAAAGCCTCATCACCAACGAACACATACGGAAATTTTTTATTAGTACCTGGTAACTGTCGAGAATCTGGCATATTCAGCCGATTCTCAGACAACCTGCGCCAAAATAACGTGTTTTTCAACACTCCACCATCTGAAACTCGGCCATTTGCTCCGACATCGATCGTCATGAAATGATAATTTGCATTTACAATCGCCATAAGCACAATACTAAACGAACCTTTATAGTTATAATAGTAAGACCCCGAATTGGAGGGTTTTTGGATTAATATGTGTTTGCCATTAATACTTCCTACACAGTTATGAAAGTTCCATTTTTCTTTAAATTCCTGTGCAACTTCTTTAGTTTTTGGAATCTGAAAAAAATTAAAATATATATCAAATACTCATAGGACAACATCTTTACTATTATTCCGTAGTTTTGTTTTAACTAATTTATTTGTTTTTTGTTGCAGTCACTGTTGCCTGAAGACCCGCAGCCATTTCCTGCTTCAAGTACTGCTTCTACTCGTACTAATGAAACTGCACTAGCTTCCATCACTCCTACCCGAACTCCACAGCCTTTTTCAAAGAAAAAAAAGGTCAGCCCGATCCAATTGAGCACCTAGTGGAACTGGCTTCAGAGTATTTTGGAAGACCTGAGCTATGAGGTTGGGCTATAAAACTAAAAAAGTTACTTCCAGATTAAAAGCGGTTCGCCGAAAAAGTTATAAATGATGTGCTTTTTGAAGCAGAAATGGGTAGCTTAACAAGGATTGCGTTTTGGAACACACCCACGTTGGTCACCCTCTCACCCTCCAGCGTCACCACAGTCAGGTTATAGTTGGCAGCGCTGTCTCACCGCACCATATGCACCTCCGTTACAACAAACAATGTGGTATCCATCTCTGTCACAACAACCAATGTACTCTCTATCTCCATCACAACAACCAATGTGCTCTCCATGTCCGACACAACAACCAAAGTGCTCTCCATCTCCGTCGCAACAATCAATACACTCTCCACCTGAAGCCATGACAGTTCTTCCCGAGGCTTTGCCCCTTCTATAATGCATTCACCACAACCCAGTGCAGAAAATTTGCAAGAAGAAAGTGCGGCGGACTTGTTTTCAACATTTTTGTCAATGTGAATTAGACACTTTAATTTATTTATATGTTTCCTTTTTTATTTTTATATGCAAATATGTTTAATGTGTAATAAAAAGATTTTGAAAACTTACCTGAATATTATCTTTTAATGCCTCGATAATTGCTGGGCAAGTTTCCATTATTATAAGTTCCAGAGTCTGAGGAGCAATGGCGCACATGAACTTCAAGTCTTCCAAATCCATACCAGAAGCTAGGTACCTCAATGTGATGGAAAGTATCTGAGTTTTAAGAACCGCTTCACGCATATTAGTGTCTTTTTCTTCTATTTTAGGCCTCACTAATTCTAATAAAAAATCAAAACTTTCTTGGTCCATCCTGAGGAAGTTTTTATAGTCTTCAGGTTGCACAAAACATTGAGTAAATGTTCATGAGTGAAGCGATTTCTTAATTTATACCACTCAAAACCTTCGCGTCCTCTTCTTTTTCTGTTTTTTGACTTGACGGCAGCTAAAGTCAAAGCAAGGAAGCCTAAATCTGCACTTGAGACCATCGTTTCAACACACTATATTTGAAATTTTACCACTAAAAATTCACAAAAATTTCACAAAAATAGAAAAACATCGGGAACAGTACCGTTTAAAACGAAACCTCTTTTGGGAATGCACTTTGATCAAAAAATTCGTGGATGATTAAAGCGACCGCCAATGATTGACTCAATCGATTGATTCAATCTTTTTCTCAAACGATTAACCATCTAGGGCCTCTTTTAGAGCCAATGATCCTTCTGCGTGTGCGAAGTGCGGTTTACATTTCGATCATCTTGAAAAGCTCTTCAGATAACAAACCGTGGGACGGTAAAAGTTGCACAAAGGCAATGAACAACAAAAATACTGTTTCTAGCAAATGGCGCCAAGACCCAAGAGCTGCAATTCGTGTCATTTTGTCGCCTTGAGAAATGCGTGCAAGCAACCGATCGATACCTGCAAAGAAAAATATAATGAGAGCGTGAAGACCAAACTTCTCAATTGCTCAAAAGCAGTCGGTTAAAAATTCTATCATTGTCGAGGAAAGATGGTTCCATTTCAATACTCGCAATGGAAAAGGTAGACTTGCTGGGTTAGTTGTTTGTACCAAACTCTACCCTAGAGGTCTTTTCCTTGGAGACTGGATGGATTAAAAAAAGGAAAAAATACGATGTTTATCAATTACCATCCTTGCTTTAATCCCGCCAACTGCCAAGGAAATGGAGAAACTTGTCAACCAGCAAATTTTGAAATACTTAGAGCCCATCAACATCAATGGTTTTCGAAAATACTGATCTACTGGCGATCTGTTGACCTATTTCACGCATGTTTGAACCGAGCCTATCGAGAATTATGGGGAATCTTGTACCATATCTATGGATCTTTAAAAGTCATTCAGTAGGGTCTGACATAAAAACCTCTTAAAGAAACTGTATTAATATGGTTTATCACTATTTCTAGTTGCTTGGTTCGGAAGCTTTCTCGAGAACTGATCCATCCAGGTTGCCATTGATGGACACACCTCGCAAAGATTTTAAATTAACGCTGGTGTCCCTCAGAGCATGCATCACCCTATTCCTGTTATGAATTAACGATCTTCAAGTCGTCCAACTAGATAATTTCAGCCAACACATCGTGCCAGGGTGGCATCGCCAGGTAACAAACAACTATTACCTGACCTTAATTACATTTTGAATTGGAGTTAGTGTTATATAATTGAGTTTAACGCAGGTAAGACTCAGACTGCTGTATGTACAAAGAAGGCTGCTTCTGCCGCCCCAAGCCTTACTATTTCCGCGATTTCTTTACTTCTGTGCATGTATTGTTGCATGATCATGAAAATAGCGTAAAGATAGCCAAATAACAAAAGCGGCTTCTTAAAAACTTAGGGATTTTATTAAATTTAAATATTTGAAACGAAAATGCTGTATATACCGCAACAGCTTTTAATGCTTTACAAAGTTGAGATTCCTCTTCATCCATCTCTTGCTCCATCTCTTGGCCATCGATCTCATATATGGAGCTCTTTACCCAAACACACTCTAAAGATACTGGGTTGAATCCTGAAGAGGGCTATACGTTATAGGAGATCCAGAGATAACTAGAAGCTTGGACAGTTAGCGCATAAAACGAAAGTGGTGAATCTGACTCTGTTTTTCCAACACCATCATAGTATCGATAAAATACTACCGAACTGCCGCATATCTTTTTACCTAGAGTTATCCAAGCAAGATCTACTAAACAGGCAGCTGCCACTCATGAATATCGAGTGCATCTGCAGATACCGCTTTTACAGAGACGTGCAAGCCTATGAAATTAACTCTCAAACCACGTCTATAGCGAACATTGCAACTTACAGAACTTTCAGAAAAATATCCACAGACAACATCGTAGAAGTAGTGTTGCTCGTGATATTGGAGTATCATAGGGTTTGCGCTTTTGTACCCGTGTATTCCGTAATAAAAAGAGATTCGGGAAAGTACCCTAATTTTCTCTTGCAAGATATAACACAACTACTTCCGAAGAGTAAGCACACTCACGAAACTTCTAATTACCGGTCAATTACGTGCTTCCCAACTTGCTGCAAAATCCTTACAACCGCTATCTTAGAACATTGAAAGGCTAGAATTAGCATTGCCGTAGAACTATGGGCAGTTTATTTGCTTGCAACATTTCTGATGCAATGATGTCAAATGCTTATGTAGAAATGGCAAAAAACACACTTTGTAATATTATGAAAATTTGTCGCTTATTTTAACAGACGCAAAATAATATTATTCCTCTTTAATAAAAATTAAACATTTTCTTTTCATAAAATATTGAATATATACTCTATAAAGAAGTCAACATTCAAAGTTAAATGACTGTAGAAAACGTCCCTATATTAGAGAAAAAGGCAACAACATTGCAACGCCGCTCGATCGTATTGGCTGATTCCATGGACACAACTAATCTTTACCAGTGACGTCGTCCAAAGATATTTACATGATTAATATTTATTATTAATAAATTATGCTTTAAATTACAAACAATATTACCGTTTATGAACTCTTTATGCGTTTTTTTAACGTACTTCATTAGAGTAAATGTACTTATCCAATAAAACGCATTTTTATGGAAACTAAATATTTTATATTTATTATAGATTTCTTAATAAATTTTTATTATTCTACGTTTATGACGACGGTTGACTCTTGATATGATGTTATGATAATATCGGTATTTACTAGTGAAAACATCGGCTTAAATCGCCTTTTTCCCATGGTGCGGCACAAACAGCATAAGTTTTTACTATCGTAATAGTTCGCAAAAACACTTAAATGAAACCTTTTTTAACCAAAAACTAAAGAAAAAACACAAAATTTCACAAAAGCCGCATGTAAACACGAAAAAATTTGAACAATAAGGTACTGTATTTTATATTATAGTCGATAAATATTCAATAATGTTATTACAAAAGTCTATTTTTATACCCTCACTTCTGAGAGTCATAAGACAGAATTGACCCGTTATACATATTGTAATAATATAATCAATACGGGAATACCAGAAGGAAGTGTTTTAGGGCTAGTGCTTTTTTAAATTTAAATGTGTCAAATTGGAAATATTGTACCAAATTATATTATCGTATCATAACCTGATGATATCTACTGCATTGTAATTTTCTGGTAATAGTTGGAAAAATGTATGTAGGATTAGTTTTAATTTTTTACCTAATTTACTGAAGGACCTTATTTTTATTTAAATTTGCTCGAGTGTCACTGGTTTACCGCCAGAATCCCAAGAAACAACCAAATGTTGCGCGAAGCGCGAAATTTCGTTGAAGGCGTAGGAATTGAACAATGTGATTGGTCAGATGCGAAAAGCCTGTTAACATCGCTGTGCAGCAATGCATGCGCGAAGGTCCGTCGGCAGCAGTTGAGTCGAGTTAAGTTGATTTTGTTGGCTTTCAAGTAGCAGACAAATATTACGTTTAGTTTAGGCCGAGACGCGACCTTAATAATTAACATTTAAGGCGTGGATTAAATAATGTACTTTCGTGTGTTTGCTGTTGTAGCCGTAAGATTTTGGTTGTTTGTCGTGGAAGTGTAAATTTAAAGGCTGTCAAACATTTCTCTTTCCTGATGCCAGCTTATTAATTTAATTTATTTTAAATTTACATTAAAGAGTGCTTTTCTGAAATCCAACTCCAATTATCAGACCCTAGACAATGATATAAAAAAAGCCTACATGTATATAAATTTGCATATATAAGTGAATCTTAAAAAAATTTGAAATAAAAAATGAGAAATTACTAACTTAAAAATTATTTCATAGTGATGATAATACTTAACTGCCTAACCTTGCAGCGAAATTTTCCGTTTACCATTTTCATTTAAATAACCACGATCAAATTTACTTGGTGCTTTATGACCGTTCTATACACAGCCCGATCGATACTCGATATATTAATGAGCCGATCCAAATTCCATTTTCGACGGGAAACCATAAACCGTAAAGGCACGCTTTTGAAAATTTATTATTCATTGAACGATTTCCCCATAAATAGTGAATAAGTAAATATGTGTACAGTCTATTTACAGGGGATATTGGAACAAATTGAGCGTGATGATTAAAAGTTTGGGGCGATGCCGCTCTTGCGTGATCAGAATTGTAATCTAAAATAAAGATTTAACAATTTTAAGTTGCATTTTAGAAAAGACATATCCTTTATTTCTAGTTCTAAATAAATTTTCTGCAAGCAGATAGTTGAAGCTATTTTTTATCGAATGAAATATTATTCTTTTTGTTAGCCTGCGTAATGTACTTACTTTGCAAGTTCTCAAGAGCTTATAAGGATATATACTAAAAATGGTAAACTATTCAATACGTACAGTATTCTCAACTAAGTACGTCATTACGGTGTCCGATTTGGTCAAAAAATATATAGACCGCCAAATGATTTAAATCTGAATACAGAGGATATCTATCATGTCTCATAGTAGACACGCGGAGATGTGTATAATGGTTGAAAATGACATTAGATTCACCATTACTGAATAAATTTACTGTAAAAAAGAATAAACGTAGTAGACTGAGGAAAAAGAAAAAGGAGTAGAGGGGCTACCCACAATGAAACCAATTGAAATTACCAACAACAATATTAAAGAAGTTGTTCAACCTTTGGGTAGCACTCCGAGCACTCACAAAATTCATCCCTACTCGAGGAAGCATTTGCGAAAACGCAAAATATATTAAGCTGTTCAATTTACAAATGTAATATAAACCTTGCAATACTAAAACTATTCTTTACGTCTGAGACGACATACATGTCTCCCAAAAATCAAAACACCAAAAGCTTTCGACCTAGTTACTGTATACTGCTGTATAATACAGCAGCCTGTGTCTTAGCTGCGTTAATTTGAATTAGATTGCACTCACCCTACTATGAAATTATATTAAGATCAGTATTATCAGTTGTTACCTAGTTAGTGACGCCTTAGGCACTGGTTGGGCGACTTGAAAGGAAGACACCAATGTAAAGCTGTAATTTCGTTTAAAAGTTTTATCGAGAATATGTAAAAGCTCATTGCTTTATAACAGAAGGAGGATAGGGGACAAGATGCATCCCTGAGGGATACTAGCATTAATTTAAAACCTCTGCGAGGTGTGTCCATCTACGACAACCCGGATGGATCCATTCTCGAGGAAACTTCAGCCAAGCAACGGTGTTAGTGGCAACCCATAAAAATACAATTTGTTTAACAGGTCTTTATGTCAGATTTTATGAAATGCGTTTAAAATATCTAGAGCTATTGCACGAGATTCACCCTATTTTTTTATGGTCTTTCTCCAAACATGTGTGTCATAGGCCAACACATCGTCAGTAAATCTGCGTTTTCGAAAGCCATACTAACGGTCGTTAATAATGTTGGTGGACTCTAGTTATTTCAAAATTTTCTGGTTGACAAGCTTATTCATTACCTTGGCAATCGCCAGGACTAAAGCAATCGGATCGAATATCTGTTGAATCCGCGCAAGTTGTCAGTCTCCAGGGAAGAGACCTCTTCTGTGTGAAAGAAAAAACAGTTTGCTTAACGATAATATCAGCACCACCACACACTTTCTCTGGGCCGAGTGGCTATCCCTCTTAGGCTCTACAACATTATCTCTGCATTCTTGGCAAGGTCAGTGGTATTTGCTTGTGGGTCTATGGTAGAGTTTGATGCGAACATCTGACTCAGAAAGTCTGCCTTTTCTATTGCGGTCAACAATAACATAATCTTAATCCATTTCGTTAATTGAAAATTTTATTCTTCACACTCTCATTATATTTTTCTTTGCAGATATCGATCGTCTGCTTGCACGCATTTCTGAAGGTAACCAAGTTGATGGTTTGTTGATGGTTTGTAGGACTTGAGTCTTGCTTTTTATGGTGTTCGGAATATAAGTCTTCAAACCTGCCAAAATCACCCCTGAAATCTCGCTCACACGCTGAATAATCATCTGTTTTAAAACAGACATCATTCAAAGGAAACGATAAGAGGAACTGTTTTAAATGTTTTAAGTTGGCTAATCTATAATGCCAAACTCTAGGCAGAATGGGTGGATTTAATTTTCATTTCTAGTTCATATATTGCGCTTATTAATTTGTGATCCATTTAACACTTATTGTCCTGAGGACGTACTATATTGGTCGCAAATGTCCTGCGTGGGATGGTCAGAAATTATCAGATTTAGGATATTCGTGAGATGTCTCTTAAATACTTATCTTTATATCCCTAATTAAATATATATCATTATATTAATCTAAGAATTTTTATTTGTTTTTTTCTTATTTTTTAATCTTGAGTGTTAGTAAAGCAGTAATTACGAGAGTGCATATAGCTTTTCTAACATTTTGTGATTAAGGTCCAAATTTGGCCTTATTGTGTCCGTCAAACCTCGTTTCGGTTTAGTTTTACTCCATGATATAAAGAGGTCGCTGTTGTCGACAATTCTCTCTATTATTGCACGTTGGGGATGTTGAGTGCGTTATTATGACTGATCTTTTCAGTTCTCCATCCTCAATTTTCTTTTTAGATAATAACTTTTTTCGTAATAACTGAGTTTTGTTTTGAGTGTTTTGCTTTCGTTGCTATATCGGTGTTTTGTAGTCGCCACGATAAGCAAAGGTGATGTTGAACTAGGATTTTAAAATAAAGGGTTTCGAATGGATTCCCTTAACTTTAGTTGAATCGGTAAGTGGAAGAAGGGTCTAAGTGCGAAAATACACATTTTCCAGGAAATAAAAAAAATTAATTATTTCAATTAGGAAGGAGAATTTCGTGAGATTAAAATTTATTGCAATTAATAACTAAAATATGAAAATAATGTTCTGTCTATCTGCGTTATCGTATGCTTGAATTGAATTGACGAAACAGTGGGCTGCCAAGGCAGTTGTGCATATAGGTCTCCTGATGGACCCGTCATACCCCACCGGGGGTTACCAGAGCCCAACGGCCTTAGAAAAACCTATAAGGCTCTCTGGTCTGAAGGACTTAAAGTCGCTCGGTACACTGAAAGTGTTACCCAAGTATTTGAACCTGGCGCGCATGAGTGCTGGGCACTCCCCGACTACATGGTCAGCGGTTTCATCCTCCTCACAGCACTATCGGCATTCCGGGTTGTCCGCAATACCGATAGTATGGAGATGGCTTCTTAAGTGCCAGTGACCGGTTAAAAGACCTGTCACTAGCCGAATTTCGCATCTTTTTAGGCGTAGTAAAAAATTGCGTAAAAATCGTATGCTTTATTTATACAATTTATATTTATTCAATGAATCCTTGCTTAGTTAGAACGTCTTATCAAGAAAAAACTAAAAAAAATAAAAATAATGCCTTTATTTAATAAGCAACTAAAGGGTGATAAGATCTAGACCTAAATTATTTATTCATGAAAAAGTATTCTAGGAAAGAAAATTAAGTTAGAATTAGCAACATATCTCATTTGAAATTTCATATTTTGGTTTTTACTCTGTGATGGATTTTGCTTTTATGGAAACCTTTTCCCGGATACATACAGAAAGTTTTGTTATTATTGATCCGCCGGCTCCCGAGGGGATCCGGTCAGTGGAAACTGAACCGCCTTGTGGGAACGCCCAGCCGCAAAAAATACGCGCATCTTTTTATTTACATTTGTTCATCGTGTGGAATAATAAATTGCTTAAAATATTCGGCTCCCACTTCTTATTCAGTAAAGCTTATTCTGGACATTTATTTTATAGCTTGTTATAAAAGCAAGTTTATAAAATCTATGATGAAAAAAAAAGCATAAAACTTATTAGTTTTAATTCCTTCAACTTAGAAATTCCCAATATTAGTCTAATAATTAAGACCATAGATTATTAAATTAAGCCAAATTATATAGTCAAATTTGCAAATACTCATAAAGCTTATAAGCTAGTAAATCTTAACGCAACACAATATATTTATTAGTATCAAAGCTGCAGGCGTTACAAAATCCACTTTTTGTTTGTATTTATTTCTTACCAAAAGTACCGAAAGGCACCAGTTTAAAAAAGAGTTATCCATACAAAACTAGTTTGCTTTTCTTCACAGCTGAAATCGCGCTAGTTTGACATTTTCTGATATAAAACGTCTACATATAGGGTTAAGTGGTGCAAAAATGAGACACGTAAAAAATACTAATTATGTAATTCCCATATCGTCACCGTCATATGAAAATTGCGTAAGTCCACACTTTCCAGAAATTGAGATTTGGGCGTGATCTTATGAATTATTTTATTAACTACAATTTGGTGTAATAAGATTGAGTTTTCCTTCATAGATGGAGCCGCCACAGCAGCAAATGAAAAGTCCAGCGGTTTTTATTTTAGTTTGAATTTTGCGTAAGTCCGTGCGTTCCGTGCTATATCGACGTGTGGATTGCAGTGTTTGTTGTTTCCGCAGTTTTTTTTTAAATTACTTAATCATTTTAAGAAATAATTAATAAACTGTTTTCCTACAGAATTTAGGTAAGTACAGAAATGTAAAATAATATTTAAATTCAGTTTTATCTTATGTTAACTTATTAGTTATATGCTGTATACTTTTGCGAGGAGTTAGAGATTTTTCATATTAAATTAAATTGGAGTTACGCATATTTCATACAATAAATTATTATAGCTCTTATGGTAAAAGTCCCAAACTATTAGATTTACCCATAAATTGAACTAATATCAAAACTTAAATCATTGTCATTGTAATTATTGCTATTCATGTATCTTAATAATTTAATTTGCTCTTTAAGCTTTGGGCTTAATATTAATGATTAATAAGATTTTAAGCTTGTCTATAAAAATTAAAATTGTGATTTAGTAGGTACTGTTAAAAATTGGGTTAAAATTACAAGAAAGGATATTTGGTTGTAAAATTATGTTTTAACTATTTTAGAACAGTAACTCAACACAAAATCATTTAACTGTTTTAGCAGCGATACTGGGACGTGTTTATAAATTAGTACACAACTTCTCTGTATTAACTAAAGACTGACTATAACAGATAGTATAGTTTTTTTATGTGCTTTAAAATCTAGAATTTCATATGTTTTTTTATCTTTTTTAGAATAAATCAAACTTCGACAAGCTTTAAAATTTTAAGCAAAGTTCTTAACGAAAGTCAATCCAAAAATTCTAGTAGCGTAAGTGATGAGCCTGAAAACGTCGAGTTTAATAATGCTAAAAACCACGATAATGCCGAACTATCTCTTGCCATAAAGAATTTAGAAAACGAGTGCTTTCAAGCTCAAGTAGCCATAAATGATGAGAATATTGATCTCAACCTATCCAATGAAGATTTTGTTACGAAACTTATAAATCTTAATACCGCCGAAGATTTGGATGCACTAATAGACATAGATTGCTTAAATAACGTAACGTTAATCGAAAAACAAGGAGCGGAACATTCTGAAATTGAATCTTCAAGTGGTAATAACAATAATCATAGTAATATTTTAAGTTTACAATCGGATCAAGGACAAGAAAATATTGATATTGAAAGTTCAGATCAGGAATTGGTTGAATCTGAAATTGGGATTGAAGAAAATTTCCAAAATGATGAAGTCACATTAGAAAGTGAAGGTAGTAGCATCAATGTAACAAATAAAAAACGAAAACGTAGGCCAAACAGACTCAGCAACAGTAACGAGTGGGAGTAAAATAGCAACAAGAAGAAAAGAGAAAAGGGAGAAAAGTATTTGGGGCAAAAAGACAATACATTTGTGAATAAAAGTGGAAGAAAAATTAAAGATCGTTGTACCTCCTCAAAAGGACGAAAAAATGGTTTTGAATGCTATAAAATTGAAGAAAAGGAACGAAACGGCATATTTAAAAAATTCTAGAATTTTTCGTGGAGAGAAAAACAATTTACAATGTTTCTATTAGGAAAACAATTTTTCTATTAGGAAGAACGACCGCAACAGAGACAAAAAGAGCAAGAAACAGAAAAAATGAAAGCCGAAGAAGTACATCCTGCAGTTATTTTTTGAATACAAAACAACGCATATGGCGTCAACATCCTTCCATCGAAAATCGGAGGAACTTTTTAGCCTCCAGAAATAGCTGCAAGCGAATTATTGATGAATGCAAAGAGAGTCACAACAACAGGATCAAAAACGAACTGCTATACTGCCCAAATGGAACAAGATCTTTCTGGTCGGTATCGAAAGCCGTTAGTCAAGGATTTGCTAAGTCGGCCTTGCCACCCCTAACAGCAGATGATGGTTCTATCGCGGTAACAGCAAGGGAAAAAGCCAACTTACTGGGTAAACTCTTCGCGTTTAATTCTACTCTGCACTCGCAAGGCAAAACACCGCCATATTTGCCAAGGGTGAATTCATCGATGGGAGAAATTTCGTTTCCCCAACGAATTATAAATAAAATTCTTAAAAGCGTAGACATCAACAAAGCTTCTGGACCCGATGGAATTCCAGCCCTAATATTAAAACGTTGTGCAGACGAATTGACTCCTCCCTTATGTAGACTGTTCACGGCATCGTATAAGCAAGGCCAATTTCCAACAAGCTGGAAAACTGCTCGAGTGCAAGCTGTACCCAAAAAGGATAAGAAGACGATGCCCTCCAATTACCGCCCGATTGCATAGTTTCAGTTATATCGAAGATTATGGAGAAAGCAGTCAACCAACAACTGTTAAAATATCTGGAATCATCTGGACTAATCAGCGATCATCAATATGGCTTCCGAAAGCTTAGATCCACCGGCGATCTTCTAGCCTACGTCACACACTTGTGGACGGAGGCCATGGAGAAGCACGGCGAGTCCCGCTCAGTCGCTCTTGACATTTCCAAGGCATTTGACAGAGTGTGGCATAAGGGACTACTAATCAAGCTCTCCTCAATCGGCATACAAAACTCATTATTGAATTGGATCAAAAGTTTTCTTGAACAACGAACAATTCAAGTAGCCGTCGATGGATACCTCTCCGACAAATTTAACATTAACGCTGGAGTCCCTCAAGGATGCATTCTATCCTCCACCCTTTTCTTGGTATATATCAACGATTTGCAAGGAACCACTGTCAATCCAATCTACAGCTTTGCGGACGATAGCACACTTATTTCCACATTTAAGTCCGCCAAACAAACGACAGCCGCAAGTTCTCAGAATCTTAGTCAGCAACAAGTAGCTTCAACCAACAACGATATTAGAGCAATCTTGGAATGGGGCGATAACAATTTGGTCAATTTTAACGCTAAAAAAACGCAGGCTGCAGTATTTACGATGAAGACTAACCTTGGTGGCCTGAAGCTGGTTATGGCAGGGAAAACATTGCCAATGAAATCATCTTTACATCTTCTAGGAGTCGAGGTCACCAACAGTGTGTCCTGGCATGACCACATTGCCGAGGTCACCAGGGCGGCTTCCAAAAAACTCGGAGTGCTTGAAAAACGAAAAAACTGTATACACCAGAACAGCTGCTGACTCTTTATAAGGCTCAAATACGCCCTTCCCTCGAGTATTGCTCGCATGTCTGGAGCTCTGCACCAAGCATAGTTTAAACCTGCTGGATTCTATACAGAAGAGAGCTATTCGTCTTATCGACAAACCAGAACTGACAAAGAGTCTGGATAGTCTGGAGCACAGGAGAAAAGGGGCTGATCTCTGTTTATTGTACCGTTATTATCACGGTAAGTGCTCCATTGAGCTGGCAGGCCTGATTCCACCCAGAGCTGTTCCGGCAAGAAGGACGCGTCTAGCAACTGCGGCTCATCAACATCGAGTCCACCTGCCTACCCCAAGGACGTCGCTGTATCGGGACTCATTCATCTGGAGAACATCTTCTTTGTGGAACGGGCTTCCACCTCACATATTTCCCGACACATACAACCTAAGCGTTTCAAGATAAATGCCCACAAATATCTTCGCGCAAGCACCACTCCAAGAGTGACATAGGACTCTCCTCTTGTGCTTGTGTTTACCATAAAAAAAAAAGTAACGATAGGGTTAGACTTTGTAAAACCATGTTCTGTAATACCTTAGCAATATCTCTAAGAACTATTACTTGGGTTCGGAAAGATATGTGCTCTCCAGAGAAGAACAATAATGACAGCCATATAAAACATAACCGAAAAAAAGATGCTGAAGAATCTACTGAACTTCTCAGAAGAAGTATTGAGAAGAAATTGTCAATTAAACAATTTTTAGAATCACTACCCAAATTAGAGTCACATTATTATCGCAAATCAAGTGACAAATTTTATTTGCAACCTCAATGGAAAAACAAATCGGAGCTTTATAATACATACAAGGACTTTTGGTGTAAAGATAAGAACATTCAGCCTGCCAGTATGACATTGTTCAAATATATATTTGAGGAAATGAAATTATCCCTGTTTTCTCCGAAGAAGGATCAGTGTGATGTATGTGTAAGTTATGAAACAAAAAACACTTCTGACGAAATCTAGAACCTGCATATTAAGAAAAAGGAAGAAGCCCGCGCTGAAAAAGAAAAGGACAAAGGATCGTGTGATAGGGTTTTTACAATGGATCTGCAATCAGTGCTACTCAGTCCCAAGTCGAATGTTTCTGCTTTATATTATAGAACAAAGTTAATTGTTCATAACTTTACAATTTTTGACTTGCGTTCAAAGGACGGATTTTGCTTTATATAGCATGAAGGGGAAGATGAGATCAAAGCAAATTGTTTTGCTTCAATTATTTGCAATTTTTTAAATACAAAGGTTTGTCCTTCTTTTGATGCAAATAATAAAAAAAAACATAATTCTTTATAGTGATGGGTGGGGTGCACAGAATCGCAACGTTATTTTGGCTAATGCACTTTTAAATCTTGCAGTTCAGAATGATGTCTGCATCATTCAGAAATATTTAGAAAAAGGAGGAATCATACACAAATGGAGTGTGATTCTATGCACTCATCTTGATGTGTATGTATTTAATTTGAAATAATACACAACCTTAATTTACGAGAGTATATTTTCGACTAACGACTAACTACGGTGAGGCAGACGGATCTGAAACATTTCGGCCTGAGGTAAGGGGAATGCAGTAGTGGAGACGAGTAATGAAGTCTTAAGACGAAGTCTTAGACTTCATTCATAAAATGGACAATGGCGTGTGGTATTATGTAAAACTATTTAAATTCGATTTAAGGAAAATAATTTTGAAATTTATTAAAATAAATTTTCCTAATTAATTATTTATTTGTATGTTTTATGGTTTTAGAAATAAGTTCTTTTTTTTTTTGGTATACAGGGTGTCCCACAATCAACGTCACAGGCTATAACTTTTTTATTTTTAACTATAAAAATAAAAAAAAAAATTAATAACTATAGGACCATTAACCAAAATTACTTAAAAAAACTACCCCCAACAAATACATCCCCCAAAAATGAATTTGTCGGGGGTAGTTTTTTTAAGTAATTTTGGGTAGTGATCATATAGCTATTAAAATATATTTAAAAAAAAAATACTTACAAATAAAAAAGTTATAGCCTGTGACGTTGATTGTGGAACACCCTGTATACAGGGTCGCACGCAAATATCTCTGTTGCTAAGTCGAATTTAAAAACAAAGTTTAAACAAAAGTTGCTAAGGTCACAGGGAGCCACGTCACTGCAATACGTACGTGTATTTTGAAGGTCATTAAAAAAAACACAAGTCAAACGTCGACTAAAATGAGCCACCTGGTATAGATTATAAAAAACAAACAGCATAAGCGTTTTGGCAATGATAAAAGTTCGGTTAAACTAGTAACGGGAATTTTTATGTTTTTTTTTATGCGAAATTTTCACTCTTTTTGGTATTTCCGAAAAAGTAAGGTAATTTGAGAAAAATATAAGGTAAACTTACCTAATTTTTCGTTTACTGTTATTTATGTTAATGTTTTTTTTAAGTCTCACACACTTCACTTAAACATGTTTTTATTTTCACTGGTGAAATAAGCGAGCTCGTTTTCTTTACCTTCAGCCTCGTATTCACTATCGTCTTCACTACTACTGCCATAAGTGTCACTGTCCTCATTTCCTATTGTGATGACAAGGAGCTCGATTTGTTCCATGATTTGGTCAGTTTCCCAGAATTTATCCTCCAGAAGTTTTTCCGTGAACCATCTAGTAAAATTTTCCCTATTCATTTGGCCATGGTAATCACCTGTGGCCAATCCGGCTTTAAATATTAAACAGGCATTGTCCACAAAACCCTTGTCGGAACCTGCATGAACAATTATTGGTCGACCTAAAATATCATTTAAAATATATATATTTCTCAAATTTAACGGGTCCTTGCCCGTGAAAAAAATATTTGACTGTAACTTATACACTGTTTTGTATTGTATGCTTACCCGTTGAACTAATATTTTTTAAAACACCAGTAACCGTATCGCTCTGCCAACATTTCTTGAACGTCAAATCGTTATCCACCCAAGTTTCGTCCAAGTTAATAATGTTTCGGCCTTCTTCACGATATTTTCGTATTTCGCGAAGTTATTTGTATCTCCAGGAAAGAATATTGGGCCTCTCCATTAAGATTTTCCTCTTATTTTGACACTTACGCCAAAAAAAGCCATTTGACTTTAATAAAAGACGAAGCGTTTCCTTGGAATAAGAAAAATTTGCCTCTTCTTTTAATTTTCTTCTTTCTAGTTGTAACAACTTTCTAGTTGTCGGAACCACTTTATATTACAGGTAAAATCTGGTGATACAATGCCTAACTATTTGAAAATGAAAACTGTCATCTTTTTCGACGACAGTTTTCCGTGGCCGCTGGACTGGCTAACATTTCATCAGGGTTATTTTGTCGCCTTTCTTCATCTTCCTTGTGAATTTTTCTCACAGATGATACGGAGACTCCGGTATAAAGGGAAACGCGATCAAGCTTACGCTTAAGAGGCAATTTCATCGAATTATCGCAAATCCTAATAACAACATTTTGAATGCATAGTTGGTATACAAAAAGCAACAAAATATAATATAAACTACTGTTTTTTTAAGAGGCACAATGTATTTCACTTTTTTTTAAATAAATTATTATAACTTACCTGTATGTTTGCTATCACTTCCCTCCTTTGACTATGAAGGACCTTACCCTCAGTGAATTTATTCATTATAATAAATGTTATTATTCGTATATATGTAGACAATAATAAAACAAACTAAAAAATTAAATATTAGGTATTTCATGTAAGTAATAAAACAGTGAAACTCCAAACCTAAGAAAATTACACTACCTACTTAGGTATACACAACACTACTATTAGTTTTTTTAATTAATAGCCACAAATAAAACAAAATAATAAATAACATATAAAATAAACGGAATCCAAAAATCAACGATAAAACCTACGCCACTGTCCACCCTTCAATAGTAATCAATATTTTGAAACGGCAGCAAGCATTGTAAACAGGTGACCAAAGACGCTGTCCAATGAACTGTCGAAATAATTCATAACAAAAACACGTGCGGCGAGGGAAACCAATCACAAGCGTTCAGGTTCATAATGGCTGACCCCTATTATACAAGAAGTAGAGGAGTAGACGTAGGAATGTAGAGATGATATTATATTGCATATTATTAGAAAGTCCCGCACAATTACGTTTTGAGGTTAAACGTGGCAACGTCGAATATTTTGGCCCACATTCCTGCCGCTGTTTTAGATCCACTTGCCAGAATATAAGAGCACAGCATAAAGAAACCAGCAGTCTCACTCCGCTCGAAAATGTAAGCGAACTAATAGCATCCTTAGCCATGCCGCAGCCATGTTCTCCGGATGCCGAGCTCACTGTTTATCGAACTGTGTTCATAGGTGTATCGCCTAGTTCAGCGCCGTACTTAGTGACTATTTTAATAGCATTTTTACAAAGCGTAGCGTTTTTTATAAAAACTTTTGTATTAAAAGAGGGGTATGTCAAAAATTATTAATGAAGCAAAATAATTGACTTTGCCAAAGTTTTTAATAGCTGCAAATTTGGCTGTATGGCTTAAATAACATAATTAGGCATCAATTAAAGTTGCAGCAATGTAGTATTTTTTTTTTTGATTTTTAAGGACATTATTTATATTTCTGCTATTTTAACAGTGTTGCCATATTTAAAAGAGTTGCAAAATTGTATACTTTTACTTTAGTTGGTACTTTTACTAATATAACAAAAATTCGCAGATGTTAGAATTGTTTTGAATTGTTGCCAACTATTTGTCTATTTATTTATTTATGTATAAGAGTTTCTATTTGTTTTGAAATATTACTTTATTTGTATAATTAGTTATCCTTAAACTACTATGTAGTCAGATGTTAATCTAATTAAGTATGTACCATAAATTATTTAACAGGCGATTGTTTGAGTAATTTTAAGACAAAAAGTTCATATGAACATAGGTCCGCAAGTTCTCTGGCGGTGTTATTTATAACATTAAGGAGCTAATTTACCCCTAACATGATTAAATTTATTAGGTTCAGTGTAATCTCGAACGGGACCTGAAGAAATATTTGTGGCAAAAAAATTGGGGCACCTGAATTTTGTGCCATTCTTAATATGTTATTTGATTTACTCAAATACAAATACAACTTTTTCGTATCTCGCTTATTTTTCGAGAAAAAAAAAGTCCACTTAATTGCATATCCCTGGATCACACAAGGAATTTGGGGAAAAGTTTCATTTGGAATTCATTATTAACTAAGCAAGATACGAAAAAAATTCAAGAGACAGAAAAGTTTTATTTGTATAATCCACAAAACATAATAAAAATTGCACAAAAGTCAGTGGCATATATTTTAGTTGTTGTTAAATTTTAACACCCTGTATATTGAGAACGAAGAATTTCTGGACATATGTTTATATGAACTTTTTGTTTTAAAATTACTCAAAGAATGGTCTCTTAAATTTATGGTACATACCTAATTAACTTCCTGCACGTATTCTTCTATATCGTCGTTGTTAGATGTAGAAATGCGATGTTTATTTTTGTTTAAATATTTTGTTAATGTATGAACTTTATTTATATTAAAAAATCAATATTTGGTACTATGTAGGTATTTTTATTTTACAAAATAATAACATCTAAAAAAATGTTTAAGTCCGGCTGTAGCCAAGGCAAAAGCCGCGTGGACCGTAGCGAGTGTCAGCGGCATCCCTACTATAAGCAAAAATGCCTCGCCTGCGTTAGTACACATGCACCGAACTCGCTTATTCAAGCCAATGTATTTTTATTGAAGTGCGACTGCTGGTTTCTTTATGCTGTGATAAGAGATACGATAAATTCCGTAAATGCCGTCGGTTTCGAGCCAGCAGAAAAAGGTAACAAATAATAATACAGCTATGCGGTGTAACATAAATAAACAACGGATATGGAACACCCTCCCCCAATAACAAAAAAGAAAAAAAAAACATCAACCAGTCAAACATCAAACCTAACTGTCTTCTAAAGTAAGACACTTGCAAACGATCCGGCATTTTAATTTTGCTATGTCTACGCAACACACGTGTACCCGAATCACTTTCTAAATCAGATTTATCACTATCTGATAAAATTACCACTTCATCTTCACTAGAGCTAAAACTATTATTATGAAAATGTAAATACATTAATTATTCTGCTAGTTTTTGTACAATTTTATTAGTATTCTGTAGTTAAAGTTGATTCGTAGGGTTTCTCTAGGGTTCTACTTGCGTTTGGTTTATTATTTTCATCTATATTGTTTAGTTTTTAAGTAGTTCATCTTGTTCGAGAGCCCCATTTTGGCCCCAATTTAGGTTATATTATTGTAAATCCCTGTAGTTCTAATTTTCTAGAATTTGTATACTTGCTTGCTTTGACTGTCAGTATTCTCCTAAAATTATTGGTCTCTTTGGGCAAAAACAATGAAGATAATTCTAAATATTTCGAAACTGTTCCATCGGGTTTTTAAAAGGACGCGGTTTATGACAATTCATTCAGTTTTAATTGTTTAGTCAGTTTTTACCTTGGAAACAATTAAACGACAATCAAGGCGAGTTAGGTTGGTGCTTTTAACGTTGACAGTAAAAGTGTGTTCCCGAATTTCGTTACACTATTATTATCAATCGAGGTAGATCTTGGAATTATGGTTGTATTTGTCTTATTATGTTCAGGCTGAAATGTTACATAATTTTTTTTAACTGGCTGAGGTGCCTCTTCCATTTTATTCTATCATCTACCTCTATTACGTAAGTTCTTCGACCAAGAATATCTTGAATAACCCCTTGACACCACTTACTTTTGTCTGCATTTGGACGATAACCTTGAGCCCACACTTTTTCTCCAATACAAAATGATATGTCTCGAACCTTTTTAAAAATTTTCTCCATTTTATGCTATTTATTTTTAACTACATTTTCGGTGGAAGGAAACAATAAGTCAAATCTAGTACGTAAAAAGCGACCAAAAATAATTTTGGATGGACATTCTTGAGTGTTTGTTTGAGGCGTATTGCGATATTGAAAAAGAAACGTATCTAAAATAAGTTTCAGATCAGTTTTATGATCTTTGTAACCTTTAATAAGCGCTCTTTTTAAAATTTTAACACCGGACTCCGCCAATCCATTAGTCTCTGGATGAAAAGGAGCACCCGTCTTGTGGATAATACCCAAACTCTCTAAAAAAGATCTAAATTCAACAGACAAAAAAGTTTGTGCATTATCTGTAGCTATTTCTTTGGGCAATCCAAACTGAGAAAATAACTTTCTTAGAATTTGTATTTTTTTTTTTATGGTAAACACAAGCACAAGAGCAAAGTCCTATGTCACTCTTAGAGTGGTGCTTGCGCGAAGATATTTGTGAGCATTTATCTTGAATCGCTGCAGGTTGTATGCGTCGGGAAATATGTGAGGTGGAAGCCCGTTCTACAAAGAAGATGTTCTCCAGATGAATGAGTCCCGATACAGCGACGTCCTTGGGGTAGGCAGGTGGACTCGATGTTGATGAGCCGCAACTGCTAGACGCGTCCTTCTTGCCGGAACAGAAGACATATTTTGCACAATAAAACATTTCAACCATTTGGATGTGGCGTCTTCAACAACTAAAAATGTTTTATTAAACAATGGGCCAAAAAAATCTACATGCAAACGAGTCCAGGCATTTTTAGGGCAATCCTACATTATCAAAGAAGGTTTAGGTGACTTATCCGCATACATTGAACAAATTTTACATCGCCGAGTAATATTTTCAATAGCCTCGTCGATTTTTGGCCACCATACGTATGAGCGAGCCAAAGCCTTCTGTCAAATGTCAATGTGGGTTAAGGGTAGCTCTTCCAAAATACTCGTTTGAAAACTTGAAGGTACAATTAAACGATACCCCCACATTAAACAACCGTGTTCAATAGATACTTCGTTTTTTCTTATAAAAAATGGCTTAAGGTCTACAGAAGGACAAGTTTTAGGCTAGCCATTTTTACCATTAAAAAAAACTTTGCTAATGATTGGATCTTTACCAGTTTGCTCTTTAATTTTTAAAAAATTTACTGGAAATTCGGAATTTTGAATATAATTTAAATATGACACTTTATCATTGTCACTTGATGAAAACACAATGGAATACTATTATAATAATAGTTAATATTTTCAACACTAGTTCCTAGTCGAGATAGAAAATCCGAGTAATTCTTTTTTGTGTTGACGTATTTAATTTTAAAATTAAATGATGATAAAATATACGCCCACTTTTGTAGGCGATTAGCTGCAAAAATCAGTAGCCCTTTTTTATCTCCAAAAATGGCTAAAAGGGGCTTGTAATCGGTATACAAGGTAAATTTTGTCCCATACAAAAATTGAAAAAAAATTTTTACTCCAAAAATGATGGCTAGAGCCTCTTTTTCAATTTGTGAAAAACCTAATTCGCTTTTACTTAATAATCTGGAAGCAAAAGCGATTGGCCTCTCAGAACCGTCTGGATAAAAATGACTAATAATCGCTCCAAGCCCTACACTGCTAGCATCCACCAAGAGTTTAATGGATATTTTGGGATCAAATTGAGCCAGAACCGATGGAGAAATTAACATTTCCTTGATTTTAGAAAAACTATTTTGACTTACCCCCGATTTTGACGAGAGGTACCTGGATTTTGATTATAATATATTTCCTCTAGTTCTGTTTTAATCGGGGCCTAAGACTCCTTGGATGCACGCTTTTCATGATCAGCGACCGCAGACTCCTTTGCCAAAGCAATTTTTTCCATGAACTGAAACGTACAGTCCCTACTGATGGCATTTTCTTCAAACAAGCGATCGGAAAAACGCACGTCATTAATACCGATCGCAAAAATATCTCTCATTAGCGTACTGAGAGTTATTGTAGCCTCAAATCCGCAATTACTCACTAAATTTTTCACATGAGCTGCCCAATCACACACTTTTTCACCGGGCTCTCTTTGAGCAGAGTAAAATTTACTTCTCTCCGAAAAATAGGACAGCACTGGAGCAAAATGCTTTAATAACAATTTATCCAAATCCTGGAATTTCACTTCCGGTGGCGTTTTCGGTACACACAAATTTCGTAAGAACACGTAACAATCTTCATTTAATGTATTTAGAAGAGTCGCACGCATTTTGTCGTCCTCCGTTATACCATTTGTTACGAAAAACTGTTTTAGCCGCTCGGAAAATATCGCGTAATCCGACTTTTCCGGATCAAACGTACTTAAATTTCCGCGAAAAGATGACATTTTCACCGACTACTTTTAACAACTTAGATCCGTAAGATCGACTGCGCCAATGATGTGTATGTATTTAATTTGAAATAATACACAACGTTTATTTACGAGAGTATATTATCGACTAACTAAGAGATACAATAATACAAATTCGAGCCGGCAAAAAAAAGGTAACAAATAATAATACAGCTATGCGGTGTAATATAAATAAACAACGGATATGGAACACATCTATTAAAAGAAAATTATCTGGTAGGATAATAAACGTACCTGCACACTATATTTTTTATGCAAAATCTGCGAGAAAATTACCAAAACCTTACGAGATGCAATATTTGCACCATGATTATTTTAAAGATTTCTCTGGTCTAAAGTTCATTAGCAAACTCCGCCCTGGTCATAAAGAAGGGGATCCCGAAGTTCACGATATTAGAGCCTTAAAATATAGCCCTGAAGGGTCAATTGAATTTAAGCTACGACATACTCATACTTTTGAAACGTTACCGGTCAGATTAAATCAAAATAATGTACAATGTGTCCCCATGGAAGATATTCCAAGTGTATACCAAAATAAGTTACAAATAAAAAAAAACCAAGTTTGAGCACCTTCAAGAATTAAAGGTAACAATAGAGCAAGACTATCGTTCATTTCACGACTCACTTGAAGACGAATAAAGCTAATATAATTTCAGTTTTTCTGCGTATTTATATGTATTAGGATTGGGTATCCACTTATCTTCTGAAAATAGGGTTTTTATTTGTTAAATAAATATTTTATAAATTTAAGTCGTGTTTTAGTATTCCTTTTTCAGTTTTTTTTTTAATTTTAAGTTCAATTTTATTCACTATATATTTTTTATGTAAATATCATTTACTATAAAAAAACACTATTTAATTTATCTATAAAGATAGAGATACAAAATAAATAGTGTAAGCTGCCTAACTCTAATCAAAATGACGAAATAACATGTGAATTTGCCTAACTCCGATAGTACCATTAAAAATTTTAAAAAAAATTATTATTTATTACTACACTACAGGAGAAAATCTAAACCACCCAATAAAAGTATCAAAGTGTTTATAGCCAAAAATATAAAAATTTAAAACGTTTTTTTTCTCTCCTGTAAAATTTACCTTTTTGGACTTAAGCACTTTTCATTATGACGGCGACAATATATTCTTTGTTATAAACTGATAGCAGCAGTTGTAAGAACCTCATGACTACAATTTATAATTTTTCAGTAACCCTATGCTTAAAATTAAAATTACAAAATCAATTGTTTTATTTGAAAGTATATAACTTTTAAACCCGTTACCGAAACTTTTGTCGTCTGAGTTCGTAGGTCGGTTCAGCGCAAACCAATGCTAATTTTGTTATTTGAACACTCAAGTACAAAATTCAGTATGCCAAAGAAATATATTCCAAAGCCAAAGAACTATAAGGATAGAGCTCTCGATAAAGCAGCAAATTTGGTGAGAACTTAAGATTTTTCTGCAAGAGCTGCTTTCTATATCGACAAATCGAAACTTAGTCGCTACACGAATAAGAAAAATTTGGTAAAACATGGGCAAAAACCAGCAATATCTGTAGAGGCCGAACAAAATTTATCTTCAAATTTGATAACAATAACCCAGTGGAGGTTTGCATTAACTAAGCGAGAAGTCCAAGATGCCGTGCAGATGCACTTGCAAGAGAGTAACCTTACAAAACGCTTTTCAAAAATGAACGTCCCGGCGACGATTGGTTTAGGAATTAGAAAGATCTTGCAGAACTCATATCCATGGTAAAAGAACTGAAGCAGGAAATCCGAGAAATGAAAGGCTCGCTAGACTACATTAACGAGCTTTTTGAAACAGAGAGGGTGCGTAACCGAGTCTTCGAAGGAATTATTGAAGAATTGAAAGCGGAAAATACGTGCCTAAAAAAAGAAATGGGCCATGTCACTGCTGTAATAAATACCATGGAGTATCAAAAAATAAAAAGTAACGTGGTAATTTCTGGTATCTGCCATGATAAACATGAAAAGCAAGAACAAATCGAGGCCAAAACATTGACCGTATTAAAACATATCGACGAAGGTATTAAAAATGCAGATATCACTGAAATCAAAATACAAAACACCAAATCAGATAAACCAATAGTGGTTGCTACATTCGCTAGTGAAAAGAATAAAACTGATTTGCTCAAAAAAAGATCGACAAAAGGAAAAATTACTGGAGAAGCGTGCGGCATTCCAAATATACGAAACATTTATATTAATGAGGAGCTAACATTTATGACTCTGAATCTTCTACGTGAGGCATCTAAACTAAAAGGGATAGGGTTTGATTTTGTCTGGAGCAGAAATGGTCAAGTGTTTGCACGGCGCAAGCAGGGGGAAGACGCAATAAAGATACATAATAGGTATTATTTGCAAGATATTGTGAAAAATGTAAGTGAATAAATAAGATAGTTTTAAATTAGGAGTAGTCAAAAATAAGTACAGTAGTCTATATTTCATTTTCATAAATGGCGCTTAACACAATCTGCGATGATGTTCAAGAATATATAACTAACGTTATTGATAGTATAGATGAGACATATTTCTTTAATTATGAGAATAGAGATTTAAATGTTATCCACTTTAATTTTAGGAGCTTAAGTAAAAATTTTGATAATTTGTTGGCATATTTAGCATATCTAGACAAAAATTTTGATGTAATTGCACTTTCCGAAACCTTTGGCTTAAAAGATAAAAAAAATAACCTAAATATACCGGGTTATATGTTCTGTTATAATGAAAGTACAACTAATAAAAATGATGGCTTTGCTTTTTATATTAAATCGGCATTGTTAAAAGCTGTTGAAACTGTAGAGATTAATAACTGTAAATTTCTTCGGGCAATTTTGAATAAAAATTCGTGTGAAATAGGCATTACCGGAATATATCGATGTCACGACATAAGACAATATGATTTAATTCAAAGTCTTGAAATATTTTACAATAATTTAACTCCAAAACTGGAGACAGAAATCTTTTGTGGTGACACAAATATTGATATAAAGGGAAAAAACGAAAACATATTGCATAAGTGCCTTTATTTAAATTTGTTTTCATCTCTAGGCTTTAGAAGCAAAATAAATGACTTTACTAGAGTAGATGGGCCACATAATTCATGTTTAGATCATTATTTTATAAAAACATTAAAAAAAACTAATGGGAGTATTCTCAGAGGTGGACATTCAGACCACTTCCCTATTTTGCTAAATATCATTTTAAAAGAAAAAACTCTAGTGTAAATAAATATATAAAAAAACTTGATGATTAAAAATTAAATGTATTTCTTCGATCAGAAAACTGGGGAAGTATTCTTGAAGAAAAAGAACCAAGTAAATGTGCCCACTTATTTATTGAAAAATTAAAATCATACATTAGTTTATCTACAAAAGAATCTTATATTAAATGTAAATATAGAAAGAAGAAATCTTGGTTGACGGGTAATTTATTAAGGTGTATAAGAGAAAGAGATAGGTTAAAAAAGATATCAACTTTAAACCCAAATAATTTAAATGCCAAGGAAATGTTTGTAAATTACAGAAAAATGTTGACAAAAATACTGAGTAAAGCTAAAGCTGTATATTTTAGGCAAATTTTTGAAATATGTAAACAAAACCCAAAAGAGTTGTGGAATAACATAAAATATGTCACTAATCAAAACTCAGCTAAGCCGAAAGTAACTAGTGTAATGGGGGAGTCAGGTTTGGTAACAACAGATCAAAAAATATCAGAGGAATTTAATAAATACTTTAGTACGGTGGGGCAAACACTAGCCGCTAAAATAAAAAAACCTCAAAACTATGTTATTAATCTTCAAAAAAACTGTAAAAGTAGTTTTTTTCTTAAACCTATTGTCAAAAGTGAACTTATTACTATAATTGGATCTTTGGGAAATAGTGATTCAAATGTTGATGATGGCATATCTAATAATTTTATTAAGAATTATAACAGATACTTGATAGTGCCTCTTTTACATCTGGTAAATACTATCTTTGGGTCTGGAGTTTACCCTGAAATTTTAAAAAATACAATCGTTATACCACTTCATAAATCAGGCCCAAGGGATGAGTTAAAAAATTACAGACCCATAGCTCTCACCAAAAGCATAAGTAAAGTTGTAGAAAAATGTATTAAATTGAGATTATGTAATTATATTGATAAAAATAACCTACTTAATGCAAATCAATATGGTTTTAAGACGGGAATGGGAACTGAGGATGCTTTAGTCAGGGTAGCTGACGACATAATAAATGCTTTTAACACCAATACAAAATGTATGACAATCTTCCTGGACCTGGCTAAGGCCTTTGATACTGTGCCGCACCACATCTTGATGGAAGCTTAGAAGCTAAAGGTATAAGAGGAATACCATTAAATTTATTAAAATCATTTCTTGAAAATCGTTACCAGCAAGTTAAGATAGGCGAGATTCACAGTAGTAAAATTCCAGTGAGGTGTGGTGTGCCACAGGGCACGGTCCTTGGTCCAATATTGTTCACTCTCTATATGGATAGTATATTTTTGGTAATAACAAGTGTGCAAGTTGTCTGTTACGCTGATGATACAGCTCTCATGGTTGGGGGTGGCATGTGGGATGAAGTGTTTCAAAAGGCCGAACAAGCTCTTGTTGAGGTTAAAAAATGGCTGGATTTTAGTTTATTATCTCTTAATATTGACAAGACTCATTTCATGTGTCACTCCATGACAAAAGCAGGATTACCTTATGACCTTGAGACTATTAAAATTCACGACAATGATTGTAGGAATATGAAAACTTGTAATTGTGTGCGGATTAGTGCAGTGGACGAAATTAAATATTTGGGTGTCTACTTTGATAGGCATCTAAAATGGGAGATACATGTGCAATATATCTGTGGTAAACTTAGAAAACTTATGTATAAATTCAATATATTAAGACAATGTTTGTCACGTAAAACAATACTAAATATTTACAAAGGTTTAGAAGAATCAATTATTAACTATGGAATTTGTATCTGGGGAGCCGCCAGTAAAACTTTCTTGAATCCTCTTGAAATCATACATTAGTTTATCTACAAAAGAATCTTATATTAAATGTAAATATAGAAAGAAGAAATCTTGGTTGACGGGTAATTTATTAAGGTGTATAAGAGAAAGAGATAGGTTAAAAAAGATATCAACTTTAAACCCAAATAATTTAAATGCCAAGGAAATGTTTGTAAATTACAGAAAAATGTTGACAAAAATACTGAGTAAAGCTAAAGCTGTATATTTTAGGCAAATTTTTGAAATATGTAAACAAAACCCAAAAGAGTTGTGGAATAACATAAAATATGTCACTAATCAAAACTCAGCTAAGCCGAAAGTAACTAGTGTAATGGGGGAGTCAGGTTTGGTAACAACTCTGGAACAAGCTCTTGTTGAGGTTAAAAAATGGCTGGATTTTAGTTTATTATCTCTTAATATTGACAAGACTCATTTCATGTGTCACTCCATGACAAAAGCAGGATTACCTTATGACCTTGAGACTATTAAAATTCACGACAATGATTGTAGGAATATGAAAACTTGTAATTGTGTGCGGATTAGTGCAGTGGACGAAATTAAATATTTGGGTGTCTACTTTGATAGGCATCTAAAATGGGAGATACATGTGCAATATATCTGTGGTAAACTTAGAAAACTTATGTATAAATTCTATATATTAAGACAATGTTTGTCACGTAAAACAATACTAAATATTTACAAAGGTTTAGTAGAATCAATTATTAACTATGGAATTTGTATCTGGGGAGCCGCCAGTAAAACTTTCTTGAATCCTCTTGAAATTACCCAAAAAAAAATTATAAAGATATCTCTTTTAAAAAATATAATGCATCATACCGAGTTACTATTCCAGGAATCTAAATTACTTACTATTACTAAATTATATTTAAAATCAATAATTAGACTCCTTAGTAACCAGAAAATTAACATTAATACATCAACCCACTCAATTGCAACTAGATTTGCACAAAGTAAATCAATGATCTTATCAACTCCAGTGCATTATACCGCAGTTCAGAAAAGTATAGTCTTCTTAGCTCCCAAAATATACAATCAATTGCCTCAGGAACTAAGAAATAAACCATTCTCTAAAATTAAACGGAAAGTTAATTCATGGCTACTAAACCTTCAAAAAGATATACTTCTGACAGTAATATAGATTATTTATAATATTTTATCACAATAGGTATGTACGTAGAATTGCTTGTTCTTTTCTCATTTTCTATTGTTCCGACTAACGACAAATAAAAAGCATTTTCTGCTTATATGTATATTTATTAATTGATGAGTATATAGACACACGCACAACTTTTTAAAAGTAATTGTGTGTCTAGTCTTAGGCAAGTATTATGTTGTATATTTTCCTAAAATAAAGAGATTATTTATTTATTTATTTATTTATTTATCCATTGAATCAATAGGAATATTTCCGATTTCAAATAAAAAATATCCTATAGAGAGAAATATCCTACGAAATTAAATAGACCCTCTTGATATACAGAGCGATCAGTTGGAAATTAATGAAACCCAAGAAAATATTGTTAATGAACAAGTAGGCTCAGAATCTAGAAATGGTTGCAGCACAAGTTTGGTATCAGCTGACAATGTAGTTTCTACGACATCTGCGAAACCAGAGAACAAAAATTCTTCATTGGAATGCATTTTGTTAAGTAAAATTAACAAGACACAGAAACGTCGCAAAATACTCAGCAGTAGTCAAATACTAACTAGTGGCGAATACGCAAAGCCAATTGAAAATATGGATAAAGAAAAAAGCAGAAAGAAAAAAAAGGTAGTTAAGAAGAATGAAAGAAGCAGAAACAGAAAGAAAAGAAAATTAAAAAAAAACTTCAAGTAGTTCAGAATCCGATTAAGAAGAAGAGGTTCAATACGATAAAGCGATATCGAAAACATGACAGTAACTGATTTGGTTAGAAAAAAAACTAATCAGGATGTTGTTCAAAGTGAATATGAAAGTAAGTGAGACAGAAGATATGCGATTATCACATTTAATCAGCGTCGGAAGAAATTTTATTATAACTGCTGGCGATTTCGTTTTGGTTAAATTTAAAACTAAAAATAAAAATATGCACTACATGGCTTTTATAAAAGAGTGGCTACTTAATAATGAATTTTGTGTTTATTATTTATGACGTAAGGGAAATAAATTTGTTTATTCAGTAGTTCCGGAAATCAGTAATATGGTAAAGGAAGATATTGTTTTAAAACTACCACCCCCAGATCCGCTTGCAGGAACATCTAGAATGGCAGATCTGTATTCCTTTCCAATAGATTTCAACAGATATTTAGTTCGTTAGATTCTCATTAGTAAAGTAATAAGTAAACATGTTCCTCTATGCCATTAAGTTATTTCTTTTTTTTTACTTATTTTATATGAAAGATTTTTTTTATGGTAAACACTTGTAAAACAACAGCTTGGAGTCCTTTGCTCAAGTTTTGACTCAATATTTAGTTTAAGAATCAATGGTTACTACTTAACAAATATTTTTGAACGCATTTTCCTATAAATAAATATTTTTGCATTTGTTTATTGTAAATTTTTTTTTTAAATGGTGTCTCAATTCTGCGAGTCCTATTTTTGATTTAGACGGCGAGTCCGACGCTTTATACCTAAATTTTACCACTATTTCATATTGCATCTGGGCTGTCTCATATTTGCACTTTTCCAAGGATAAATATGAGAGAGAGTTTTAATTTTTTTCCTTATAATATAGGTAAACTTGCTATGTTTCTATTATTGCAATATTTGTCTGATTATCAGTTACATCTTATAAAATTTTTTTCGATGCCTATAAAGGAGCCCAAGACCTGAAAAATACGAATGATTTAAAAAATGTCTCATTTTTACACCACTTTGCCCTAGGTCTTCATACCAGGTGGTACAGGAGTGACCTCTCTTTCTGATGGGTAGTATATAGCACCTGAGACTCAGTGGCGGCTTTTGGGGCAGAGCCACAGTGCCATGGCTCTACCTAATAAACGTTCAAAAAATATAAAATTTATTTTTTAAATTTTACTTCAGTCCAAAAAAATATCTGTATATTAATATTTAATACCAATTATAAAATTAAAATACTGGAACGCAGCCAGTGCAAGATTCCGCAAATTTCGCTAATGCGGAATCGAAGACGTAGTTGTGGCGCCAGGCCCCGTATCGATGCATGTTACATCGAATAATCACAGCAAATGTCCTTGAAAGAATGTGGTAAAGCTACGGCAAATTAAATAATTTTGGGCCAGGCTCCAAACCAATAGAATCTTTTCTAGCAAAACATGCGTGATATTGTTTGTTTTGATTATTCATCGGGCGTTCGTGGTTCCGTAGAGATCTTTTATTTTATTTGGCTGGCGTTTTCGGCTTTGTTGATGTTTTTTATTTTTATTAAATATTAAAAACAATGAATAAAATTAGTTTTTTAAAAGCAAATCCATTTCCAAATTAGATTAAGGTTTGGCCCTACCTCCCTGAACTGTCACGAGCCGCCACTGCTGAGACTGTATATCACAAGGGTTTTGTGATCCACATTGCAGGCATAAAGATGTGGCATCACTTCAATGGAATTTCATAAGGAGACTATCTGGTATACACATGGCTTTAAAATGAAAAATACACCTAGTGCAAGGCTCTGTCGTGGCGTCCAACATACCAGCACCGTATACTGGCTGGGGGAGCATGCTACTGCACACGCAACACAATCGTATTATTCTTCTTGGACAGCAGGGCTGCAGCGTTCAGCTCCTAGGAACGCAGGCCATGCTAGAAACGAGGGAGCGGACTCCCTTGCTAGACTGCAATCTGCGAAACAGCCAGTGGGGCTTAAATATATATAAATGTGTAGCAGTTGCATAAATGAAGGGTCTGCTGGACAAGTAATCCCTCCAAAGGCGGACCGAAATACCTAGCCTGAAACAGGTTAAGACACACACAGAAGGATCCTCTGCCTGTCTCACCAGACATTTACTGCGTTTAAAAAAACGCAAAATTCGGCTGGTGACGAATCTTTTAACCGGACAATGGCATTTAAGGCGCCATCTCCACACCTTCGGCATTGCGAAAAACCCGGAATGCCGGTGGTATTCGGAGGATGAAACTGTAGACCACGTTATCGGGAAGTGTCTAGCTTCACGGGTGCTACGTTCAAATTCTTGGGTAACATCTACAGTATACCTGAAACTTTAGGTCCTACAAACCAGAAAGCCTCATTAGTTTTTCCAAGACTATTGGTCTAACCGAAAGTTACCATTTCGGTGGGGGACCCGTGGTGGCCTATTAGGAGACCTATATGCTGCCCACTGCGCTACAAATTACAACGTCTCCATATAAAATCATATAAAATAAGCTTATGGTAGTAGAGTGACAGATTACAAAATAAATATAAATATACGTTAAAAAAATCATCCATTATTCTCAAAGAGACTTTAATATTATGTAACAAGGAAAAGAATAAAATTAAAGTCAAAGTCTCACAAATGTAGCATCTATTGGTTACGTTACGCGTGTCGCTCCTTCGTTATTAACTCCTCAAAGAGTTAAGGAGTAGTAATAAATGATATACCGTTGTTTAAAGTTGAGAAATGATGGTCAAAAAATATAATTTTCAACACAAGTTCAGCAAAACACTGATAATTTCTTAAAAATGTAAACAGTTGGGTTTGAATTTACTGTTGATCAATTTACCGTGATCCACGGAAGTGTTAATTTTTTTTGATTTTCTATGAATACCTATAATTTTAAATACCCAAGAAAAATTTATTAAATTTTTTTTTTGAATCTTTGAGCATTTGGTCTATTCCTCGTTTTCGGTTTATCGTTGATTTTTGGGACACTATATACATATATACTGGTATATTTTTAGTTATATTTTTATTATGAAAAACTAAATGTTTTTAACGGTTATAAAGCTTCCCAACTTTACCCTAAATCAGTGCATAAATATTTTATAGTAGTATATAAGGCAACGCAACATTACAAAGCTAAAACTTCCCGTTTAAATTGAGTTGTCTACAATCCCGGGATGTTTGTTTTAGATCTTAATCTGGCCACAATCAATCTCATAGGGGGCAGTACGTTCCGCAGCAACGCGGCACCCTACCGAGGATGACAAAGCCACGATGCGAGCGCCAGACCGAGATTTTAATGAGCGATACATTCAGGGAGAAATATGAATTACATTTCAATAAAGAGTGTTTCATTATTATGTCTTCTTTTTTTCGTTTTAGTTCTGTCAATATGTTACAAATCTCTCCTGGGATATCTTGATAAGTAACCATAGCTTGATTAATTAGTTTTGGATAATAGAAAGTTGGACTTAACTGATCCTTATGTAATGGTTAAATTTATCTCTTATACAGTGCTTTTCTTTAATGTCCCTCCTTTCTTCATTTTTTAAATGGATCAATTAAATATATTAAAACTTAAGGTAATGCAATTGATGAATAAATACATTGTTTTAAAGCAAAAGTGGCAGATGAAAATTTTAAGATAACTGCTGAGCGCCATCTTGGAAAAAAATTTAATAAAAAGGGTGATCTTGTAGCACAATATTTCGAAGCTCCTGACGAGTACTTGATAACCCTAGAAAATAAATTCAATATATTTACCTACTACAAAATGGTGGTACATTTAATAATTATCTGAATACATTAACAATAAACTTGATATATTGAATAAATACATTGAGTTCAATTGAAAAGATGATTGCCTTGAACTTCTTAACATAAGAATAGTTGGTCCGAAATTTGACACCGAACATTTTCAAATACACTAACATCGATATTTCTACAAATATTCGTTATTATCTGATGTAAATTCAATACTGAAGCAGGTTCAATTTCGTACATCTTTTGCTTCAAAACGCCCCATAAAAAAAGTCTAGAGGTGTCAAATCTGGCGAACGAGCTGGCCATTCTACAGGTCCTCGACGGCAAATCCAATGACCGGGGAAATTGTTATCTATAGTTATAGTTATCCATTAATAGTTACGAACTTGTCTGGATTAGTGTGGTATAGGTATGGATAGGTATGGTATGTAGTAGGTGTAGAGTAGTGTTTATTTTTTCTGGATATTCAGTATGAGTTTCCCGGAAGACGTGTGGATAAGTGTCACTCCAATAACTACAATTTTGTCTATGAACATTACCGTTGAGAAAAAATGTACATTCATCACTAAAACAAATATTATGAAGATAGGTAGGATGCCGTGCAATGGTTTCCGTCATAGTTTCGCAGAATTCTGGTCTTCGATCAGGGTCATTTTCAGTTAACTGGGGTACCTACCATTTGTACGGATGATACTTATTTCTTTTCAAAAGTCTCCATACAGTAAAAGGACAAACCTCTTGTTCATTCGCGACAGAAGAAGTTGTTGGGGATTAACTATCATCTCACCAATTATTGCAACTTGCTTTTCTTCCGAAATGGACCGACGTCCTGGGGGCTTTTTGTTGTTGACCTAGCAGTAGTTGTAAATTTGGATACGAGTTTTCGTAATAAATATTTTTTACAAATAGGATGATTTGGGAAACGATCGTTGAAAATCCTTTCAGTTTCGTGAAAGTTACGCGTCGCACCGGAAATAAAAATCGCTTCGATTTTTTCTTCCAATGGACGAGAATTGACCATTTTAAACTACTACCACTAAAACCGAAAATTAAATGAGAATATTTTAACTGCACAATGATCTTTGTTTTTGTACTGACATTTTTGTCACTGTCAACAAAAAAAAAACCAAAACAAACTTTTATCGGAATTATCGTTGTCGCTATGGATATGGCAGAGAATGACAATTATTTGTAGAGAATGCATGTCAGTGTTTTGGTTCAGATAATTATTAAGCCGTTTAAGGACTGTACTACTCCAACCTAAAAGTTTTCTAATACATTTATTTAAAAAGATATAAAGATCAAAGGTTTTACCAGACGAAATGCATAATCTGTGATGCGCATTTTGATCAATATACATATAATCTCTAATGTAACGTGGATAGATAAAACACTTGACAGGCCCTAAAAAAATGTTCCCTCCTTCTGACGGGCAGTTACTGGATGGCACCTAAGAGAGTGAACTGAAATGGTGTACGGAAGCAATACTTTGGAACCTTGTGATCCGAGATTATTACTGAGTTGATTGCATCACAGATTCTTGATATTTTTTGGTAATCTGTCAAGTTAGCTTGACTGTTATTTCTCATTCGCTTCAGTCCCAGCTTCGCTTCTCCTTGAATCACCAGGTCTAATGGTGAGAGGTTAAGAAAAACTTCCATGAATGCGATTGGTGTAGATTTAATGGCTCCTGCTGTGCCTAGACATGCGAGTATTCTGCTTCACTTAAGTCTTGCTCCTACTTGCATGGTTTTTGGCCACCACATTAACGCAACATAAGTTATAGTGGACACTACTACTCTGGTATAGATCCAGTGTGCTATTTTGGGCTGTAATCTGATTCCGGTCACTAGGTTATTCAGTCGAGATGTTTGTTTCAGCTTAATTTAGAGTCCTAAATAGCCCCAGATATTTTATCTCTCGCAACATAGGAGTTTTTTTACCATGCAAGAATAGTGGCCCAAGGTAATCTTTCGACTTTTGGTAAATGGTACAATTGCGGATTTAAGGGGACTGATCTTAAAACCTTTCCTCTCTGTCCAGATTTTCACGATGTTCAGAACAGCCTGCATTGTTTCTCATCGTCGTATTACAATTTTTTTGACTAGTATCACCAAGTCAAAAACTAAAGCTCTATATCTTTTTTCCTTACAACTTAGGACTTAGAAAGGCTTTTAGAGTTTTATTCAGCATTTTACTATCCTGATTCTGAGCATGCAGTCTATCTACCGGCATGCTCTGGCGTCTATTCCAAGTTCTTCTGCGGTCCTTGTAATAGACTCGAATGTCAGACGAATTGACAAAAGCTCCTTCAACGTCCAAGAAGTTAACTCGTCGGTTTCCAGAGTCTTCTCTACCATAGTAACGAACCTATGCAGCGTCGTCTCTATAGATTTGCAGTAGAGGGTTTTCAACCAATGCTCTATCCCCGAAGTGTCTATTGAGCATGTGTTTTTCTAGTGTCTTCAGAAGAAAGAACTTCAGTCAGCCCATCTTTTTGGTAAGGGTCTGGTCATGTTCAGTTTCTCCTTGTATGCGGCTTTGGCGAGTCTATCGTATCCAATTCTGTCGACTTGCTCCCTTCACTCCTTTTATCTTCCTTGTGACCATCTACGAACATCTGATAACTTATCCCATCACTCTCGGATCTCATTGCTTCGCAGCCTATCCCTCAGTGCAATCACTCGTAGGGCCCTCATTTGGCCGATTTGTGTCTGCTCTTGTTTCTGCTGAGCCAGAGAGGATGGATCTTACTGCTGATCTGTAAATCCTGGATTTGATTTTTAATTTAATTTAATTTATTCATACATCAATACATAATAATATAAATTACATGAATGTAGGAATGTAGGAACATACTCATAGGCACCTAGGTAACTTAAAACCTGAATGAGCCTGTTAACAAGATTTTTTATATTACAAAATATCAATAAATCCATCTGATGCTAATTTATATTCACTTAAGACCTAAACTACATATTCGGTTACTTAAATCTAACCTATATAAATTCCAATTTATAATTTTAACTGCTGTTAAATAGTTCTTTAACTTTTTTATTATTTGTATAAATATAATGTCTGCAAGATTTCTTAAATTTTTTTTTATTCGCTATTTTTCTTATATCTTTTGGAACTAAATTAAATATTTTTGGTGCAAAATAATTTATAAAACGCTTATTTAAATTTGTATTACTTTTGGGAGTTTTTAAGTGTTCATTCATCTTATTGCGAGTATTAAAGGTATGTGTTACAGCAATATTCAGTTCAGGATTTTTATGAACAAAGCAACAAACTTCCAAAACATAAAGTGATCGGACATCAAATATATCACATGAGTACAATAAATTGGTTGAATATAGTTTATTTTTCCCAAACATGATTTTTAAAATATAATTTTGTACCACATTTAAGGGTTTCAAAGAAGTTTGGTACAGTCCACCCCATGCAACAATACCGTATCTAATCAATGACTCAACCAATGCCCTATAAACTGCAACCAACAATTTCCGGCTTAAGATTTGTTTTAGAATGTAAAATTTGTGTAAGAGTTTTCGAATATTTTTGGTTAGATTTAAAATGTGGTGATTCCATTTTAGATGCTTATCAATAGTAACACCCAAATATTTAGTGAAGTAAACTTCTTTAATAATATTATCCTGTTGTGTATTGTTTTCTATATCAAGAGAATTAAATGATGGGCGGTTTGCTTCAGTTAATGAAAATGCAATATAGTGAGTTTTTGATATGTTAAGTGATAATTTAAAAGTGTCTAGCCAGTTTTTTATCTTACGTATTCCGATTATTGCACTGTCTTTCACATTTTCCCATGTTGTTCCAGAGAAAATTATTGCCGTATCATCTGCGTATGATATAACAGCACCATCTTTAATTTTTAATTCTGTTAGTGAGTTAATATATGTAATGAACAGTAAAGGTCCTAACACGGTTCCCTGAGGTATTCCTATTTTTATTTCTAATGGTTCACTTAATGTATCCTCAATTTTTAAATATTGCTGCCTTCCAGTTAAATAACTTTGAAAAACCTCCAATACTGGGCCCCTAACTCCATTTGAAGATAAAACATCCAAGAGAAGATCATAGGGCACAGCATCAAAGGCCTTTGCCAAATCCAGGAATACTGTAATACATTTCTTGTTCTTTTCCAGTTTATCTGTTATTTGTTTAGTAAGTTGATATAGGGCATCTGTTGTACTTGACCCACTAAGAAAACCGTATTGTCGTTTCGATATTAAGTTTTTACTTTGCAAAAATGTCATTAACCTATCTTTCAGGCACTTCTCAAAACTTTAGCAAAATTATTTATTACACTGATTGGTCGATAATTATTTATATTACTTTTTTCTCCGGATTTAAAAATAGGTGACACAATTGATATTTTAAATTGTTCAGGGACTTTTCCCGTAGTGAATATTAAATTAATAATATGGGCGAGGGGGCGAACTAAAAATAAATGTGTCTTTTTTATTAAAGAAGAGGTAAAGTTATCTATCCCTGGAGAGCTATTGTTCTTAAGATTGTTAATCTGTTTAATTATATCATTATTATCAACTGGACTTAAATAAAATGAACTCAACAAGGCTGTATTTACATCTATTTCATTCTGGCTAGTTTTAATTTTGTTATACATTTCCAGTCCAATGTTAGTAAAGTAATTGTTACAATAATCGGCCAAACTCTTGATATTCGTAAAGGGGATGTTAGTTTTATTATTTACAATGGGAAGTATGTTTTTTTTAATTTTTGACTGACCATTAGTCGCTTCTGTTATTAATTTGTAAACTCTTTTAAGATTACTGCCAGCATTTTCAATTTCCGTTTTATAATATGTGTGTTTAGTTTTATTTATTAGTTTATTTAGGTTATTTCTATAATTTTTGTAAATCAGATTATCATTTTCATTAAAAGTTTGCAAAAGTAGTTTTTTCATTTTGTCTCTTTTCTTTATACTGGTTATTATACCATTGGTTATCCAAGGTTTACGTTTTTCATATTCTTTTATGTGAATCGTCTTTGTGTAACTGGCCTGGTCGCGATAGGTTACTAAAATTTTATAAAAACTATCTGTTGCTCTGGCTGAATCCGTTTCAGATAGGACAGTGTTCCAGCTTTCTTCTTGTAAAAGATTATAGAAAATTTGTTCATTTAGTCTATTTATTTTTTTAATTATATGTTTATTTTTATTGCAATTAAAATTTTTTTTAGATATGTTTAACATAACGGGATAGTGATCTGTCACATCAGCATGTAGTAAATATGAGTTGACCTGCATCGTATTATTATTTTTTTTGTTAAAGAAAATGTGATCAAGACATGTACTTGTTTCTGGGGTAATTCTTGTCGGAGAGTTTACACATGATAAAAAGCCGAAGTGATTTAAAAGGGAAAGATATGAGTTTACGCAGTCATCATCCTTGTTTAAAATATTTATGTTAATATCACCCAAAAAAATATTAAATTCACTTTTTTTACATTCTTGTAAATAAATTCCAAGGTCATTCAAAAAAAGGCGTTTATCTGTATTAGGGGTTCTGTAAGTGCAAATCACGCTGATAGTAGTGGCATCTTTTTTTAGATTGATCTGACTCAGTGTAACATTTGAATTTTTAAGTAAAACGTGATTAATATCAAAAGTTATATCGGATTTTACAAAAATGACAACACCATCATTTCTATTATATTTTGCTCCATTATAAAACATCTTATAGCCGTCAATATTATATTGATTGTCATAACTTTCAAAAGATTCTCCCAAAACAATTATATCGCTAAAATTTAACTCATAAGCTTGCAAGTATGCTACTAGTTCATTAAAATTCTTATGTATAGATCTAATATTAAAATGTAAAATATTAAAAAAAATATTATTGAGATTAATTTTACTTGTAATTGATTCACTGTCGACAGTCTCCTGATGCAATACATTATCCAGAACTTCTAGGTTTTGTAATAGTACTATTTCAGGTTGTTCACATACCATTAAGATTACCCATGATAATCTATTTTCGTTCGCAGAAGATTCAACTGGTACTGATAAGATGGACATTCTGGGTTGTTTGCTTCATGAACTGTGTTGTAATTACTTTTGTATTTCATGTTTGCTGAAATGCAGTTGACGCATTTTTTTTGTAATTTCGGACATTCAGATACATCATGTTTGTTGGAGCAAAATTCACATACAGCTTCATTAGGACAATTTTCAATTTTGTGGTAAAATTGTTGACACTTAAATGATGATTATCGACATGTATTTGTTTTTCCAAATATTATTATGTAGACATACACTCTTGCTGCTTTATTTACTCGTATTTTTACCTCGCCATATGTAATTCGATTGCTCGAAGCAACTCTCTCCAGGGACAAATTTCGAAATTTTGGAAAAAAACATGGACCTAAATCGGGTGCGGAGTATGTATCCAGTATACAATATATGAACCTTGGTTGTTTCCGAGTTCACGTTCATCTCTCCTAAACCTACATAAAATGTGGGGTCTGTTTGTTTGCAGCTGTTAGTACACGGCGTTTAGGTTAGTGTTCAGTGCTCTTATATTACATAGATCTACTCTTAAATGTTTCATGCCTGTTGAATCCTCCAGATCTACCTCCACCCAGAGATTCGAACGAAAGGCTATTTTAACTCCAGATTATTTCTGACCCATAGGATGAGCTGCAGGATAGAAAAATAGTAGGAATAAATTTTATTGGTTATTGAAATTACAGTAAAAAGATAGTTTAAGGATATTATTTATTAGTGCATACATAAAGTTTTACATTATGAAGATATAAGAATCCGAACTGTATAAACTGTAACATTGTAATTTATTTAAATTTGGATATAACATTAATAAAACAGACTACAATTCGTGGTCGCACTATCAAGTAAGTCGCTTTTGCTAAAGCCATCCGCATCCACGCAATAATATTTTTTCTTGCCGGTAGAATCAGTTGTTTCCTGCAACACTTCATAATTACCATTACCATCACACGAAAGAGAAGGACCGTAAACATAAGTATCTCTAGCACAATCTAAAATAAAAAAGAACAATGGTATACTCTTCATCCTAATTTATTACTTAGGATTGTTTTACCAAAACGCAGGATTTGAATTGCAAGCCATATTTGACATTTATAATATCACATGAGTATAACGTGACAGATCAAAAATTGATAGATGGGAGTAAACCTGGAGAATTACACGGTAAAACAAGACGTCCTGATTATCAAAAATTAATATCAAATTGGTAAAGCCACTAATCGTAAAGTGGGTCTATTGTTCGGTTGAAATAATGTTCCTAATGCATATACTGTGAAAAGAATAATCAAAAAAGTCGAAAGTACTCGTTTGGTTAGTTTTGTGAAACACATGATACGAGCTCGTAAAGCTCGTTCAGATTAAAATATCACGGCAGTTCGGTAGAGTGTGACAAAAAGGCCAGATACGTCAAGTCAATTTTGTAAACAAAATCATTTTCAGTAATAAGGTTCATTTTCACCCCAATGACTTGGTTAATAAGCAAAACTGTTGCATTTGTGGCTTGGAAAATTTACAAGTTATTCATCAGAAAGCAATGCATCCATAACGCATCACTCTATGGTATGCATTATGGTCGGGAGGAAGAATTGGATCGTTTTTCCTTGAACGCGAAAAAGGTAATGCAGGAACGGTGAATAGAGAACGTTATGGTAATATGATAGCCCAGTTTTATATGCCTCATTTGAAAACTATTGGTCTTAACGACATGTGGTTTAAACAAGAGTACCACATGTACTGCCCGTGAAACATCAACAATCTAGCACGTGCACGAGCTTGCTTCTGGTCGTGGCATTTCCCGATTTGGTGACCAGAATTGGCCTCCAGGCTCTTGCAATTTTAAGCCTTTAGCTTTATACCTTTCTGAAGTTTACACAGGTTTAAGTTAATAAGTCTGCAACCATTTAAGAATTGAAAAATTGGGCAAATATATTATGATATTTGAGAAATTTATATCTAAGGGAAAGCCTGAGAAGAGACTACTCTAATAAAACATCATTATCTCTATAAATAATCAAGGTCCCTTGTTGGGGTCATTTACAAAGATTATGTGATGCTTAGGCATATAAGGCGTTGAAGTTTATCTACTTGTAATACAATTTAAGCTTTCTCCATTTAGGGTTATCAAACAATAGCCCCGTATGTAAGAAGAGGCTTGACGATAGATAAGTAGATCCAGGTAAAGATCTTAGACGACGAAACGATCTTAGTTGCGAAAGGCACCAGGAGCTATCGAAAGCTCTCTTGAGATCCAAAACCCGTAGGTGGTCTTTTTAATTTTAACTTAATTCATACTGGACGAGTTTATAATTCTGTATGATACCTAGGAACCATACTGTTCTGAAGTATTTTAGCTGCATGCCTCTAAGGGATAGTGGTGTGCCGTTAGGTTATGTCTCGTTGTTAGTGAAGGTACTCCTTAGTAGGAGCTCTGCTTTTTGGGGTTAATATTTGTCCCTACTCGAAGCTTAGTGGCAGATATATGGAATAGAATAGACTAATCAATAGATCTGGTAGGCATGGGTTCATATACAGTGGTCTTTCAACTAAGATGCCTTCTTGCCTTAGTCGGTAAAATTAATTGGTCGGTAAAATTTGGGATTCGAGTAGTCACTTTTCCCAGGTTTTGTATTAAAGACTACTTTTAGTTCTCGCCATTGCTTTGGAACATAGGCCTGGCAAGGGAGGTCAGAAGTAAGCATATCTAGGCATATTGAAAGAGGATATATGGACTCACGAACCGAATCGAATATCCAATTTTGTGTAATAAGCTCTAGCACTTCCAGTTAGGGTGGGGAAACAAAGCATGTGCAAGGTTACTTCCTTTGGTTCTCTGGTTGCCTTGCCTGAAAAAGCCAATAAGCAGAAACACGTATCGATAAACTTTTTTTTGTCATTACAAATTTTTTTACACGTCTCTAGTATGTAGTAGTTGTTAAACTCTAATTACTTACTGCAAGTGAGTTTATCTTTTAGCCCAGAAAGATTTGCTTGCCATGTTCCAATCTTAGTGTTATTTCTCCATGTGCAGTATGCTCTGTAATTAAAAAATGGATATGTTTTTTATAATATACAGCTACATAGCTACCTAATATTAACAAAGTCCTAACGAAAGCACATAAAGTGCTCTAAAAGAATCTGCTATCAAGAAAACTAAATCACCAATCTAATCAAAGGTACTACAAGTAGAAATCTATAAATTGAACAATTAAATACACATCTGTGACCCGGCTTAATCAAATAATATAATTGATCTATTTCATAAAAAAGAGCCGACTACATATTGCAGCAAATACTGGCAATTTCCTTGACTTGCCATACAAATATGCTAATATAATCCAGCTCACCAATTTGCTCTCAAGCAAGTAGGATTTTTTTAAGTCGAATACAAAAACAAATAAATATCAGGCAACTATTAGAAAAAGGTAGAGAATACTATATATGTTTTATAGATTATAAAATGGCTCAGATGTTAAGTGACCCAAAGTATAGAATATACTTTTATAAAATAACTAACATAATTGCTCTCATTAAGACGCTATAAATAGATCATCCCCAGTACCACTGTGGTAACATCAATAAATAAATAAAGGAAAATCATCATAAGGGCGCCCAACAAGGAGGTTTGCTCTTACTGTTACTGTATAATATAAATAGTTAGTATATAATGTGAATTCTTATTTTGAAGAACTGGCATAGGAAACTCAAGATCGGTGGTATGTAGACGATACGATCTTTACCACTGCTGATAAAAAAAGCTTACATTATCAACTTATTGAAGAACATTAGTTAAGAATATGACTTATAAATTAATTTCAACAAAATGATTAATAATAGGAAAAATGAAGCACTTCTCTTGATTTTCTTTTAGTACTGCCAACTACCATCGAAGTAATAAAATTGAGAAAATCCAAAAATCTCATCCATTCTTCTCTAAGAGACCAACATACAAAATTGACGAAAAACAAATAAAAACACAAAGTCACACAACATGTAATTTAACGGGCTAAATTACATGTTGTGAGACCGTGACTTTGTGTTTTTATTTGTTTTTCGTCAAAATTGAGGAAAGGTAGAAAGGTAAATTAAGCCACCGGAATATTGCCCGTAAAATTTCCGCTGATGGAACACCGTATTTGAGACGTAATGCTGGTGTAGAATTCTGAGATTATATTTGACAGACAGAAGAGTAAACATTTCAGCCCTGAACGAGAACAAGCCTGAGCAGCGATGGACTCAAGGATAAACTTAACGGAAACGTAAGTATGCAAACTCAACGATCCGATGGTCTGGTTTAGCCTACATGTGAACAAACTTAAATATAGAAACAATTGCCTATGAAGCATGTACGTGAGGCTAATTGTATAAAGATACAGTAATTTTAATTTCGTAAATAATATGAAATTGAAATAAGACATCATATATTCAGTACCAGCTGAATGCCCGCGGCGTTGCTCGCGTGAAAATAAAAGAAAAGTCGAAGAAGGCCTCCAATAATAGTAAATGCAATCCACAATACACAAAAATAAAATCCGAAGCCTCGCCTCATTGATAGTACATGCAACCCACAATTGCCACGCCGTTTTTCTTGAGGTCAAGGGGCGCGATTAATATAATATAATTATTATAAAACCAAGACACAAATAATCTTAAAAATGATTCGTTAGATGCAGAGCGAGCGGTAAGACTGAGTCGAGCCACCTCTCGGGTCTCGCATGGACCCGCCTTATTGTTGTCTACCAAAATATAAATAATACAGAGGCACTTTTTCAATCGTATTTATTAATTAGTTTTATGCTGCTATGCGATATTTATCATATCACTAACACCCCTTATCGGTGATATTTCAAAAAGTTCGTTGGTATCCGGGGCCTAAATTATAAAAAAAACATTGTTGCAGTTAATTTTTTTTTCTTAAGTTGATGCCTGCGACTCGTTGGTGCGGGCAGTCTCCGTTCAAACTCTAAAGCCACGCCCCCTTAGATCTCGAGGTCACGGCTAACAATTTTCCTATTTTTTACCCCTTATCGGTGGAATTTCGAAAAATCCGATCTTATCCGGTGCCTACATTATAAAAGGAACCCGCTGGCAAAATTTCACGTTTCTAGCTATTGTAGTTTGGGCTCTGCGATGATGAGTCAGTCAGTCAGGACAAACTCTTTTATATATATAGATTGAATAACTCACTCAGTAACTCTAATAGCAATTACGTATATAATAATAAAAATTACTTACATTCCACTAGATATTGAATATGCACCGTATCCACCATCGGCATCACACAGAAGCGTATCGGCTGCAACGACCTGAACACCGTGAGCCTTTAATTTGGCTGTTATCATTGCTGTAGCGAATTTTTTACTTTCGCACTGCCGTAAATATTGAATTCCGACGGTTCCTTCTGAATCTGTAAAACAAATATTACATTATAGAAATAAGTGAAGGATTAATTTAAATCAGAACCTACAACAAGGTAGTTTCTTCATTGCCTTAGATGGTACTACTGGTGAAGTTAGTTCTCCAGTTAGTGGCTCGGTACACCAACAAATTTCTTTTTCCATATCGCATTGTAGTTTTTCATAGTTTCCCACACTATCACAATGTAACGAGGCAAAACTGCGGCCGGCTGATTCTAGTTCGTATTTTTTTCTGCTACAAGCTAAAAATATAAAAAAATGTTGAATTGTGCACTTAATATGCACTAAATGTTACTAAAATGACCAACTTGTGTTTCTACTTAATGATGTATGCACGGTAACTAAAAATAGACTAGACTTGTAGTAGTAAACTATTAACTTGTACGTACTTCACAGTAGTAATCTTAACTGAAGCAAATTATTAATCTAATAAAACATCCGTATATTAATTTGTAGATAGAATTTTTGATGGTACGGAAATAGTTTTCTGGATCTATTAAAAGCGATTAATAGTCTTAACCATCAGATACTGATCGAAAAGCCAAAGAAATACATGATTTGTGGTTTTATTTTAAAATAGGTAACTTATGAATAATGAATATGAATTCAAGACCAAAATAATAATTACTTTAAAAGATCAAGACTTTGTTCAGAGGAGGACTATCCGTATCTTGAGGTTACTCAGAGCTGTGTCATGAGGTTCCTTCTCTTTTTTTTATATGAACATGGAAACTAAGAAAATACTCGACGATGATCATCTAATGTCATTTTTTTAAATTATTCTAACGATATTACTACGGCATTATGCCAAAGGGTTTAAATTTCGATCAATACAAGAACGACTTTGCACAAGAAGACTTATCTCGATAGATAAAAATAATAAAATTTGACATTTTCTAATTAATCGAATAAAGTACTTACCACAAGTCATATTTGCTGAGTCCACATAAAGGGCTTCTCCAAATAAACGTATACCATGAGAACTATAGCAAAAGCACCTAAAAATTGAATGAGATCATTGAAATCAAACTATAGGTTTAGGTGTATTAGCTTAATTCTGTATTTACAATATGAAGTAGTTCATAAGTTTTTCAGCTGTGCGTGAAAATCAGGTTCACAACCTGCCAAAGTAAAGATAATTTAAAAATTATATAGCTTTAGGAAAAAACTACTGTGAAATGAAGTACTTAACTGTTGTTAATGATCTCTTTGACACGCGAATTGCTGCCTTTTTTTTTGTAAATGCGTTGAAAGGTCTTATGCAAGAGGCGTATGAAAAACATAGAAACTCGATTTATTTCAACAAAAGTCTATAAATAAATATGCTTACAAAGTATTTATACAATAATTGAACGGTTACGACTAACTCAAATTGAGAACGGAGCATATGTCAGTTACCAGTGACCTATTTTTCTTATCCGGGCCCTTGTAGATGTTTAAGGCATCAAATAAATCGATTAATATTTAAACGATACATGGAGAAATCAACGATTTTTCGCGAGGACACAAGTGGTACACCCCACAATGTGCCAAAGGTTAAGCAGAAATATTTCGGAACAGCGCACATAGGGGTATTTCATTAATCTAAGCGGCCAAAATTGTTTTTTTTTGTTTTTATCTATGCCAAAGGATATTTTAAAGTAAATAACATCTTATTTTAATAAGTCAAGTATATTTAATATAAAAAAAATTAATAATGATAAAAAAACTAACATTCGTCAAATAAAATATCATCTTCGCTGTCTGATGGATCTGCAGTAGTTACGCTGTCTGGAGGACTGGCAGGCATCAGAAGTGTTATGGTTTCTGGTAGAAAAGATCTCAATTTTCTTCTGTTTACTTTCCTTATGCTTAATAATTTAATACCGGATCGGAACTTAAAAGAAGCCGATTAAAAATGTCCCTGTTGCAGTCCTTCCTGGAGAATTTTCGGCCAAAATCTTGACGTTATGCTCGGAAATGTTTATTTCGGGCTTTTGCAGCCTCTTCGGAGAGCTGTCCAATGGGCAATAATGCATTTTTTATTATAACTGCACCATGAATAAGTACTTTATGCATAGTTGGACTCATTGGGTGCCAAGGGTACAAACTAACATATAACCTAGCAGTTTCCAATGCATATATGTTGTATTTTTCATGATTAATTATATACCCACTTGAAATTACTTCCAAAATTACTTTTAGTCTATAGATTAGCTCATAGCTAATGCCAGTTATTTCTGATGACAGTTTTGTGTCCTCGAAAAACCTCCTGCTCGTGTTGCCGTCATTTGTATTGCCGAAATTAGCCTTTGGCATATCCACTAAGAGTCCAGTTTCTCGGCTAAATCTTTCCTGAATTTCCAGCTTTCTCTCCTTTTCCATACTTTTTTCTGTTTCGGTCTTTCGTTCTCTGTATTTTTTCACCGGCAATTTATATGCCAAGTGGAGGATAGTTTCGAAAAAGCGAATTCTCGCATGTAAAATTGAGAGTCCAAACTCTAAAGCTTCAGAACAGACTGGCTTTTCTAGATTTAACTAGTTAAATTCTTTGGAGGTTGCACCACATATATAGCACTTGCTGGTTGATTTAGTGCCTGTAGCTGCATTGCAGACCTTTCCATCTACCATTGTCATGATAAAGACATGCCTAACTAACAATTCTTTTTCTTGTAAATTAACACGTGTTGGTTGAAGTCCCTGTATAGACTTATTTATATACTCAATTTCTTCCTGCGTAACATCTGTACTTTCTTTTACGAATCGAAACCTTATTGGTATACAGTACCTGGGAGATGAGGGAGTAGGATTTTCCCAGACTATATTTTTACCTTCTTTACCACAAACTAGTCTTAGAGGTACAAAACAGCTTTGAAATATGTTAGCGTCTGAGTCGGCGTCATTTTCAAATTTTTGTTTGAATTGACATTGTTGTGAGCCATCACAGCCCCATTTGCAAATAACCTTTAAACTGTCTTTTTCTTCCTCTCTCAGCGTTATTAGAACTTCGTTCAGGTAGGTAGATAAACGCATTACGGTGAGATCAACCAAAGCTTGCAAATTACTTTCGGCACTGGTATTGGTTACGTTGCATTCTTCTGTTGGTGGGTAACATTTTTGTTTTTCTTTGTGTAAAAGACTGTAACAAGGAAAAAACTTTTTGTTCGTATTTCGGATTACCCCATATTGTCTTCGAGTTAAATCTGCTTCCACAAACATTGATAGCGCCTCCGATGGAGCAAGTTGGGTAGGCTCTTTGGTTTTTGTTTCTGAAAACGCCTTCTTATATTTCGTAACACATAACGGGCTACTTGTGGTTATTTCCTTTAGTATGTCGGAAGCATCGCGTTTTCCGCTTTTTCGCAACTCAACCTGAGCAGCATGAATGATAACTTCCTTGGCTAATGAAGCCCGTATTTCTTCGGTTTTTCTTCTTTTAGTCCTTTCACTTGATTCTTCAAACATCTTAGGTGGTCGGCCTGGCCTTTTTTGAATAACCACGGGAATTTCAATAGTTCCTTCTAACCATGATTAATTGTATTTTAAAAACACGTCTTCCTTCTTATGGGCCTTTACCCACCTTTGCTTCGTTTGTGATTTAAAACGTGCAAAACTGGCTTTAAAACTTTCAATTTGATCTTCTGTAAAATTGTCACAGGACAAAATTTGATCCTTCAAAGCATTTAGTTTTTCTTCCAAACTTGGTAGACCCAGGGCCTGCATACGGTCGAACATGTTTCTACGGGTCACTAGTTTTACTCCCGAGGGACCTTGGCAATCTATAACAAAAAAATGTTCGCCTGTTATTACTCTTACAATAACAATGTTTTTATTTTATTTTTATTCAGATAAAACAAATCAATTCACAGGACTAAAACCTTTAATCGTAATAGAAATAATAGCTGGATCTAGGTGGAAAGTATATCAAATCCATTAGTAAGCAAAAATAATACCCAAAAAATACTTCATAATACTTGTTACGGTTTAAATTTTATTAACTAAATAAAAATATTTTAGAACAATTTAAATTATATCGAAATTAGTGGATTCTTACCTGGTCTATCCAAATCCATCACTACCGCGTCCAAAATAAAGGCACAACTATTATTAATATTCACTGAAAGCGTAGCGAATTGAGAAAAATGCGAGAAACAAAAGTAACAGCACGAGCGACGGTCGACTTCAAACTAATGCTGGACGAATGGTGCGCACGGAAGAAAGGTGGGGTGTTATTCTTGGATTAGTTGCTTATCCTATGCCGTCGTTTTTTTTACCTAGTTTAATAGTTTGAAAAACTAACTTTTGGCCGCGCAGATCTCGCAAATACCCGTATGTGCAGCGTTCTGCCGAGTATATAAGAAGCTGCATTGCCGATAGTCAGTTCAGTCAAGTAAAGTTCTGAATATTGGCGCGAGATTTAACTAGTTGTAAATAAATACAGTAAAAATTAATATCTGTGGTAGTCGTGAGTAATCGCGTTTTCGAAGTGAAGTGTCTAAGTAAATTAGTTGACTATTTTCGATTGTTCTAATTTGCACCTAACTAAGGAGAAAAATTGCAACATTAAATCAAACTTTCTGCAAAACGAGGAGAAAATTCTGCCACACTCACCCATTTAAAAAGTGAACTTGGGAAAAAGCTAAGAGAAGCATGCCAGGCTGGAAGAAAGGATTTTGGAAAATAGTACCAATTAAAAAAGTGAGCTTGGAGAGAAGCTAAAAGAAAATTTTGCCACGTTGGAAGAAAATATTTTAGAAAACAAGAAAGAATTAAAAGAAAAAGTTTTTTCACTAATGGACTACAGGTTTCAAGAAGTTTGAAGCAAAATTGCAGTATTAAACGTCAATACTATCGATGAGCTGCTTTGTTGACCTTCAGTAGTGGACAATAAAAACAAAGTTTATGGCAATACTGAACCTGTTGTATTGATGCGCCTTAAACCACCTCAATTGGATGATCTGATTCTGGAATATTTATTAGCGTTAGTTTGAAGTGGCTGCAAAACTAAATGGTTGGTCAGCGAGGGAGAAGGCCACAGCCCTTATATGGGCTTTAAGACGGGATGATGAAAATAATGTATCCAGAAGAATAAGAAGTGCATTACTACCTAGTGAGGACTTTGGAGATGCGTTATAGCTAATCATACCTGAAACATGTCTAACACACGCGGTAAAAAAATCGGTGCCAAAAGTCAGGAGAGTCCTTGTAAAAATTGTAAGACTTTAAGACCTTGTAAGACTTGAAGACAATATTGCATGTTTGGTTCGACTGGCAAATCCAGATGTCCAGGAAAGGATCATCGAACATTTGGCAGTCCAAGCATTTCTGGATGGACACCACGATGCCGAAATGAGGAAGATATTCTCACAACTGCCTAGGATAGTAGATGCATTAACACGGGCCTTGAATTTGAGGCTGAAAAATACAAATAAGGGTTGGGCCCGTGTCCGGCAAGTGATTCCAACTTTGAGGAATCGGTCAAGCGAATGAATGTAATTAGATAGTAGCAACAGCATTTTCATCGACGCGTATGTGAGTGGAACCCTCTGCACGGTGCTTCGGTATACAGAAGAGAATATAAAATGAGAATAAGGTGATCATCGGAACATACATATGGGACACCAAGTGCTTTGACTCACGCTTTAAGTCGGGAGTCCTAAAGATAGGTTGTAAGAAAGTTGTTTTGTATCGTAAGGGAATTACAATGTTCGAGTCCTACTTCCAGAGGAAGCTTTGATATCGGAGCGAAATAATTCTGGAGGGCTGCATTGATAGCAAGACCATGGATGATGAAGTAGTCATGTTCGAATCTAAAATGCTTGACGAGGATGTTGGTCGAGAGACAGCAGTCGGAAAGACGCTCGTACGCGCTGAAAGGAATATTTCTGTGAGAGTAATGAATGTCAATTATTATTCTCTGCTGTTAAAGAAGGGCATAAAATTAGGGCACTGCGATGCAGTTTGAGCCATTTACAAGTTGCTGCAATGAACATCAATAGGGAAGTTATTCCGAAAGAAGTAGAAGAACTGGTATCGTCGTCTGGTATCAGTGTAAGATCAGACCCAAGAAGGAGGCTGAGGCATTTGGTCCATAGATACCGATACACATACATAATCCACACAAAATCAGTACAGGAAATGGCCGACACATCTGGCTTGGCAGATAGTTCAAAGACAACCACTAGTCAGGAGAGAAAAAAACTGATAAAATTATTGAGAATATGGCCAAGAAAGGCACTAGAGAACCATCTAGCAGTCCATAGTCTTCACTGGTGCTACCCGTTTATAAGAAAAACAGATCGACCATATTCTGCGTGGATTACCGGTAGCTTAATAATGTAATTAAAAAGGTCAGCTCTCCTTTTCTTCGCATTGATGGCTATTGGACACTCTGGCTATATCGAACCTGGTGACAATATTGTGGTAGGAAAATTACATGAAAAATCTTCAAGAAGTGTTCTTAAGGCTACGAGTTTTTGGATTAAGGTAAAGTCCAAATAAATGTTCTTAGGATTATGCACTTACTACTATGTGCAAGATTTTACCAACATAACAAAACCATTGACCAGGAGAACAGAAGTAGATCGAAGATTCCAAGACTGTCAGAAAGCCTTCGATCACCTAAAAAGGGCTCTGAGAAGCGCACCTATGCTGAGCTATCCCCTATCTGCAGAAAAATTTGTACTGGATACCGACGCTACCGATGTGGGCATAAGAGCTGTGTTGCCCAAAATCCAAGATGGCCAAGACGAAAAAGTCAACTATTGCATCACTCGCTAAGAGTTGCTAGCTGTTGTAATAGCAATGGAGCACTTCTTGGAAGAAAGTGGAAATGTAGGAAGTTCCGACTGCGAACTGTCCATGCAGCTTTAAAACGGCTTCTTGAGTTTAAAATTCCGAAGGGTCAAGCGAGCAAAGGAGAAAGTTGATGAGTTGGTAAGAACCACCATTGTCTATAATACTTGGCAAAATGGTGATATTATAAAAGACCAGAAGAAGATAAGACCTAGATAAAGGAAGGGAAAACGCCAACTTGGGAAAAAAGTTGCTAATTATTCTCCCAATATCAAGTTCTACGGAGCACACTGAAACTCTTTAATTTTTGAAGATGAACTCTTGCGGCGGAATATAGTTGAACACGACAGCAAAGAGCAAAGAAGGCAAATCGTTGAGCTTAAATATCGAAATGTCGGAGTTGCTAGAAGAAATCCATATCGATGTATCAGGATGATATCTTGGAATTACAAATACCACAGAGAAAGACTTTAATACGTCAGTACAACAAAGGAAAAAAAACCTTTGAAAGGATTGTGATTAACGTTGCTGATCAGCTTTCCGAATCAGAAGTACATCGTAGTCGTAATAAACTACTACAGCAAATGAATTGTGGCATACCCTCTACCAAGCCAGGAATGTTCTACTATCGTCAAGGTCTTAATAAAATGAATGAATAGGATCATTAATAGGTCATAATTTGGCCAAAGTAGTCTTTAGCCACCAAAGAGACTGGGTTAGGTCTCTTGATTTATTTCTGCTGGCTTATCAATCGGTCATCCATGAAAGCACAGGCGAGTCTTTAGTTCGAATAGAAACGGGAAGAGAACTTCATCTTCCATGCAATCTAAAGTTCGATTACCCGCCAGGAACCGATGTTGCCAGGATGACTATGTCAGTAAGCTATAGGGTTAAGCAAAATTTCACTACCTGTGAATCATTCACTGTGAATAAAAAATCACATTCACGACTTAATGACAACTTGCAAATAAACTGTGAAATGTCAAAATGTGAATGAGAAAGGCGCGTTCACATAAAGATAAACGAATGCGCGTTGAAATTAGCCGAAAGAAGTAATTCATTCATCAGCGATTGGCCGTCGTTAAACAGACTATCTCACTCCCATCGTCTATCCGTCTCTCTCGTTTGTGGGGAAAAACGAGAGAAGAATTATTTTTTATAAATTATTTTTATTGTACATGTATTATATTTTATATTGTCATGCTTATTTAGTTTTTTTTACTGCATTTTTATTATGATAGAATATCTTAATTAATGTATTTCTGAGGAAGGTCGAGTATTAAAGATGTTTTTATCATTATTTTAAACTTTTAAAGACAATTATTTTTTATTAGGACATCGTGGTATTAACTTTAAAAATGTCTATGAAAATATATATTTTTCCAAATGTGACAACAATAAATCATTGTTGTTATTGTCAATGATATTTTCTTCAATTTTTATTTACTTTTAATATTAGTACCCTAAATATACCCTTAATATTTGTATCTGGGTAGGAACTATCCTTAACACAATAAACACAGAATAGTAATACTTTTCTTATTATTATGCGAATTCACTGCCATGATATTAAACTAAACGATAAGCAAACTCGCCAACCGGCGCTCAATCGTGAATTCACGTTCACAGGTTATATTCACAGTGAATAGAAAATCGCGTTAACAGCTATACCTGTGAATTCAAATTCACGACTTAGCTCAAGCCTAGTAAGCTATGTAGGCGAATGGATCTGATTTAGATGAATTCTCTAAGATGCAGGCGATCGGATGAAAGACGCATATTATATCAATTCTAAAGACCAAAGTTTTCCGTAGAAAGTTCGGAAAGATTCAAGAGCCGCGTCGTTCGAACCCCAAAGTTGGGCAAGCACTCAAAATAACCGGTAAAAAGACTGGTAGAAAGATCTTCTACCTGCTTACTAAAGAGGCGTCTTATTAGAAATCGACCTAGAAGGACGTTTAGGATGTTTTGTGTTCATTAAAGAAGGAGTTGCTTGTGAAGGATCTGAGAATCCTACCAATCCCTAAATTGGCATGGATAACCTGGGTTGGAGGATAATTCGCAGCATGTTAAAATTAGTCTTCAGGTCTAGAGACATGGAAGTTCTGGGGTGGTGTTATACTTGTAACGTCGTTCTCTGAAGACTGAAGAACTGTTGATTATTAATTCTACAAGAAGTCAAGTTGTAAAGAACCATTTATCGATATCGATATTCACCATCTTTGCAAATATTTTGGAATGAAATGAGCTTAAGGGGAGGGGGGGCAGTATAACGATATTGTAGACACCGAGAAATCTGATTCTCTGTCATTCCGTCATGATACAATTATAATGCAAGAATAAATCGCACTAAATCTTGAAGGTTAAGCGGCAATCTTCTGGAGCAGCATTCTGCCGAGTATATAATAAGCTGCATCGCCGATATTAGTCAGTTTTCCATTCAGTGAATTAAAGTTGAAAATATTTACGTGAGATTTGAATAATATATAAATACAGTCAAAATATATAAAAAAATATATCTAAACTATCTCTAGAGGTGATGAGTGATCGATAGTGTGACTATTTTTGATCCTTTTAATTTATACCTAACAAAGAGGAAAATGGAAAAAAATCTTAGATATTCCGAGAAAATTTCAATAAAATCTAGGAGCTAGAGCCCAAATGAACATGCGCAAGTCGCCCAATTTTGTAAGCTAGACTTATATATATGTATATAAGAGAAACAATTTATCTTTTATGACATGTGTTGCTTAATGTTAGATGCTGGTAACGCGAGCCTTTTTAAAACATTCAACACATAACAGATTTCCGTATAAAAGAATTTGAAGCTTGACTGCTTTTAAATTGTCACACGCCTCTTGCTCAAGACTTTTCGACAAGTTTTTCCTCTTAAGGAAATGGGAAATCACTACATTAATTATTTCAATGGATGTTTCAGTTAATCAACATGGCTAAGATTGGAGAAAAAAATTCCGGTCTTTCTAGTCCCTTATTCGGATTTCCGGATGTTACAAACAACAGGGATATTACCATAAAAATGGGAGACTTCTATGCAAAAATTACAAAGCACAAAATAAAAAATATTATTGGTGATTTTGGGTTGGGCACAAAAAATTAGAGGATAAAAGAAGCTTTGTTTGCCTTTAATGTATTGACTCAAAGATGCGTGAACATCAATCAATCAATGTGTATCTTTTTTCTTTACTACAACGAAGCATTTGAGAAAGTTCGCGAGAACCATCTTATTCAATGGCTTTAAAGTAAAAAAGATATAAAAGATATTAGAATAATAAATAATTTATACTACAATCAGACGGTCAATATTAAAGTGTATAATGAACCTTCAAAAGAAGTAAAAATACAACGTGGTGTAAAGCGGAGAACTAGTAGAGAAAGTCAGTAAATACAAGTAGTTAGGAACAACGGTCAATGAAGGTAATGAGTATACTGAGGAAGCTAAAACCCATTAGCGCCCAGCGATCAATTTATAGATCACAACATCAAACAGGTGTTCAAAATGTGTCTGGTGAATTTTAAGCCGCGCCTATCACCAATATCGTGACTTTGATTGTAAATCGGTCCTATTTAGTGCCTTACTTCATTGTACGACCGAAAGTGTTTATTTTATTGGACCTTCGTTGGAGACATTTTTTTTATCAAGTGCATCGACTATTGTATTTTGAGATAGCTTTAAACATTATTAAGGTAAGTTAAATTATGTATTATATTTCTATTAGGAGGGGTTCAATAAATGTAGCTAAGTGGTTATTGTTGCATGTTTCTATTTGTTTTACTTTTTATAACACTGATTTTTATGGTGATCTATAAATAGATCGCTGGGATAAACAGAGATTTTTTTAAATTTAATTTCTAAAAAATACTTTTTAGATATAAAAAAATGTTTTTCTGTAAGATTTCTTCTTTATTTCAGATATAAAAATGAGCAAACCTAATATATTTAAAAGTCTAGAAGATGCAGTGCAGTACCTGTACTCAGAGCAAATAGATGCGGACATACTAGCGTTGCCACCCGATGTTGATAAGCTAACCGCTAAGGAAGTATTTAACTATGAAGAAACTGGATCCCTATCTTAGAGGATATTGCTGGTTATGTAGAAATACAGACAAATGAAGATGACGAAAGTGAGGAAGAAGATAACTTAACATTGGCACGTCTACTCTCTGAGAAAAAAAAGCAAAAATTGAAAAACCACAAAAACTTGAAACTAAATGAATCAAAACTGACCCTAAATATAATCTTCAAACAGCCGAACAGGATTTTTTACAAGCTGAGAATGATATGAAAGCTACATTGAAAGACTCCTCTGCGGTAAACATATTTGAACACTTTTTCGATTATGAAATTTACAGCATGATAAGGGAACAAACTACTAACTATGCAGTTACCCAAAAGAATCGACATGGATTTACAATATCAAAAGATCATGATATAAGGATTTTTATTGGTTTTTTAATATTTAGTGGCTATCATACTTTACCCTCTGAAAGAGATTACTGGTCCGATGAAGATGATTTATGCCAATCAATCGTGAAACATGCTATGAGTAGAAATGCCTACTTGGAAATAAAATCATGTATTCATTTTGTCGACAATACTAGGTAAAGCTAAAGACAACACAAATGATAAATATTTTAAAATACGTCCATTATTTGGAAAAGTTAATAATAATTTTAAGAAATTCGGAATTTTTCAAGGAAATCTGTCAATTGATGAATTGATTGTTAGGTATTATGGTCGGTACTCGTTAAAACAATTCATTAGAGCCAAGCCAATCCGTTTTGGCTATAAACTATGGGCAATGTGTGGCGAAGACGGATATTGCTTTTCTTTTTCACTTTATGCGGGAAAAGAAGAAAATCAACAAAAAGAGGCTTTGGGTACCAGGGTAGTTGTAGAAATGCTATCAACTGTGGAAAATCCGAAAAGCTACTCCGTCTACTTCGATAATTCTTTTAGTAGTCATAGGCTATTTCACAAGCTAAAAGAATTAAAATTTAGAGCTACTGGCACGATAAGGGAAAATCGGACTGCCCAGTGCCTATTACAATCAACCAAGAAACTGGAAAAAATGCCTCGTGGATCATATGATTTTAGATTTGACATCAAAAATGAAATACGAATTGTTAAATGGAATGACAATTAGTGTAATTCAATGGCCACTAATTTTGATTAAGTAGAGCCAGTAGCCTCAGTTCCAAGCTGGAATAGGAAGGAAAAAGCTCGCAAGCCAGTTTCCCAACCTAAACTGATATACAACTACAATAAATACATGGGAGGAGTGGATCACCATGACTGGCTGTTGGAGAAGCATAGCATCGCCATCCGAGGCAAAAAGTGGTACTGGTGTTTATTCAGAAGGATGATAGATATGGCAGTAATAAATTCGTTGCAGCTTTATTGAAGAATCAATGGGAAGAAATCAATAAATTTAAAAGATTTTAGGCGCGAGATTGCAGTAACCTACCTCATGCTTGGTCATGGACGAAGTATTATGAAAGGTAGACCTCTGAGCTTACCATCAACCTCCAAATCACGTGTACCTGATGAAGTTAGACTTGATGAAAAGGGGCATTTTTTGGAAAAGAGAACTAATCCAAGAAGATGCCAATACACTTCTTGTAAAAGTCGCCCACTTACTTACTGCAAAAAATGTAACATTACGCAAAAATTAGATATTGTACAATTTTACAGTAATAAAAAACATATTTTTTTTAGAAAAAAAAAATCTATTATTTCCCCGCGATCTATTTATAGATCATATTTTTTTGAAAAAAACTAAAAAACAAAAAAATTTCTTTAATTTTTTTTGGCTAAAAATTATCCAAAATTTTTTCAACGATTTTCAAAAAAAAAATAATTTGGGCGTTAATGGGTGAAGACATGGACAAGCCAGGACCATATTTCACCAAATGAAAAATCTGCTATGTAGTAGAGATTATAAGTTACAACTTGTATTCTTGCAGAATATTATGTAGAGAAATATACATGGAAAAAGAAAAGAGAAGCCTTCTGAAAAGAGCTGGCACTTGAAGAAAAGGGATAACCAATTTGTGTATCAAAAATAGTATTAAGAATATAACTGAAGAAAGATATTGGACCCTAACGCATGAACGCCCGCCACAAGCGATGCTTCAATAACGTCTAATATTGAACCCTAAAAGATTTATCATTAATGACAGAGTCAGTGTCAGCTACAAGAATGACAAAATGTAAATTCGCTTTGCTATAAGATCATGACTTCAAATATTTCTTCTCCTTATTGCTCATATTATAGGCCTTTATAGCATCCAACTTAATTCTCTTAAGATATTGAGGTCCATGAATCCATACATATCTTTGCTCAAGTTTTGGTTTTATTCCAGATAATGTTCCGAAGTGCACCGGAAATACGGCAATAGCATTGGTTCTTTGGTAATGACAAGGGCATTAGTTTTTCTGGTCGATACCCTCATCTTGAAGGATTTTGCTTTTAGATAGAGTATAGGAGCCGTTATAAGGGGCCCTCCATTCTCCGCTATAATTAGGGGGTATCGGCATTACTTACATTTTGATTCTCCTGCTGTGAGAGTATATCCTTCCATTGTGCTTTTAACCTGGATTATTATTTCATATTAGTTTAAAAAGTTGTGGGCTACGTCTACTCGTCGGATTTTCGTTTTTTTTGTTTCTTCTGCCATCTTTTGGTTAACGAAAATTGGAGCAGATGTATTGTGGTTTAGCTGTCTTATGACATCTATTATGGTTCTCAGTACGTTTTTTTAAGAATATTTATCACGTTCTTCAACCTCGCCCTGTCCAATGCTTTGATAAGGTCTATAAAGTACATAAATGCAGAGATTCCGCATTCTATTGCCTTTTTCATCACTTGACTCCTTTAGATAATAGCATCCATGGTTGACCAATTTTTCCTGAACCTTTGTTGTTCTTCTGATATTTTTACATATTTTCTAATTAGTGTTTTTACGATCTTCGTGAACAGTTTCATGATAGAGATTAGTAAAGTGATGTTTCTATAGTTTTCTGGAGCTTTTTGTTCCCTGTTTTGAATTTGGGAACGGTTCTGCTCTTTTTTCAATTATTTTTTAGTTGTTAACTTTATAAGTTATGTCATTGGTAGTGTCACCCATATTTGAATAACTCATTTGGTATCTCATCTAGTCCGGATGCTTTCCTGTTTTTAATCTTCTTTGTCTGTTCTTTCGATGATTTTGGGAGGTTCTTTAACTTCTCCGCCTTCTTTTGCTTAAGGATTTAAAGACTTAAGTTTTTTAATATTTTCCTTAAAAGTATGTCATCGATATGATAGTCGTTGTACACAGATTTGAAGGTAATTAAAAACTAGACAAAAGTTTATATTCCTACCTGCCTAATAGGCCGCCTTTACATTGTTTTGGTAACCAGATTCCATCATCATCACATGTAGGCTTAAATTTTTTAGCGGTCCAATAGTTATTTATATAATCTGGGACATTGGAATGATATGCCATACATGGAACTAAAAATATAAAAAAAAATTAAGTGAAATATAAAATTTTTTAGAAATATACGAGAGATATAATATACCTTTGCCATCGTCTTCATTAATAGTTTCCGGCATGCAAAATTTTAAGCACTTAGATCTAGCAAAGTACGTCGTACAGTCGCTATCTGTTTGGCAAGAATATTTTTGATAGTCACTCCCGGAGCATCTATTTTCACAGTTATAACCGGAAATGCAGACTGTAGGATCCTTGTCGCAACTACCTTGTACGTCTAAAAAATGAGATTATAATATTGTTATAAAAATGTAAATACGTTAATTATTTTCATAGTTTTTGCACTGTTTTGCTGTATTTTATAGTTCAAGTTGATTAATTAAGTTATAACATTTCTAAACTATTCCATGGGTCTCGAAAAGGGATAGCGTTTCGTGACATTTTAATCGGATTAATTAGTATTGTTGTTTACCTTGGAAACAATTAAACGGCAGTCAATGCGAGTCAGTTTAGAGTTTTTGAGGTTGTCAATAAAAGGTGTGTTCCTGACATTAAAGAGTATTCCTGGAGTTAGTGTCTTGCATAAACTATTGTATTCCTGAATTTCGTTATAATTGGTGTTAGGAGTAAAAGATATCTGGAAGCCCAATTTAGTCTTTTTTAGTCTTTAAAGAGAAGTTAGGCCAAGACGAAAACCGAGAAATTAGTGGAGCTGTTAATTAATACATTTGACGAATAAAGAGAAGAACAAAAAGACCGAGATAAGAAACAAAAAGAAGAACAAAAAGAACGAGACAGGAAACAAAGAGAAGGCCAAAAAGAACGCGACAAGAAACAACAAGAAGAACAAGACAAGAAATATTAAGAACTGATCAATACTTTGAAAGACGACCTGAAGAAAGAAAATAAAAAGCGAAATAAAAAAATTAAAAAAGGAAACTTGCTTAAAAGCAGATTTTAAAAATGAGTTAGAAAAACTTGATAAAACAGAGAACAATAAGAGGAACGAAGCCGATACCAAGAAGAACAAGATTTACAACTTCGAGAAGATCTTGAGACAGCAAAGCGAATTCCCGACTTCGAAGCAACAGCTAAAGAAGAATTTGGAGAAATAGATTAAAAAATACAAGAACTAGAATTAAAAGTACAACGTTACAGAAAAGCTTAGCGAAAAGCATTTTAAGAGAAAGGATTTACTATTGTTGTTTCAATTATTTTTTTAAACCAGTCAAGTGTCCCAACCAGAATACTAATGACTTGCGAGAAAACATCACTACGTTAATACGCTTTTGGCAAACTTTACACTCTGATAAGAAATATTTAGGAATCAGCGATATTGGAGATAATTAAATGACTATAAAATTTTATAATATCCACTAATTCAAATGCCCTTCTTCGTAAGGAATGTTGATCTGCACTCTTGATACTGCAAACTTGATATAAATCAAGAATATATAATTAAAAAACATTCAAAGTTCAAGGAAAAAGTCAGAAGTGTAGACAACTCCCTAGTAGAAGAATTTCTCCTGAGACCAAAAGAAATCCGGCCATGGAAAGGCGTAATATGATATTAGCCGCCGAATTCAAATATAACTAAAATAGTTCTTTTAGTATCTAAGTTGAAACCAAAGGACTGAGATCGCTCAATCCTCCGCCCGACTCACTTAGGCTTTGTTTTCTCTGCGAGGAGTGGGGCTCGGACTCCGGCTCCACCCAAAGACAACCTTTTCCCGAAGCCTAATTACTCTTTCCTATCCTGAATTAAGTTAAAAATCCTTTAATCCAACCTTAGCACCCAGAAGTAGTATAGTAGTATAGGAGATCAAAGTACCATAGCACGCAGTTGCAACTGAGAAGACCGGCAAGAGCATTAACAACTAGTCCAGAAGAAACCAGTGTAACAAAGATTTAGCTTTGGGACCGTCGACTCCCATGTCAACTTCGGTAATCAGCCATACCAATGAACTATCAAAACCGGCAAATGATTTAAATCGATTCACAGGTTAGAATTATATCGTTTCTTTATCTACAAGCACAGCGACCCTTAGTAAAAAGGAATTTGATTTTGTAGTTATTGGCAGTGGAAATTAAGTTGTAGTTGGAAATTAAGTTGTACTACAGAAATACTAAGAATGGTGCCATTTGAGAATCAGCTCACCGTCTCCAACAAGTGTACCAAGAATTCAAATCTAGGAGATAACAACCCGAGTAAGGACTCTAACAGTTTGAGGCCGATGTTGCTCGATTAGTAAATCTGGCTTATCCTTCTTTTCCAAGGAGTTCCGAGAATAGGTTTCAATAAATTGTTTTATTGACTAACCATGCTCATCTAAGGATGGCTTATCATAAAAGTATTTCGAAAGCTTTGACTCATGAAGTGGAGTATGAAGCAGCTTTTTAAGCAACTAGAAGGCAGACATGGATAAGATAAATCAGAACTTCGTAAAGTGATCTCGAAGAGCGTCTAAAAAAGCTTGAGTAATTTTTGGCTAGAAAATCTGAGAGAGAGAGATCATTGCGCTGTTGTAATTTTAATGAGGAGGGACACCTTAAACGTCAATGCCGCAAACTTTTGACAGACCCAAGGAACCAGAAAAACGCTATAAGGTAGCTGCGTACTACCAAGCTCCACGTATAATAATAAGCCATCTGCCGCGCCCTGAAGAGAGCTTGGTACCACTAGGCAAAAAAATGCGACAGTGAGTGAAAAATATGCGATACAGAATCCAGTCTAACCATCGTGAAGCAGAACCTTGTATCTCACCATAGAATTTCACCCCCACCAAATTTAATCCTGGAATCAGCGAATAGAAAAAGGTTCCCGATTATTGGGTTATATAAAGCTAGTCACTATTGTCGCAATAATATTCCAGCAGCAAGTATTAATAGTAGAAATTGTGGATGACGTTATATAAGGATTAGATATTATGAATGCTCAGCAATGTAAAATGGATGTATATAACCACATAGTGTTGACGACTGCAGAGATCCTTAGGCACCATCTATATGAAGATATTGCCCGGGTCGTTAATTTATCTCAGGATATTACCATATCAGCTAACTCAGAGATGGTAGTTGTTCAGTAATGGCATTAGAATGACTTGCACTAATTGTTTAAATACTTATATTAATCTCACTTTTCTAAGTAAATTTTAATGACCCCTATATCTAAAAATATGTCTGCTCGCTCACACCAAAATTCCTCATTTCCCTCCTAAATATGAACGAGAAACCAGACGTGAGAGGAGTGGACAAGCACTTAAAAAAGAATCATTTTCATGTATTCGACGCATTTTGTGTATACTTCACTATTACTCAAATTCAGTAACTAATCCCGTAAAACCTTGCCAAAGTTATCGAAAATACAGGCCGGTAACGGGAGTGACGACGAGGCCTATGGTATGTTCATTTTTATTATCCTTTTCTCCTATAAACTTATTGGTCTCACCGCCACAGTAATTAATGTCACAACTGGAGGAAAAGATGAAGAAACTGTTTTGGTTGCACCCATCGATAACTGTAAGGTATAAGGTCAAGCGATTATTCCAGTAAAGACGTTATCCTTTCAGAAGGACTACAGTTTTTGTTCGAATTGTAAACTTAAAAGGATTTAATCAACACCTAAAACAAGATCATGAAAAATGCAAATATAATTCATCATTCAAGCAGAACTTTTCCTCCTGTATGTTTACAAAACCTTTTTAAAGAATCTTCCGCCAATTTGACCATGGACCAGACCATGAATTACGACATCTTTTTGAAGAAAATCAAGATATGTTTTCCTTAGACGATAACGACGTGGGAAGTACTGATTTGGTGCAGCATCGAATTAACACTGGAGGCAATGCTCCACTAAAGCAAGCACTTAGAAGAATTCTAATAGCTAAACAGGGTTAAGTTTCCTCATTGTTTTAAGAAATGAGGACAGCAGGTGTAAAAAATATGCGGACTGTATAAAAAATTGGTGTGCTAATATTGTGCCAGAACTGCCAAAAATTAACAGACTTGTTAAATAAAAAAAATAAAGAATTATTTAATTAATAATTAATTATTAACAATTTATCATTTTAATATTGCTTTAATTATACTTGGATTAAAAAAATGAGGATTATTAGATTATAGAATTATTGGATTAAAAGAATTAAAGTTGAATGGAGGGATGGGTAATAACAGGGAGGAAAAAGGAGAGTAAAGGTATGGGAAGTGAGAGTTAGAAAATGGGTACAAGGGAACCAATGGAAGGAGGGAGACTTACTATAGACTATAGAGACAGCTCAGGGAATCTTCTCAAAGGGAAGCCGACTAGCACTAACCACTTTGGTAGAGTGGCGTGGATTCAACAAGAGTTCATATAAAATATAAGCGCCACCTGTTTTATCCCAGATGGATAAGAAAATCCCGATGACCAAGAAAACAGGAAATTACTAAAAGCACTATACCTATAAACCTGAAAGAAAATCTCACAAGGAAGAACAGACAGTTTTAAGTGAATCTATATTAAAAGAAAAATTAATAATCAAACTTATTATTCTAAGAACAAGTTATGTTGCCCTTCCTAAATATAGTATTTATATCAAGACTAAAATCTTATATTATGTTGTTTGGGGCTAAAAGTTCGCATGAGTACCTTCGAAATAGGCCTATTTATCCAGTTTACAAGATCTATACGGTCTATTTCAATAAAATAACTAATATGTACCTAGTTATTATGAAACTATTCAAAACAATGGTGTGGTAGTAAAATCTAATGATGAGAGTGGTAACAATGTAATTTTGAGGTTAGTATTTAATCTAATATACTACAGTAAAGTTAATGAATGTCGACAGGACTTTGGTTTACTGGTTAGGTTGTTTTACTGACTGCATGGTTCACTAAACGTCACAAACATTGATCAAACCTGGCTCCAAAAGGGCTGCATGATTGCGATGGGGGACCTGGGTGGATCGGTTTAATAGTGAATGTCAATGTAGATGTTGTGGACGTTATTGGAGTAGATGAATGGAGATTTCTACCTCTTATAATAGTGGATAAAGACCATACTGGGGGATAAAAAAAAAGCCTGAAAGTGGAAGAATACCCAGATTGAGGAATCGCCAATAGAGTAAGTAGATATAAGCATTGATGGTTAAACTTAACGGTATGCGTGAGTCTACTTATATAAAATTACATGTGTAATATGTAGATTATCATAAACCAAGATGCCAAATGAAAATATTAGGACTTACCAATGGAATTGGCCTTTTCTCGGGAACACAAAACTGGACACTTAAACAAAGAACCTTGAAAAAGTTGGGATTTAACTACACCACTTATAATCCTGCACTATTGCAGTATGGCATTTAGTATCCACAAACTAAAATACCCAAAAGGTGAGTTTTCAACTTTTCATTGGAGTAAAATCGGCAAAAATACCAAGAAACAACCTTCTTCAAAAGCTTGTTCTTCAAGACTCCTCGAGGTCAAAGATTTTCGCGCCAGAAAATGGTTTAAGTAGGGATATGGGAGAATGAGCTGGAATCTTATTGGCTAGGATATGACTTCTGACATTAGTTAAATCAAAACAATTAAAAAAAAAATAAAGTTTTGATTAATAATTTGAGTTTCATCATAAGGGTTGAAAATTATTGATATCAAAAATAAAATTAATACTGAAATGATAACTGTTTATTTTATTAATTTTAGCACCAGAATAACTTAGAAATTGCCTCTTAAAGTTTTATAATCGAGCTATGCTTTCGCTAACATTTTAGATTCATTCTATTTTCTTATTCTTTATGTATCTGACGAAAATAAACTGTAACAGACTCAAAAGTTAACAAATTATTTATTTACATCGCCATAAAAATACAAATCAGGACGATAATATATAACAGTCTGCTCTGTTCGAAATTCGAACACACACACACACAGCCCGCCGTACGACTTCTCGAGCATACGTTAAAAGACAAATATGCCCAGCCAATGAGAATTGAAGATGGGACCAAATACCGATTGATCCCTTCGTTTACGTCCGTAAAATTTCGCGTGCCTATTGGCATTGGCAATATTGGCATATTAATTTTGTTTTGTTTTCCCTAACCTAGATTGCAAATTTTATTTTAGTTGCTTTGCTTCCTGAATTATTTAATTATCGCCGATAATTATTATTTCCATCGATTTTGTCACTATTTGAGTACTCACAGCAGGCATAGTGCTTAGTGTTGACTCCGTTGTCTATAATATTTGGTACTACGCTAATTTTGAGTTCAAAAACAAACATTTTAGTGTTTGATTTTCAATTTCTAGTAAACTGTTCAGGGATTTCTTTCCTCTGTAATTTCTTTTTTAGCTGCTGCAGTGTCTGTTTACGATAATTATGGCAACACTAAGTAAGATATTTTTTTTAGGTTTAATCTGAAATATTATGTATTTTTTAGCCAACAAAATGCAATCTGCGAAGTCTGCTAGAAGGAGTTTCAGGAAGGAAGTTTCACCCAGAATTTTTTGGCCAGGCATACAAGGAACACATTATATATCCAATGTGTACCAACGATACCTAGACATTTTCTTATTTTAATAGTTTAAACAAACATTTTTGTTTAATATCCACAAAATAAAGATAAAACAATCATTTTTAAATTTTAGGAATTTTGAAGAATATACCTCTTATAGAGAACAAAGTAATAGGGAAGTCGATTATGCTTGTCAGATCCAAAATAAATTTAAGAATGGAGGATAACATATATTTTACAATTGCAACAGGAGAAATATCAGAGGTTATATAAACTCTTAGTTATCAGACATAATTGTATATTTTGTTGTTTACTTTTAGGATTTAATAGCTTATGTAAAATGAGAAACATTAAGTCTGGGGGAAGCATATGCATCAAGGGACATGCCCCTCAAGAATTTTAGTTAAGGTTTTAAAGAATGGTAATATTGCATTAATTTTTATATTCCTAGACTAATTCATAATTTCAATCCTTTGTAGGATCAGTTGTGATCAGAAGTGCTAGTTTATAATATTATGTAACCAGATTTATAATATGATTATAACCAAGCTGGATGGATTTAGTTTCTCCTCTACCATTTTAGTTTTAAGTTGTGGATATAATATAATATAGTATAGAGTTCATAGTATTGTTTATTTTAAAAATTATTATTATAAAATATGTTATTATAAAATTTAAAGTATATTTGCTAAAGGTTAAAACATTTCAGTAAGCTAGTCGACATTAAGATATTTGATAAATATGATGGGAATTTTTTAATTTCAAAGTAATTTCAAAACTGTCATCACAATGATTTATATAATTTTCAAATTGTCTTTGAAAACTACTCAGCAAGTACCTAAGCTGCCTCAAAATATTTATGAAATATTTACTTCTTATGGCCACTATGATGATGCATCATCCATGGGATTTTATCAAAACAATGCCTAAACAGTTATTTAAAAATTAAAATAAATACACATATTTTTTAGGATTATATGTTTTAAATATTTTGATTTTAATTGTCGTCAAATAAAAGTTTAAATGTTATTTATATGGTGATTTTTTCTTGAAGATTCATATACTTTTAGTTGTTTATTGCCTGGCAATCTTTATCATCTACCTACTCGATATTCTCTGATCCACATATTTCAATCTCCTAAGTAATGTATAATTGGCTATTTAAATGCTTTTTAAACGTTCATTGACAATTATTATATTATGAAAGTTTTAAATTATCAATACCTATAGGAATATGGCATGTAAGAAGTAATTTTACACTAAATTTTATTATAATACCATAAAAAACATCTATAAAACAATTTAAAATATAAATACCAAAAAAACTTTAAGTGTTATCATTAATAATAATGCCATAATTTATGGATGGTTGAATGTTACCGTTACACGGTATATATACTGTTCTCACTCATGCACTTGTACTTATTTATTAAATAAACCTAGACCCCATGCAACAACTGTCTATTTTTATTTTCTTAAAAATCTTGATCACCCTGCAAATATAAATAAAAAAATCAATAATTTCCTAATCTATAACAGCTACAAATATTTCTTTATTGAACGTCTTTTATATATCGTCATTTCTTTTTCGATTTAAAATCTAAATGCCTAACAAAACAAAGTCCTGTAGTAGCAAATATATAGGTCAGAGATGCCAAATCTCGCTGTTTAACTACAGGCATCAAAAAATTCGTATTTTGAATTTTGGCGGCACGCAAGCTACGCCTCTGTAGTGCCGGAATGCTCTTATTGGCTGGGCATATTTGTCTTTTAACGTATGCTGACTTCTCGCTACCGCTTCGGTCCCCATCAGTTTCAAGCAGCGTTGCCATTATGTGACTAAATTGTCTGAACAGCAGGAGTTTTAGAACCATCTTAACGTAACCGATTCCTGGATAAACTTTTCTTTTGGATACAGAAAACATATCCATGCAATGTTAGAATTAGAGCCGCCCTATTACAAAAATATGAAGATGGCGTGAAATTAATAAATTATTTCAGTAAAACGCGATCAAAGCCAGAACATAACTATTCTGTGACCAGACGAGAGCTATTGGCATCAGTAAAATCTATTGACCATTTCCATAAATATTTGTATGGCCAACGATTCACCCTTGGGACTGATCATGCTTCTGTGAAATGGCTGTTTCAATTCAAAACCCTGAAGAACAAATAGTAAGATGGCTTTCATGATAAAAAGGGTATCACTTTACAATAGAACATAAGAAACGCAACTATCACTCAAACGCCGATGCTTTATACAGAAGACCTTACATTGAAACGTTTAAACCCTGTCTTAAAAAGAAATCCATTTAAAAAAATCTTTATCTTATTATTAGCAGGGCTATACATTTGTGAATGTTGTTTACATGTTCATAAAAACAGAGATTCCAACTCAATAAATGCTTTTAAATTTCGCCTAAAGTCAATACTGGTTTCTAGGTGCATACATAGTTGAAGCCAGTTTCTTCCATAATTTTATGTTTCTGATATATTTTATAAAATTTTGTTGGTATCATACTTAAAAATAGATAAATAAATAAATAAAAACTAGCTCAACGAGACCCTCAAAATCATATCTCTATCTCTTTTAGTAAGTCGTTTTAGCAGATAAGAAGATTAAATGTAGCAGCAACAGGAAACAAGACGATGCAGTTTTTGAAAAATCAGACAAAATGTTCTATCAAAGACTGAATGAACCTAGGTCAAGCCATAATAATAGCACTTATCTATCTTAAAAACACATTGAATATATGTGGAGTGCTCCACCAACAAAGACATGCGGGTATAACTTCAATATAGATAGGTGACAAACCACAAAAATGCCATACAAAAAATCCATTGGAACACGAACCGGTAAACGCTGAAGAAATTTCTAACCTCAATAGGCGCACATATAGTCAATACTTCGAAAACAACAAATTATTCGGTGACCATCAGTTTGGCTTCAGACTAGAAAGGAACACAGTTATGGGGATTCCTGACCTTGTGGATGTGCTGATGGGCCGATTTGAGGGCTTAGAGTACTTTAATGCCCTATTCTGCGACCTCAGCAAGGCTTTTGATGGTGTCTCAAACTCGCTTTTGTTAGAAAAGTTAAAAGTTAAGTCCTATAATTTCAGTGAAAATGGTATAAAGTTGACATAGTCATATCTTGCTGATTGGTGTCAGAAGGTGCAGGTGCGTGGAATATTGTCTGCGAATGCACCTTTAGATATTGGGTACCGCAGGAATCAATTTTGGACCCCATCCTATTTCTGATTTTCATAAATGATCTTTCTCTTAGTTAGGAGTGGTGAGACTATGATTCAAATTCAAATTCAAATTCAAATTCAAATATATTACTTAAAATTGTACAGTATGATGGATGTAAAGAAAAATTTAATAGCTCGGGAAGCTGTAAAGAGTGGTTCCGGTCTAATCGCTTACTTTTAAATGCACCAAGAACTTAGAGTAAGGTGTTTTTATTAAGAGAAATTAATGGTGATCAAATCTGTCAGGTTTCTTGGTGTGAAACTGAATTCGAGGTTTATCAGGGAGCCTCAGATTGCGGGCTTGTGTGGTGAACTTAGTATTGCAGCCTTGGTCTTGAGTCTAGTGGGATGTGTATTGGATGGAAACCTTAAGAACTGCATATTTTGCTATTTTTCACAATAAAATGAGTTATGCTGAGTGTTATTAGCGTGGGTTGGTTCATCACATTCGATCCGCGTTTTTGGACTGCAGAGAAGAGCTATGAGGTTTATGTAACATCTGAGTTACAGAAAAGATTAATTTGGTTGCATATATTCTGGAACATCTTTTGTATATAAAAAATGGTAGGGATAAATACAAAACTTATGAGAACGTCCATAATCACAGCACTAGGGGAAAGTTTAATTTAGTTACGCCCTATAGCAGACTGGAGAAGTGCCAGTGTAGGCCTGATTTGCTGGATGTCTGACTCTTTAACAAACTATCTTCACTGGTTAAGGAACTTTCTCCTAACCACTAATTAAAAAAGGGAGTAAAATCATTTTTAATTAAAAAGGCGTTTGATGAAACTTTAAGGTTTCTTGAACTTAGAGTCTTGCACATGTAGTATTTTTAGGTCTTTAGTAGATAACATTAGTACAACTTTTATTTTAATTTAGAATTTTATACTTACCAACACTACCTAACTACTACCAACACTTTCACAAGCATACACCCACAAGAGGAAACGCCTTTAATGCAGTGGTATATAAAGGACTTATCAGTGTATTTGAGAGAAGAAAACGATAACCAGGCATGAATAAAGTTTTAAGAACAACAATTTTTTTAAATTCATATTTCGTGTTTATATAATAAAAATAATTGTTTATACATGTCAGGATTATCAGGATTCTATAATAATAATATACAGTAGGTACAAAGTAATAACAATTTATCATCAATACCGATAACTTATCTAATTTTTTGCTTCAATTGCTTTTTCTCTCTACCCTTTCCAAAGAAGATCGAAAACCATCCAAAAACAACACTCAAAATAGAACACCAAAATAAGACACCAATACAGAATTAGTCGGGCAAAGTATACCGCATCATTAACATAGATAATTTTCAGATAAAAAATGTGTTATGGTCTGACTTATTTAATAAGTTTCATTTAATATATATCATAATAAAATAGGTCAGCAACGAAGCTTATTTTCACTTAGATGGAGGAGTTAATAAACATAATTACAGCTACTGGGATCCTGAAAACCGACGAAATATCTACGAGCGTCTTCAACATTCTATAAAATTTATAGCATAGTATGCCATTGGTTTGACTGGTATTGGTCCATATTTCTCCGAAGAGGCTGGCCATACCATCACCGCTAATTCTAATCGCTATGTTCACATGATCCAACTTTTGTTGGTTCTAGAATTACGCAGAAAAAGGATAAGCCCAAGGAATGTGAGGTTTTAGCAAGATGGTGATACATACTGCCAACGCTTCAATGAATGTTACCCGCAACCCAGGAAAACTAATTTCCTATTTCGGAGATACTTTGGCCTCTATGGTCTCTCTGTCTTCTGTTTTTTTTTTAATAGCCTCATGATTTAAAGACATTATTATTCTAAATATTGGGCGACATAAACGGTTTAAGAAAACAGTTGAAGCGTATTTTTATGAAAAAATTCATGATTGGTCCAAGCAAACCCTTTAGCTTGACTATATCAGTGTTCCTGTAACTTGAGTTATTGAAATTGGACAAATTTTCTCTCACAGAAGTAATTTTTTAGTTGTCCAAGTTACAATTTCTTGAAGCGTTTCATTATCTATTAAAAAATTCCAAATATCTGATTTAGTCAGGTTATTTCCCAGACTTCTGGCATATGCCGTTGGACCTAGCAATCCTTTGATATTGTTATGTTTTCGAGTTTTTAGGTTTTTGGGAGACTCTTTAGCTTGCCATTGAAAACCATATTTTCCCTGGAATATGTTTATTTCTGCTTGTAAGGGATCGTCAGATCTAGTTTGATCTTGATCATCCAGAAGTTCACCTAGTTCTAAAAGCACACTGTCTGAAGGCAATTCTTCATCGCTACAGTCTTCACTTTCTTAAATAACATAATCTGTATCTTCGTCCGAATTGTCTATAATATCTTCTGTCTCTTGATCAGATAAGTATCAATCGTCATTCTTGGAAAGCAGCATTGTTGGTATTTCTAAGTAAGTATTTTATCCCCAAAACACAAGATATTTTGCTTGTCGTCAGTATGCAATCTCTTATAATTGGTCTGGGAGACTGTATGTAATCCTGTATGTCTTGAAATTCGCCCTTAATACGACTGCAACTGCTACAAGAATCAAATCAACAGTAAAACACTATGCTTAGCATAGGCTACTGGATGTGGACGTAGAGCCTACAGTGTTATCGTGATTAGCAGAAATTCTACGTGCTTGGTCTATTAATAATAATAATAATCTGGCATTTATTGTAAAAACAGAGAAAGTTCGCGCGCGGAAGAATAAACATATACTATAAACAACCCTCACGGTCTTATAAACTTTGGTTTGTAACTTGGTTGTTTTTCTTCATTTTTTTGTTTATGTTGTACCTGGTCTCTTTGAGAAAATGGTTGAAGCCTTTTTGTTGAAACATATCCTAAGTATCTATCCCAATGATCAAAGTCTTACTCACTATACTATGATGCTAATAACCTAACTCTAAAAAATATACCTATCCAACCACAAAAAATAAATTTAAACCAGGATGAATAGATTTCGAGATCATCGTTGTCAATATTTTGAGGTATTCTTTTCGTCTAAAAGGGAATAATCTTCATTCCAAGTGATTTCACTTGTTTCTCAGAAGAATTGAATTGCCTTTTTTAAAGTAAAAATTGACTGAGCAGTTCCAATGATGTGAGAAATTCTTTGATAAACGTTAGCGCTTAAATGTTCAAAGCATCTTTGTCCAATTGTTTTTTTAACTCGGGGCTTTAACACTGCGTTTGGCCTATATCTGGTGATATTATATCTTGCAAGATAGTTTTTTTCTTAAAAATTCGTATTGCCATTGTTTTTAAAAATAACAATCTTAAAATCATCTTTGGGAGCCATTTTTGAGTAACCGCTATAGAGTTGACTGCCGATCATATTTTTGGAGTCCTCTCGAATGCCGTAATTTTTTATTTCTTTTTTGGTATTAAAATATACCATAAATCATGTAAATAATAGTATTATTGCCTTCTTGATCGGAGTGGTCGGCGTCAAACATCAATTTTGTCTCAGGATGCCGAACATTCCGATCGGAGGAGCTAAAGACTTAGCAATTATACGAATAAAACACACCCTAATAATCTGAAAACCCGTTTATTTTTGCCTTGGGAACACAAAAAAACATAAAATAAACATAAATAAATATAAAAAAAACTTTAAATCATAAAAGAAACAGATAAAGTTATACAAAAAAAACATATATATAAATTATTGTTATAAATAATCATAATAAAACAAAAAAAATAACGAATTGCCAAAATATTAAACTAGAAACAAGATTTTGGGTATACAAAAAAAACGTGTTTAATTTGCGACCTAAGAAACTAAAAAAACATAAACAAATTTGCACAAGACAGAAATATATACATATAACAAATACCAGACTAAGAAAACTAACTTTTCTTATGATAGTCTTCAAAGCACTTTACACAAAAACCGGGTGTTCCAGTGCATTGGTTGCATTCAAACGTTGTCTGTTTTCTATTTTTTTCCCTGCAGATTTTGCATTCCTTTATAGACTCTTTTGGTTTCAGTACCTCCTTTCTTCACTTCATTGGTCGTTTTTTCAATTTTTGAAAGGCAATGTATTGGGTTCAATGTCTGTTTTTATTAGGAGGATCGACGAGTTCCTCAATTGGGGCTAACAGATCTCTTATTACCTCCAGTCGAAAGTCATAAAAAGGGAGACCACGTCCACGACCATCAGAGTACTTTCTGTGTAGATAGTACGCATTTATCAGACTCATTTGTAGAACATGAGTGAAAAGTTTTTTATACTACCTTATTGCCTTTCTGTTGCAAGGATAATATGACAACATTTGATCCTGGCGATCAATTCCTGACATATATTTGTTGTAATTTAAAATGACCCTAGGTTTTACCGTTTCTTTTCCCCTTTTATTTTAAAAAAATTCAGTTTCATTTGCAAATGCTGTGCTAATATAACAGATATCCCACTTGTCCTTTCATTTTCCAATGTGAATTCCATTGGAAAACCTGGATTAATTTTCTCCTCGTTTTAATTTCGCCTCCATGACTTCTTTTGGGTTGGGTTTATGGTCAGGTCTTAGAGTGCCAGTGCAATAGGTTTCATTTTTTAGCAGTTGTGTAGCTTAGTTAACGCTATTGTAAAAGTTATCGAGGTATACCGCATGCCCCTAGCTTTTCTTCGAGTAAGTGCAAAACTACTTTCGTTGTATGTCCAGTCCCGCTATATTCATCTGATAAACCTTCATATACGCGAAATTTTAGCACCAATTCATCGGGTTTCGTGAGCATATAAAGCTTTATGGCTTTGTGGCGTTTATTTTGAATATATTGCTTAAACTGTAAATGCCCCCGTGAGAGCACCATAGATTCGTCTAACGACAATTCTCTTCCCGGGTAATAGATGCTGTTCATCTTCTCATTGAGAAAGTCGACCGCAAATCTTATTTTACCTAAATGATTGTTATCCCTAGAGTTGGCAGATGTAAAAGGTAGGCACCTCAAGATTAGAAGAAATCTATTTCTTGCTATGTATTTTCGAAAAATAGGTATCTTGAATTGCTGTAGGTTGTATGCGTCAAGAAATATGTGAGGTGGAAGCCCGTTCCACAAAGAAGATGTTCTCCAGATTATAATGAGTCCCGATACAGCGACGTCCTTAAAGTACGCAAGTGGACTCGATGTTGATGAGCCGCAACTGCTAGGCGCGTCCTTCTTGCCGGAACAGCCCTGGGTGGAGTCAGGGAGTCAGGCCTGCCAGCTCAGAGGAGCACTTACCGTGATAATAACGGTAGAATAAACAGAGACCAGCCACCTTTCTCCTGTGCTCCAGACTATCCAGACTCTTTGTCAGTTCTGGTTTGTCGATAAGACGAATAGCTCTCTTCTGTATAGAATCCAGCAGGTTTAAATTATGCTTGGGTGCAGAGCTCCAGACATGTGAGCAATACTCGAGGGAAGGGCGTATTTGAGCCTTATAAAGAGTCAGCAGCTGTTCTGGTGTATACAGTTTTTTCATTTTGAAAAGCACTCCGAGTTTTTTGGAAGCCGCCCTGGCGACCTCGGCAACATGGTCATGCCAGGACACACTGTTGGTGACCTCGAATCCTAGAAGATGTAAAGATGATTTCATTGGCAATGTTTTCCCTGCCATAACCAGCTGCGGGCCACCAAGGTTAGTCTTCATAGTAAATACTGCAGCCTGCGTTTTTTCAGCGTTAAAATTGACCAGATTGTTACTGCCCCACTCCAAGATTGCTCTAATATCGTTGTTGGTTGAAGCTCTAATATCGTTGTTGGTACTTGTTGCTGCCTAAGATTCTGAGAACTTGCGGCTGTCGTTGGTTTGGCGGACTTAAATATGGAAATAAGTGTGCTATCGTCCGCAAAGCTGTAGATTGGATTGACAGTGGTTCCTAGCAAATCGTTGATATATATCAAGAAAAGTTGTTCGTTGTTCAAGAAAACTTTTGATCCAATTCAATAATGAGTTTTGTATGCCGATTGAGGAGAGCTTGGTTAGTAGTCCCTCATGCCACACTCTGTCAAATGCCTTGGAAATGTTAAGAGCGACTGAGCGGGACTCGCCGTGCTTCTCCATGGCCTCCGTCCACAAGTGTGTGACGTAAGCCAGAAGATCGCTGGTGGATCTAAGCTTTCGGAAGCCGTATTGATGATCGCTGATTACTCCTGATAATTCCAGATATCTTAACAGTTGTTGGTTGACTGCTTTCTCCATAATCTTCAATATTACTGGAACTAGTGCAGTCGGGCGGTAATTGGAGGGCATCGTCTTCTTACCCTTTTTGGGTACAGCTTGCACTCGAGCAGTTTTCCAGCTTGTTGGAAATTGGCCCTGCTTATACGATGCCGTGAACAGTCTACATAAGGGAGGAGTCAATTCATCTGCACAACGTTTTAGTATTAGGGCTGGAACTCCATCGGGTCCAGAAGCTTTGTTGGTGTCTACGCTTTTAAGAATTTTATTTATAATTCGTTGGGGAAACGAAATGTCTCCCATCGATGAATTCACCCTTGGCAAATATGGCGGTGTTTTGCCTTGCGAGTGCAGAGTAGAATTGGACGCGAAGAGTTTACCCAGTAAGTTGGCTTTTTCCCTTGCTGTTACCGCGATAGAACCGTCATCTGCTGTTAGGGGTGGCAAGGCCGAATTAGCAGAACCTTGACTAATGGCTTTCGATACCGACCAGAAGTATCTTGTTCCATTTGGGTAGTTTAGCAGTTTGTTTTTGATCCTGTTGTTGTGACTCTCTTTGCATTCATCAATAATTCGCTTGCAGCTATTTCTGGAGGCTAAAAAGTTCCTCCAATTTTCGAGGGAAGGATGTTAACGCCATTTGCGATATGCTGCGTTTTTAGTGTTTACTGCCTTTTTGCAATTCAGGTTGAACCATTGCTTGTTGTTTGATCCGCGTTTAGTAGAAAAAGGGATATAAGCTTCCATTCCTGCCAAGAATGTCTCTGTAATTTGGTTTGCACATTCTGAGATGTTATTGGTTCTAAAGCAGACTTCTTTCCAAGGGAATGAGCGATAAAATTCCCAAAGATGGTTCCACTCTGCTGATTTATAGTGCCATACCTTCCGCGGCATCGGAGGATCCTGCGTTTTAACCTCCAACTGGCAAGGGACTGTTATCAATTTGTGGTCCGATGTTCCTAGGGGGGCATGTACTAATACAGTGTACGAGTCAGGGTCTGAAGCCAAGACCAGATCTAGGAGACTCGCGAACTCGCCGTCTCGATCGGGGATTCTGGTAGGTTCCTCCACAAGCTGCGTAAGCCCGCATATGGTGGCAAATAGCTCAACTTCTCGTCTTTCATCGTCGTTCTTGTTGCAGAAGCGCAGCCAGTTGATATTGTGAACGTTGAAATTACCCATGACGATGTTTTCTGCGCTTGGGTAGTCAATTTGCAGATGGTTAATGCAATCAACCAGGTTTAAAAAGAGCCGTCTATATTGGGTGTCGCTTGGTGGTCTGTAGATACAGCAGATAAATTTCGTGGCACCACTGGCTATTATTTTAAACCACATGACGTCGAAGTCCGCAGGTTCAAGCGTTTCCTCCCGCTGGCAACTCAAATCGTTCTTGACAAATACTGCCAATCCAAAGTTTAGTCGAAATCGGGTGTGTAGATCGTATCCAGGATAAATGAGGTGAACATTTGTTGTTGAAGGTTTCACCTTTGTTTCTGCTAATATATACTGCTAATATTTACTCGTGTTAGTTCAATTGTTCTGGTATGAAAGAGGAGACCTATAAAAATTTTTGTCTGGAACAGCCAGATGCTTCCAATTTGTGATACGAGACTTTGAAGGTATGCCTTTATTAAGAAAAACTTGAATAGCATAGTCATTCGTCTGGTCGGCAATAATTGGGATAAAAATGTGTCGTCAATTATTAGGTTGAAAAAATCTATAAGTCTGCCTCTGTCTGGAACTGGCACTAAAAGCTCTTGATTTTTCTTGAACGTAAACTGCTGTAATGTACATATTTTTGTTCACTGAAAATCCACTTGCACATCTGTCGAAGCTAGATTAGTACTTATAGGTGACTGCGGGGGATTTTCTAACCACTGTTGATCATCCTGTGTGTCCGAATCACTTTCTGCCTCTGAATCGGAGAATTCATCATCTTCGGACTCTGGTAAATATTCATCATCTTGTTGTCTTCGAAAAATTGCAGTAGTTGTTCATCTGTAAGTGGTTTCTAACTATCCACAGGTAATTCACCTTTCTTTTTGCAATCCTAAAGGTCCAGGTTTAGCATCCATATTTAGCCACAGAAAAAAAAAGACGTAAGCAACTATAATACGTGATTAACAAATGTTTTTAGAACGACGCCGGACAGAAAACAACCCTCTCTCACCAACGCCGACTGAATACTAATTCATACAAATCATACATAAAGTCCAGTGCAACGATATATTAGAATGGTCACCCGTCAAAACACCAGCATTCCACCTGCCAAACAATGTCATCCACCTTCTATTTACATTGTTTGAGAAGTAAAATGCTGGTGTTTTGACGGGTGACAATTCTAATATTTTGTTGCACTGGACTTTACCCAACACTCCAATCGGAGTAGTTGGCAGTCAACCTGTTGGGAGTGACTGTAGAACTTCTCCCCATCCAATAAGACCATAAGTTAAATGTGGCTGAGCCAAAGCGTAGTAAAGACATTTAAGTTGTTGAAAATAAATACACTACAATAAACTTTAAGTAAGGATAATAAGGACCGAAGCTTTCTATTTACGTACTCTATATGATGACAAGATTTAAGATGGGTATCAATAAAAATTCAACTATCAAAAAATTTATTGGTGATACCAAATACCAGATACTTTTTTGTGTGCGTGTATTATTTATTTATTTATTTATTTATTTATATATTCAATTACAAACACCTTAACAGGTAATTACATGTAAATGTTAAAAAAAAAAACACAAATAATATGCAATAAGCTTATAAATCAACATACACAAATCAAACAAAAAAGCAAGAAAATAAAGAAGCTACATATATTATCTAACTTATCCCCCTGTTCCTCTTATAACCTTATTTTTAAAACTATTACAAGACTCTCCCGTAAATAGATCATACGAACTATAGTGCGTATTATACAATTTTATTAGTTGGTCTGTTACCCCTCTAAATCCATAATTGGTACGGTGAGATCGTTCATAGAAACGGATCCTTTGACGTGTAACCCTATTTGGGACTTTTAATAATATCCTCTTTAAAAGATAAGAACTATCTATTTTACCGTTAAGTAATTTAAACAAAAAATAGATTCTGGCATTATTTCTTCTAATTTCCAAAGTTTGCAGCCCAACTAGCTGACATCTAATGTTATAACAAATAGTTTCGTAAGGGAACCTATATTTATAAAGTAAAAATTTGCAAAACTTATTTTGAACTCTTTCTATACGATTAATATGTATGAGAGTGTATGGCGACCTTTACGCCGACCGGTCGCGCTTAAATTCGTTCCGAAGTAAAACCGTATTTATTAATTCTAAAAGTAAAATAAATGTTTAAAATTAGTAACAAATATATAAATTAGTGCTACTGAATTAAATTCTTCGTTCATATTTTGAATTTGGAAACAAAGCAAGCAACAAATTGCAATTATAAATGCCTGTATATACCTCGTGCAGTTGTTCGTATTCGTGGATTTACCTCGTAAAAACAGCAAGGGTACTAGATACTGTCTTGCACTGATAAGACGGTACTGAATCGTTAAAGCGGCCCGTACATGAGAATGGATGAAGTAGCGGTCAACAAATTATTACTTGAGTTACAGAACACTAGAGCAGAACTAAAAAAATCTATAAGGGACAGTGAATCCCATATATTGGAGAAGTTAGAGACAAAAATAAAAAAACTTGAAGTGGAAAATACTTCTCTTAAAGAAGAAATTGAAAACTATGAAATAAAAAGCAAAAAGAAAAATATTATTGTTTTTGGCATTAATAAGGAAGTAGTTTACAATGTCTCTAAACTTTGTCAAGATCTGAATCAGGTACTAGGAACAGACATATCCGAACGAGATATAAGCGATGTATATTTGTTAGGAAAATCCGAAAATAGTCATATCAAAATCGAATTTGTAAGTTTTTTAAGAAAAAAGAATGTACTGGTTAATCTCAAGAAACTAAAAGGAACAAAAATTGGGATTTCGGATGATCTGACCAAAAATCAACAGGAGAACTCGAGAAAATTAAGAAACTATTTAAAAATTATAAGGAATCAATAACCAGATGAAAGCAGTTACATAAGAAGATTTAAACTTTACATTAAATACGTAGGATATACTGCAAAACAACTGGATGAAGGCGAATATGTCGTTTTAGAATGACGTCCCAATAGTGCTCCAGCTACCCCAACAGTAAATAGAGATTTGGATGAAGCATTTGAAGACACAGTACAACACAATAATAAAGACAAGGCGGAGGAAGATATACAGATCCACCAGCAGCAACAGGAGAATTGAGTCAGGAAAAATGAAGGAAACAAAATAATCACAAATCACAAAGAATCCACAAGTGTAAAATTTTAGTAGGTAATTTAGTAAATATTAAATATAGTTTTTAGTTTAAATTAATTACAAAAGGAAAATGGATCCATATATATTAAACTTTGAAGCTAACGAGTATAAAACCATATTGTGCAGTGATTTAAACAGTATTAACTCAAAATGTTTTAACCATAATTCTATAAAAATATTTCAACTAAATATCTGTAGTGCTGTTAAAAATCTTGATAATTTATTGCTCTTATTGTCACAGATTGAGGTAAATTTTGATATCATAGTATTGACAGAAACTTCAGATATTGAACATAGATATTTTAAATATTCCAGGATATGATTTGCTTTACAATCATGGCAATATTAATAAAAATGACGGTGTTCTTGTATACATTAGTCAAAAGTTCAGTTATAAATATGAAATAAAAAAATTGTCAAATATAAATTTTATTGATATTGATCTACCTCAACAAAAAAATGAATCTTTTGAAATTACTGCTATATACAGACCACCGTCCACAGATGCTGACGTTTTTAATGCAGACTTGCTTCATTATTTATCTGAGTTGCCTAGGTTGGATGTTCACGTTATTTGTAGGGATATTAATATTAATATCCTAAAGGAAAAACAAGATTTAAATCATGTTCAAGAATATCTTAACCTTCTTAATGCAAACTCCTATGTTTCGTACGTAAATAATGTTTGCACTTGGAAGAGAAATTTACAGAAATCCTGTCTAGACCACTACTTTGTTAAATCCGGAAATTCTGAAAATATTAAAGCTTATTTGTTAAATTACAAGATAACGGATCATTATCCAACTATCATTGAAATAGGAGATCAGAACAATTTATGTAGAAATTGTCCAAATAAAATCATTAAAGAATACATTAATTATGAAAAATTGATACAAGACTCCTTTTTAATAGACTGGAATTATTTTTACTCTTGTAAGGACTTAGATGAAATGACGAACATTTTTATAAATAACATAACAAAAATCATGCAAAAAAATACAAAAAACGTTAAAATAAACAAAAAAAAAATTCCAAGGAAGGGTTGGATTAGTCCAAGCCTACTAAATGCTATTAATAGTAAAAATGTACTACATCAAGAATTAAAAAAATCTCCTAACAATTTAACTCTAAAACAAAATTACAACATGTGTAAAAGAAGTCTTGCAAAATCCATCGCCGCCTCAAAAAAACAATATTGTGAAAAATTACTAAGTAACCAACAAAACACCAAATGCCTATGGGATCCAGTCAATAAAACTTGTAACAAAAACCAAAAAAATCAGGAAATTGAAAAAATAAAATCAAAAAATAAAATTATATCTGATAAAAAAAAATAGCCGACGTATTTAATAAACACTATTGCTCAGTAGGGGAAAACTATGCCAAAAAAATTAAAAAACCTAAAAATTTTATTGTCAACGAACCTGAAATAGCAAACAATATGTTTCTTAATTTTGTTACTGAACAAGAAATATTAAAGATTATAAAAAAATTAAAGACAAAAAAATCCCCTGGTTTTGATGGTATACGTACTGAAATCTTAAAATTAATAGACAGTCAAATCTCATACCCATTAGCATTTTTAATAAATAAATGTCTAAAAAAGGGAAAAATAAGTATTATTTCTCCTTTGCTAAAATCTGGAAGTAGACTGGATATTATAAACTACAGACCAATTTCGCTGTTAACAAACATAGCAAAAATTTTTGAAAAAGTGCTAAAAAGTAGAATCATGAAATTCTTAAAAAAATACAAATTGATATCCGAGAATCAGTATGGGTTCATGGAAGGTAGATCGACGGAGGATGCAATTGCTGGGCTCACATCACAAATATATAAAAATCTTGATGAAAGCAGCCCGACATTGTGTAGTTTTGTTGATCTGGCCAAGGCGTTCGATACAGTTTCGCACTCCTTGCTCTTAGAAAAAATCAAAAGATATGGCCTTAGAGGAAAAATATTTGATATCATAAAGAGCTACTTATGTGATAGAATACAATATACAAAAATCGGTGGAGTAATGAGTGAGGCTGGGTCGATAACCTGTGGCGTTCCTCAGGGGACTGTTTTGGGACCACTACTGTTTGTTTTGTATATAAATGGCTTACTTAAACTGAACATTAATGGTAAAACTATATCATTTGCTGATGATACTGCTATTTTGTTTAATGGAGAAACATCGGAGGAATTAAAAATTCAAGCAGAAAGGGATTTTTCGCTAGTTAAAAAATGGTTTGATTTTAACTTATTAACTGTAAATCTTGAAAAAACCAAATGCATATTATTCTCTCCCAATGATAAAACAATAAACTGTCAAGGCATAATAGTGGATAATCAAGCAATACCTGCGACAAAGACTATAAAATATTTGGGAATTATTATAGACAACAACCTCCGATGGGACCATCACATACGTTGTTCAAAAGATTAGATGTGTCATGCCAAAATTAAACTATTTGAAAGACTTCCTGTCAACGAATCAATTAAAAACTCTATATTTTTCATTAGTGCAGTCACATTTGATCTATGGAATAATTGGTTGGGGAGGAGTGCTAAACTCACATGTTACAGGTCTAGAAATAACTCAAAAATGGGCACTTAAAATTGTATTTAACAAAGGTAGGTTTTTTCCATCGGATACATTATATGGCATAAGTGGTGTCATGGATATTAGACAGCTTTTCTGTTATAGAATGCTCTTAAGATCGTTTAAGAAACCTCAAGAAAGTTTAGTTTCTAACGAAACAAACTATAATTTAAGGTCTTCAAATAAAGTTATTATTCCAAAATGCAAAAAAATGTGCGGACAGAGAAGCTGGCTATACCTAACTCCAAGACTATATAATAAAATCCCTGATGATATTAAATGTTGTGAAAGTTTTATTAGTTTTAAAAGAAAAGTGTCAGACTGGTTACTGAGGGTACTATCGCGAGAGGATTTAAACAGTTTTGTGAACCAAAAAGAAAACAAATATTAAATTATATACCCAAAGACTTATATTGAAGTAAAAAAGTATAAGAAAGTGTCACACAAAAAACAAAATGATTTTTGCTTTTTTCGACAATACTTATGAACATTTATTACGGTAAATTTATAGTAAAATATGTATTAATATCGAGATTAATATTGAATTAAAATTGTATTTTACATTTGTTTAATAAACGTCCTATGATATGATATGATGTTATAAAATGGTGACCAGACAATACAGTTGTATTTTAAAACACTACGAACTAAACTATTGTACAAACATTTCATGGTTCTAATATCACTGATTTGATCACAATATCTCCCAATAAAACCTAGCATTCTGAAACCCTTCATCGTGATGTTATCAACATGAGCATTAAAAGTCAATTGATGGTCAAAAACAATGCTTAAATCATTAAAAGTGTCTACACTTTCCAGCAAACATCTGTCTAATGTATATGTAAAACTATGAGGAACTTTTTTCCGGTGAAAGGACATAACTTTAAATTTTTTAACATTTATTATTTAACAAAAAATGTTCTACACACCATTGAATATGAATATTAAGAAGAATTAACTAATTTTGAAATCAAAAAATAATTTAGAAAGAAAATTTTAAATGGAGAAAGTGAGATAAGAATGTTCTTAAAGAAAACTATTTCATTTTCACCTGAAATATGATGTAAAATATTTTACCTGTTGAATATATACTACATTTTGGTATGCAACCACTTCTATCTAAGTAATAGGCTGTTTCTGTTGTGGCCTTATCTGTGCAGGTTTTTTGATTCAAATCAGAAATTATTTTTCCCTTGCAAGTAGCTTCTAAACTTACAGATAAGTTTATTGCTAAAATTACAATATTAACACTAAAAATTGACTTAATCATTTTATGTAAACGGATACTACATTATTACTGGTATTTGCCTTTTCACTTTATCTTACTTCATCGATCACTGTCTACCACGATTTTTATATAATCCCTAGGATTAAGACAAAATTCAAGATAAGTGATATCATAGCATGTAAATCTGATTAATTTCTTATTTATATCGTATATCTGTATTAGAAAAAAAATCCGAAATTAAGTAGTAGGACTTTTTTGATTTCATGACTAATAATATTGGCCCAAGTCGCAATACTCGGGATCAAAAATATTAGATAAGATATTGTGATGTAAATTATTTTAAAAAATATTATAGAATAACCTTTAAATACGCATCTACAGGGAGGCCATTCTAAATGCACCAAAAGTCATAACTGATAGAGAATTTAGAAGAAATCGAAAACACAAAAAAGTTTATCATGAAGGTCTCCATACCTCATTTTATTTTTAAATATAATAATAATTTTTGCGTGTTGCTATTTCCATAATTCTTGGACGAATTTCTACAAAAAAGACACAGTTAGATATGCTCGTTATTATCTTAGTTTGTTTGACAAATGTATTGTGTCATCTTAGTGCGGGTATACACGATCCGGTTTCAACGTATGCGGTAGAAACGGAGCGGTACCGCATTGATACGACAACACATAGGTTTAAATAGGAGGCGATACACGATGCGCTAGCACCACATCGACGGAAGAACAACGCAGCTTGCTGCGGTAGCAACGGACGACGGACGACGCACAGTGTTTTGTACAATGGACAAAATTTACAGTACAGATTTTTTAAAAGTTTTATAGCTACGTTTAGGAAAATACCTATAAAGGACGATACAAGCGTTTTTTATTTTTTTATTTATACAGTGTGGCCTAAATTGGGTGTACATGTATGGGTATTTTGGAAACTATAAGAGATAGAAAATTGGTTAAATAGAAAAAGTTGTAGGGCATTTAGTTACGAATTTAGTGCTGCTTTTAGAACGATTTTATCTTTTTCCGATTTTGAAATATTTGAAAAAAATCAAAAAGTTGCATTTTTGAAAAAGGGCTGTATTTTTTTTATTTCTGCGGCCATTTTGTTTTTTTCCAAAATTAAAAAGATCTTTTTTTTTCCTTTTAAAATGATGCATAATACTTCCTAGACTCCAACTTATCTCGCGATCCTCCTAGTTGTTCTCACGCTCCGATTCGCTTAGAGTTCGAGACTGCTAGAAGAATAATTACCTACGAGAGGGTGAAATGGACCATCAAGACATTCCTTCCCTTCAAATCTCCGGGTATGGATGGATTATATCTATGCCTTTTGCAAAACGAGTTAGAAGTACTAACCCCAAACATAGTCAGACTATTCAGGACGTCCCTTGCTCAGGGCTACGTCCCAAAGTATGGCGTCAAGTGAAAGTCGTCTTCATTCCGAAACCCGGAAAAAGCGATTTTACTGACCCCAAATCATACCGACCTATCAGCCTTACCAGCTTTATGCTGAAGGCGATGGAGAGGCTGATTGATCGGTAACTTAAGGAAAGCATTCTGGTCAAAAAACCACTGCATGTGCACCAATACGCCTATCAGGCGGGCAAATCCACGGACCTGGCCTTACACCACCTCGTGAGGAAGGTGGAGGGTGCTCTGGGTAGTGGCAAAGCCTGCCTGGGTGCGTTTCTAGACATTGAAGGGGCGTTCGACAACACCCCTTTCGCAATAATCTGCCAAGCACTCAAGAGCCGCGGCTCAGAACCCTGTTTGGTTAGCTAGATAGAGGCCATGCTCTCGAAACGTCATGTATCTGCCCAGCTCAACAACGAGATTATTGAAACGTTGGCGGCTAGGGGCTGCCCGCAGGGAAGAGTATTATCCCCTACCTTGTGGTGCCTTGTGGTCGACAGCCTGATAAATCTTTTAAACAATGCTGGCCTATACACACAGGCCTACGCTGATGATCTGGTAATCCTTTGCCCGGGGAAAGACGCCGTCTCAATGCGGGGCCCTATGATGAGAGCCCTGCGTATGGTGGACACATGGTGCCTCTCGGGGGGTCTCAGGATTAACCCCAAAAAAGCAGAGCTCCTACTATTCACGAGAAGACGTAACTTTGGCACGCCCCCTGTTATATCTCTAGGTGGCGTGCAGCTGCATTACTCCAGGACAGTTCGATTTCTGGGAATCAAGTTAGATTCCAAACTCTCCAGGTACGATCATGCAGACACCAGAATGTAGAAGGCCACCTGCGCGCTATGGACCTGCAGGCGGGCTTTCGGTAATACCTGGAATCTGTCTCCTTAGATCCTCCACTGGATCTATTCGCGCATTGTGAGACCTCTTCTCACATAGGGGGCTATCATTTGGTGGCCATGTACGGAGAAAGCGAAAATTCGTGCTCAACTGGACAGAGTCCAACGTCTTGCATGTCTCAGCATAACGGGTTCCATGCGAACGGCGCCAACTAGAGCGCTTGAGACTCAGCTGAGCCCTCCGTCTCTGGACTTCGTTGTGCAATTCGAGGCAATGAGGACTGCGTACAGGCTATACGTCCTCGGCGAACTACGTGCTGGCGAGACCGGTCACGCAAAAATTTGGTCACGGGCCATACAGGAATGTCCTCTCCTTCTGATGGGCAGTGACCGCATGGCTCCAGTGACTGTGGACTGCGAGGGATTCGTGACCCACATTGCAGGTAGAGAGGAGTGGCAGCATTCCAACAGACCTGCATTGCTAAATAGGGGGACCATCTGGTACACAGAGGGCTCCAGAATGAATAACAGAGCTGGATCAGGGCTTTGTGGTGGGATCCCACATACCAGTAGGGCATACTCGCTGAGAGAGCACGCCACTGTCTTCCAAGCCGAAGTATTCGCTGTATTAAAATGCGAACAGAAAATCCCAAGCTGCGGACACCGCAATACAGTCGTATCAATATGCTCGGACAGCAGAGCTGCCATCAAGGCTATCACGGCCGCAAAGGTAAGCTCCAAGCTTGTACTAGAGTGCATAAAAGTCCTGAAAAAACTAATGTAGGTTAACTGCAGGATCCAGCTCGTCTGGATACCTGGCCACGCAGGTAATGAGGAAGCGGACTCTTTTGCCAGACTGGGATCCGCGAATGGGCCGATGGGGCCGGAACACATAGTTGGTATCGCCAAATGCGTTGCGGTCGCGTCAATGGACAAGTGGACCCACCGAAGATGGACTGAGTTCCCTGGTATGAGGCAGGCCAAAGCGCACATAGGTGGGCCCCTCTGCCTGTCTCACCAAAAATCTACTACGCCTAAGAAGACACGAAATTCGGCTAGTGACAAGTCTTTTAACTGGTCATTGGCACTTAAGAATCCATCTCCATACTAACGGTCCGCAATACCGTTAATACAACCCGGAATGCGGATAGTGCTGTGAGGAAAATGAAACCGTTGACCATGTAGTCGGGGAGTGCCCAGCACTCACGCGCGCCAGGTTCAAATACTTGGGTAACACTATCAGTGTACCGAGTGACTTTCCTGAAGTCCTTCAGACTAGAGAGCCTTATCGGTTTCTCTAAGGCCGTTGGGCTCTAGTAACCCCCGGTGTCTGGTCATGAGTATTATGCGCGGGACATCCGTCCTGTTGAAAACACACATCACTTTATATTTGTTCTTCAGGTATTTTAGCTCTCACAGCAGGTATTATCTGCTCTTTCAAAAGATTTAAATATCTTTGACCTGTCAGTGTTTGGTTATAAATAAAGAGCTCAATAAGGTGATTATGTAAAAACAATTATAGCATTTTATTAGAAAATAATTTTGTGGAGTGTTACATACTATACAATAAATCCAAATCTTATTTGTAGCCTACGTTTAGCCACTTCATGAAGATTCTCAGTAGCTCAAAAATGACGGATTATCCCTGTTGAATATACCGCAGTTGGTCCAAATAATTTTCCTGTTGGAATTATGTATTTCTTGACATTGCCTTACAAACCAGTTTGAAAATTCTAATCGTCTTGAGTAGTCTGTATCTCTTTAACCTTGAACAATAGTAGGCTTATATGGACGATATTTACTTTTTTTAAAGACTCTTTGAATGGTAGTCCTTGGTATATTCATACCAGTTGCAGCATTTCGAGTCTATGTTTTCGGGTTCGTATTAAAATAGTCTAAAATGTTTTCATCGCGAGCTTCATTGTTGCTTTGATAATTTTCGGGCGTTGATATTTCAAAACTTCCATGAGTTGTAAGGTTTTCGACAAGCATAGCGAATAGTCTTGAACCTGGCAGTTGTCTCTCAGGATACAGTTTCAAATATCTGGCGATTGCAAGATTTGCATTCCTATTACATGTAATATAACATTCCAATATGTCAAATTTTTCTTCACTGGTATATCACATTCGGAAATTAAAAATTTAAACAAAACTTACTAAATACAAACGAAAACAACTATATACGAAAAAACTGTTTAACACTAACAAGAACAAGAACAAAAAAAATAATAGGATAAGAACTACTAAACAAGATAAAAAGTAAAATCAAATAAATAATATTTTGCAGAATTGTCAGTAAATGACGCTAAATCATTAAACAATAATAATTGTTTATATGACAAATGGCCTCCATAGTCATAGCCAACTCCGTGAAAAATGAACTTTGTAACTTTTTGACATAAGAATGAAATATTTTCATAAAGTGTTATACCTATCATTTTATGGAAAAAAAAAAAGATTTTCTTTATTTAGCAAAAAAACAAAATGGCCGCCATAATAAAAAAAGAAGCTTAGGATGGAATCTCAGAACCGAAACGTCGAAAATGGAAACTGAATTCAGGTATGTGTTATCTCTAAAAAGTTGTCCCAATAATTTTACAGATTTAAAAAATACGTTGAAATAAAAAAAAATACAGGCCTTTTTCGAAAATGCTACAACTTTTCCCATTTATTTGCCACTTGTCTTGTTTTGATTTTAAACAAGCTTTGTTTTTTTTTTAAATTTGTGTGAGTTCGTTAAGTATTTTCGTAGTGTTTTTTTCTTGTTTATTGAAAAGAAATTACCAAAAATCAAATGGCAAGATTAAACAATCTTGCAAAAAAACATGGTCGATGTACTGGAAGAGACCGAAACTCTGGCAGATAGAAGGAATAGGATGTAGTTTTCATTTCTTGACCCATTTGAAATGTCTTCAGATGCTCAATTCATTAAATTATATAGATTAAGCAAGCCTATTACGATGGAATTGATGTGCTCTTTATGTGCTCCAGAGACTGTAATCTGTCCGCTACTTTTATCCACAAGACACAGTTTTAGCTGAAAAATCTTGGGTGAATTTGCCCGACTTTAATTCCGAGTGCTCTTCCATAAATAAAATTAGTTCTTTCCTTTGCTCACAAAACCGCAATACTTTTATTTTTTGTATTCATGTTAAAAAAAGTCACTTTGAAAAACCCAACAAATCGTCGCTTTGGTTGTGAACTGTCCTAACCCACATAAAGTAAAACTGGAGCTAGCGCGCTTTCAAAAAAGTTTGTTTCCAAAAAACTTATATATTCTTTTCTAGAATATTAAAAAAAGGTCAAATCATAACAATTTTTTGATATTTGTAATTAGGTGTCATACTTGTTGTGTGGATATTTTTATTTTGAAATTATAAACAATATTTTAGGTTTTATGTGGCTTAGCCCCTTTCACTACCACAGAGCTAGTTGTTTTGCCGGAATATTTTAAGATGTGAAAAGATCTAACAATAATAATGTTATAAAATAATGATAAAACTCAGCAGTTTTTTTTAACTTTTTATTATTAATATTACTAATACAAAATGTTTAAAAATAAATTTTATTTAAACTGTCAGTTTTCGTCGTTCTCGGATTCAACTTGATCCTCATCAGTGGTTCTTAGTCCCTCATAAAATCCGTGATAAGCAGACTTTATGGAGTCAGATTCGCATAACTTACGCAAGCCCGTTAATTTTCGTTTTTCAATTGGTATACTAGTTGTATACAAATTAGGTATAACTGCATTTAGATAAGATACGCCATTTCTTAAAGATGCCTTTTTAACTTCTATGGAACGAAATTCAGAATCATCAAGACGTTTTTTAAAGAAAATTTTGTTAGGTTCTTCTTTCCTATATTGAATCCATTTTATTTTTAACCAATTCAAATTACTTCCATCTGTACATTTTTGTTTGTTTAATATTGCGGATTTGGAAAAAGATTTAAAATTTAAGAAATCTGAATAGTTCATTTCAGTAACATTGTAAAATGGTTGCTTAGTTTTTGCAGTTCGAGCTACTGTGTACCAACCCTCTGGGGTGTAAATATCGATTTTATTACCACGGTTTTCAATGGCAGAATGAACGCTGTCACATTCCATTTCAGAGTGTCCTGACTCCATAAATTTTTGGTTAATAATTTCAATCGGAAGCAAATGTACAGCTCGTAAAAACATGGCAGCATTAATGCAGTTATGGTTTTGTCCCGATGCTGTGTCAGCATAGAATGTAACTTCTTTTACTTCAGGGCTATAGCCATTTAAAAGTTTCCACAAACAGGTTGCAATCTCTGACGAACCTTTGGTGCCAACCCCCTCATGCCACATAAAATTTTCAGCTTGTGCAGTCCCCAAATTATATACGGTAAAGTTAAATATCTTTAGTTTTTGGGTATAGTATAACTTTCCTACTTGTAATGAAGGCGTTAAAAGAATTTTCTCCATATCTACGGCAAAACACAAAAAACTCTTGTCAAGTTTTGCACGATTTTTGTCGATTTGTTTTGCTTCTCTAGCCTCTGTTTTTCGGGCCAAGTGTGCATCCATACTGTCTTGCATTTTTATCTTTTCCTCATCATTTTTGTTTGTAAACTCGGCACAATAATCACATTGATCTTTTTTAGGCCGATGGAAACCAATATTGAACTCCGAGGTAAAAATATGCTTATAAAAGCTAGCTTTTTCTGGTACTACTCCAAGCTCTGCACAATAATCTTTATAATCTAAATATATTCTATTTTTAGATAATCCTGTAGGGAGATATTCCCTCTTTGTTGTGCTTCTACAGTAATGTGAAGAAATTAAGGGTAATTTTTTAATGTGAGATCTTATTATGTCTTTGGTTGCTTCAGATTTTTTTTGCGGTGGTGATTTCTTGCCCCTTTGATCTGGCTTAACGACTCCATGTGCAGAACTTTTATCCAGTGCTGTAAGTACCTTTTTACTCGAAATTTGTAGAGTTTTAAGGAAAAAGTTTTGACAAACTTGATGTTGTGTATGTCTTGCAGTAAGTTTATATACTAAGGTAAACTTTCTTCGACTACCCTCTTTTTGTACAACGTATGAACGCTTCTTTGGGATACGCTGAACATGTTTAGCAATAAAGTTCCACCTTGACTCTTCGCTTTTTATATTATAAAATTCGTTAAAAATATCATGTCGCGTTTCATTGGAAAAAAGTTCATTACATTTGTAATGACATCTACATTTTACCTCTGCTACTGTTTTTGCTTTTTTAGGTCTTCCCTTCTGTGTCCGATATTCTTTTCCCTCCATTCTTAAAGTTTTTTGGACATTTCTGGTCCATTTTGATGGGTCACGTTTTCGTTTTCTTGTTAGCTTTTCCTTCTCTGCATTTTCGGTGACATCGAATGTTGATGTGGCATTGTTTCTTTCCATCAAAAGCCTTTTTCTTACATTTACTAACGGTTCTGAACTTGAAGATGCTTCGTCGTTATCGTCGTTTCGATTTTCTTGATTTTGCACTGAAAATTAAAAATATGGTGTACTTGATTACAATAACTAACAAACTACCTTCAACTGGTGGTGATACTCGACTGTTCAAAAATTCTTGATGGTAAGCCGTGACTGCACTCAGCCCCGGAAATTCAACGCTTTGTTCTCTGCCTAAAAGTAATAACATTTTAAACGTAATTTAAAAAAAAACGACTAATTTAAATGTAACGCAGATGCATGCTTAGAATTACAAACGATAAATATATTTATTTAATTTTTTAATTTAATTTAATTAAACTTAACTTAAAATATTAATTGAAAAAAAAAACATTATTTTTAATAAATCACATGCGACTGCGTACTTGCGTTAAATTTTTTATACCTTCAACTGTTACTGGTGGCGATAATAATAACCCATCGGTATCGGGAATGTCTTGCCCACAATCTCCTGCAGTAACCGGCATTTTAGCTAAAATGTGCATACATTTTAATAATTATCTTTTTATAAGTTACAATAAGTTAGGTATTTAATTTGTACATATTTATAATCATGTTAGATACAGAAAGTACGTTAATTACGAATTACGTACGCCTAATTCCGCACTATTCACTCGAAAAATAATTATGTACTTACCAAAATAAACCGGCGATAGTATGGTATATTCTTTTTCTTCATTATCAGAGGATTCGTCGGACCTTTCGTCATCATTTAACTGCATTTCTAGTGCTCTTTGGACTATAAGTTTACTCCTTGAAGACATTTTTTAAAAAGCACTCTTAACAATACAAAAACACTAACTAAATAAACAAAAAAACTAAACAGTCAACGCTCTAACTCAAGAATACAAAGCGCACTAAATGCGTGCAATTATTATTCCAAAACATAAACAAATAGCGATTTCGAAAGGTAATTTAGTAGACTTTGTGTGTATATTGATTCTTTTTTAACTAACGACACCAAAAAGAGATAAAAAGATACTCAGCATTCACGAGCGGGCCGAAACAGGGACGCAAGAGCCAACACAGAAACCATAAAAATGTGGATTAGTTTTATTCACATCTATAATATTTTGATCCATAACGCTTAAAAACGCAGTTGCTAAAAGTGCTAAGCTGCTTATGCCTATTCACTATATTAAAATGTGGGTTAGATCTCTTAGCAAATTTTATGTTTCAGGGACTTTATATAGGTTGTGGCTTAGGATACTTTTAATAATCAAAATTTATACTTTTTACTATTTGTTGACAGTCTTAACTCAATTTTCAATTTTTTGTGGGTTACGACTCTTCACTACTAAAGCGACGAAATACTATAAAACAAATTTCAAAATTTCCTGATGTTTTTAAACTTAATTTTCAGGTTAGGTTAAAAATATTTATCGTCTTCATTCCGTTTGATATGGCCTCCAACAGCACTCGACTTTGCTACGTTGCCACTACATTTCATGGTCGTATGCGAATAAAATTTCGAATGCTGTTTCGAAAAATGCATTTTTTAATTCGTGTGCGGATTTTGCTGCTCGACTTTGTTCGCATTCGAAGGTTCTCGCATGGTTTCGAAAATACGGCCCCAGCACGAAATGGTTATCGAATAACTGATGATTTCCGTAGATTTTGAGCTCGTATTCATACCTAAAAATTACGTCAATGACCCATAGTAAAATAAAAATGAAATACGCACAATTTCTGATAATTAATTTGGTTGACAATACATTAAAAAAAAATTTGTTATACAAAGATTGAAAATAAATTTTAACCATTTTCGCATGGACCGTCTGAGAAATCCTGACTCGATTGGTAAATTTTGTTAGCAGCAGCATTAATTCGTACAAATATTAAAAAGATTCTGATGATTCAATTTCTGCCAAGTAATGGACTAATTGATTTTTTAAATTTTAAAGCGATGTTTGGACAACTTTTTATATTATAAACAGCCTCACGGTTGAGATACACGAATTGATAGCTAAGCAATATTAATCGATTCATGTCTCGCTTTCGTCAGTCGACAAGACGGATATGCCATAGCAATTGAAAATGAGAAGTTAATTAAGGCATTATAATTTTATATAATAATATTATTTGAGGTTATTTTATAGAAATAATAATTTTTAAAATGATATTCTAAGATAACAAAAAGAATGTATTGCTTAAATTTTTTAACTGTAAAAGTGTTTCTTTGGGTTCATTTTACAATAATCTAGAATGCCAATAATAAAGAGTTAGAAAGATGATTTTAAGTACATTTGAAATAAAATAAATTTAAAAAATGGAATCCTTGTGGAAGGAATTTGTTTATGGTTCTAAACACGTTTATACAGGGTGTCCGCTAATTAATGGTACATGGAAAAACCACAGACTCCTGATGTAAAAATATTACGATTTAACTATATTTACTCATATCCAAAAGTTGATATTAACTGAGATACAGGGTGTTAAACTTAAAACTTTTTTTTTGTTTTTCCCCAATAACTTTAACAAAAGTTAACTTTTTTTCACAAAAATTTGTAGTTAGGGGTTTTTTACTTCGAGAAATTTATTTTTATAACAAATTGAGTGTATAATGTAGGGGGCGCTGTCTGCGACATCTTTTTCTGTTTCATAAGGTCATAACTGTTTTGTGCTTAACTGTATTTAAGTTTTTATTGAAAATAATACTTTTTTCATATTTTTTACGTAAAAAAGGTATACTACTTTCGGGTCGCTCAGAATCGCCGTTTTCGAGATATCTGCCTTCAAATTATTTAGTACAGCAGCTCAAGCAAGCAATAATGTCTTGTTACTCTTTACCAATCATTTTTTACATCATAAATAATGTTTTAGTATAATTCATTGAGAATAATGCAGACAAAAATTGGTTTATCATTTAATTAACTTTATTTAAAATAACTATGACACTAGAAAATCTATTGAAAGAAAATAACATTAATGAAAACAAACTTAACTATGCGACTTATAACTTTTCCATTATGAAACTGTGACGAGATTTAGTAAAAAAATAGATCTGCTTTTGAGAAAAACTGTTCAAAATGTCTACCATTCACTTCAATACATTTAACAGTTCTTTTGCTAAAAGGTCTCCTAATTTAAAAAAATAATTGTTCGTTTTGTAGCTTTTGTGCAGCATATAAAATTCTCTGCCATAGTTCTTCTCTGGAATTCACTATTTCTTTGTAAACGAGCGACTTCATATAGCCCCATACACAAAAATCCAGCGGGTTAAAATCGGGACTTCGCGCCGGCCATGGCCTCTGGCTCCCACGACCTATTCAGCGATTAGGAAAACGGTTGTTCAGGTACTCTCTGACAGCTCTAGAGAAGTGTGCTGACGCTCCGTCTTGCATGAAATACATATGTTGCCTTATGTCCAGCGGAATATCATCAAGAAAATCTGGTAAATGTGTTTCTAGGAACTCAAGGTAAAGTTCCCCGTTTAAATTGGGCGGTAGTTCGAAAGAGCCCAATAAATGATTATCGATTATACCACACCATACATTAATTTTGAATTCATGTTGGAAATGACGTTCGTGTACTGAATGTGGATTTTGTAATGCCCATGTGTGCTTATTTCTAAAATTGAAAATGCCTCTACGTGTAAACGTTGCTTCATCAGTAAATAGTATCTTATTCAGAAACATGGGGTCGGCATTTATTTGGGCACGGCAAAAACGGGCAAATTCTATCCTGGGCGCAAAATCATTTTCTAATAAATTTTGCACAGGAGTGAAATGATACGCATAAAGACCCTTTTCGTGAAATATTTTACAACCGGATGACTTGTCTACTCCAGTTGCCGCAGCAGCATGTCTTGCACTTATTTCCGGATTTACAGCCACGCGGACCAGAATTTCTTCTTCTTGTTCTGGAGTTATAACCTTCAGGCGCCCTGCGGAATTCCGTTTAGGACGAAATGTACCTGTTTCTCCTAATCGATCGTAAAGATTTTTGAAGATCTTGAAATCAGGATGTCTTCGATTTGGATAGAGTTCTAAATATCGTCTATAAGCTTCGCGTCCATTAAAATTTGCCTGCGCATATACACACAATATATCCCTCATTTCGGCATTTGAAAAAAGATTGTGCTTCGGCATTATTTCTCAACTTACGAAAAATTTAAAAATTCAACAAAACAGTAAACTGGATGCAAAATCACAGAAAACACTAATTAAATATTTTCTGACAACTTTAAACTAATCAACAAATAACAACAACATGGCGGTTTCCTAACAACTACATCTCTAAAGTTCATTTGCTTTCTCATAGCTTACTTTAAAAAAGCGAATTATTTCCCGATTATATTAATTATTCAGCCGGGGTCGAGTGCATGGTGCACTAAATAATTTAAATACAAATATCTCCAAAACGGTAACTCTGAGCGACTTCAACTTAGTATACCTTTTTTATGTAAAAAATATAAAAAAAGTATTATTTTCAATAAAAACTTAAATACAGTTAAGTACAAAAAAGTTATGACCTTATGAAAGAGAAAAAGGTATCGCAGATAGCGCCCCCTACATTGTACACTCAATTTGTTAAAAAAATGAATTTCTCGATCTAAAAATCCCCTAACTACAAATTCTTGTGAAAAAAAGTTAACTTTTGTAAAAGTTATTGGGGAAAAACAAAAAAAAAGTTTTAAGTTTAACACCCTGTATATGTATATAACTTTTGGATATGAGTAAATATAGTTAAATCGTAATATTTTTACATCAGGAGTCTGTGGTTTTTCCATGTACCATTAATTAGCGGACACCCTGTATAGAGTGTCCGGAAAAAGGAGGCCAATCCGCCAGCCACATATAGGGTGGACCAAATTAATGCCAACTTTTGTCATGCCATTTTTAATTTTTTTATTGTAATTTTTTAATTACCATTTTTTACTCGGTATTCAATATACAGAGCGTCAAAATGAGATATATAAAATCGTTTTTTTTTAAGTATGTGGAATGTGTAATATGTCAAGGGGATCATCCTAAAAGGACCAATAAAACAACCATATCTTTGTGTAATGTGAAAAGCTGAACTAATTTATTAAAACAAATTATTATATCGTAATTGTGTTATAGAAATATGGTGTAATTTCTATAACACAATTACCCAAGTTAAATAGTACCTACGTTAGCAAAACTTGGCTAGAAACTAATGAACTACTAATTATTACTGACTACAGCTAAAATACTAATTTCCACATCAACCAATACATTAATTACCAAATATCCTATATATTTATACAGGGTGTCATTGAAATGGTGTAAAAAAATTCGGGGGGTGATAGTACTCCTAAAAATTTAAAAAAAAGTTCCTATAACTATAGGGTGGAAAATGCATATTAAGGGAGTTAGGGGCACTGAAAGGGTAAATTTAAAAAACGGTTTTTTGAAATTGTAGGCTTAAAAAACGAGATAAAATTTCGAAAAAAAATCCTCTGCCATAAATTTTGACCCAAAATCAAATGGTGATACTGAAAAATAATTTGGAAAATCGGAAAGGGTAGTTTTTGCAAGGGTAGGGGGTTAATTCGTGAATAACTTTTTTTAGGTTATTTTCTTCGCAACGTGGGTTCATTTTTTAAAAACTACATACTTTTTCCTACAAAAAAGGTACTCTTGTTGCACATCGCCCAGAACGATGGTTTTCGAGAAAATTGAAGGCAAAAAGTTTGCTCTGATGGGCTGGTAACTGGTTAAACAACATAAATTTATGAAAGTTATGGGGTTTCAAAAGTAAACAAGTAGTTATTAAATAATTAATTGAAAAATCTAAATTTCATGATTTTTAAAACATCGTATTGCTTTAAAAAAACGAAATAAACCAATTACCAAAATTCCTTATTAAATGCATACTTATTTGATTCATTAGTTGATTCATTCATTCATTCCAACCCAACCCCAGGGATATTCCACAGGGTACGCAGATCATGGAGAAGAAGAGCAGATGTCTGCATTGAAATGAATGGTGGTCACTTTGAACATTTACTATGAATGAATTAAGAAATGCATTATTTTAATAAGGAATTTTGGTAATTGGTTTATTTCGTTTTTTAAAGCAATAAGATGTTTTAAAAATCATAAAATTTAGATTTTTCAATTAATTATTTAATAACTACGTGTTTACTTTTGAAACCCCATAACTTTCATAGGTTTATGTTGTTTAACCAGTTAGCAACCCATCAGAGCAAACTTTTTGCCTTCAATTTTCTCGAAAACCATCGTTCTGGGCGATGTGCAACAAGAGTACCTTTTTTGTAGGAAAAAGTATGTAGTTTTTAAAAAATGAACCCACGTTGCGAAAAAAATAACCTAAAAAAAGTTATTCATGAATTAACCCCCTACCCTTGCAAAAACTACCCTTTCCGATTTTCCAAATTATTTTTCAGTATCACCATTTGATTTTGGGTCAAAATTTATGGCAGAGGATTTTTTTTCGAAATTTTATCTCGTTTTTTAAGCCTACAATTTCAAAAAACCGTTTTTTAAATTTACCCTTTCAGTGCCCCTAACTCCCTTAATATGCATTTTCCGCCCTATAGTTATAGGAACTTTTTTTTAAATTTTTAGGAGTACTATCACCCCCCGAATTTTTTTACACCATTTCAATGACACCCTGTATATTACACCTACCGCGCGAAGGAAAAAAATATATATACAGTATATTTTTTTTCTTTTCCTAACAATTATACGCCTTAACTCTATTTTTATGCACTTACACTAACTTATTATCCACTTTTATCACTATATTTGGGGAATTGTCTTCTATCACTCTTCATATGATCCACTTTACACAGCATCCATTTTGTTTCTCGCATTGTTCCTTAACAAAATTTTACTACCTACATTATATACAATTGAATAATACCGGGGTGGTATTATACAGTGCTTTCATTTCAAAACGATCCACCCTTAATAACCTATAAAAAAAAAAAAAAAATTAAATTTAAAAATTTAATTCATTCGCATTTTACATTTTAGACCTGTAACTTCACTCCATATTTTTAGTTTCTAATAAATAGTTCTTAGAAAAATTTGGAGTGTTAATGTGTTTTCCTTCTTTTTAAGGAGAAGAGGTTTAAAGTGAAGTATAATACATACAGTGCTTTCATTTCAAAACGATCCACCCTCAATAACTTTCTTAAAAAAAAAAAAAAAAAAAAACACGTCAAATTAGATATACAGGGGGACGTTTAATTATGCATTTACTGAAGTTCTGTCAATCACCTTCTCACCTCCCGCTAACCTCACTTTAATATGTCATATGGGAACCCCCATCGTGTGATACATCATAGTAAAGAGCGTGAAATTCTCTATTCAACGGTATCAAAAAAAATGAAATCGGTAAATGTGTAAGCAAAAAGTTAGCGAAAATGTCTAGAAATAATGAATATTTTATTTACGCCAAACTTTGGTATGTTAAATGGCTACGCCATGGTGTGATACATTATTTTAACGGGCATTCATTATGCTATCAATGGTTGTAAAAAAAATAAAATTGGTTGACCAAGAAACAATTGAAGTGTAAATGGGTAGGGTGGAAAAACAAATTTAATTAGTTTAACAAATTTACTTTATTAAATGTTCAAAATGCGCGCCGTTATTAGCAAGACAATTAAAAAGCCTATTTTCAAACTCCTTACGAACATTGGCAAGGGTCTACCCGCTAATTTCTCTGCATTCTTGAAATATTCTATTTTTTAAATTCTCAATATTCTCAGGTAGTTCTCTTTTTAAGTAGCCCCAAAGAAAAAAGTGTAGTGGGGTTAGGTCCGGAGACCGCGCAGGCCATTCGATTGCACCACGTCTGCCAATCCACTTTTCTCAAAAATTTTCATCAAGCCACTCTCGAACTACCAAAGTTTAGTGCGCGGGAGTTCCATCCTGCTGAAAATGTATATTATTTTCATTCAATAATATAGCACCATGTTGATCTACTTGATTTTCCATAGATTGGAAGGATATATTGCATTTTTTAAAAGGTTAAAATAAATTTCGCTAATCAAATTTTATTCCAAAAAAAATGGCTCGATTATTTCATTCTCATAAATTCCTGCCCAAACATTAATTTTTTGGGGATATTGGGTATGGCCCTCCCGAAAAACATGCGGGTTTTCATTATCCCAGTATCTACAGTCTGTTCACCAGGCCATTTAAAAAAAAGGTCGATTCGTCACTGAAGCAAATGTTCTTCAATAAATCGGGATCGTCGTCAATTCGCTGGCACATCACTTCACAAAATTGAATTCTTCTATCAAAATCATCTTCTCCGAGTTCATGAAGAATATGAATTTTATAAGGAAAGAACTTTTTTTTTTAACTTTATGTACGGAACCAGTGGAAATATTTGTTAGTTTTGTGGCCTTTGGTGTAGACAAAGTTGGATCCATAGCAAATTGTCCTAATACTTCAACTTGGCATGGTTCATCGACAACCCCATTTTCATATTTTTTGTTATTGCAAATCGATCCCGTCTCTTTAAATTTTCGTATCAATTCTAATACGTATTTATGGCTCACGTTTTTATCTTGATACCTTTCATTAAATGCTCTCGCGGTTCTGCGAGGACACCGATCTTGAGCTCCATAAAGGAAAATTATCTCTATTCTTTCGGCTAGCGTAAAGTATAATTAGTAATTATAATCATAAAAAGTATTCATTCAAAATATCAAAGATTGGCATAAATAAAATATTCATTATTTCTAGATTTTATTAAAAATGGACCCGCATAATCTACTCCTACAATATCAAAGGGATGGCTCGGTATTAATCGTTCTTTAGGTAAATTACCCATAATGGGTGGTAAAATTTTCGATTGATATCTACAGACTTAATACAATTTTGGACTATTTGCCTGACTAAAGAACGACCCGATATTGGCCAATATTTTTCCCGTAGTGATACTAGTAGATGATGCGGTCCGCAATGAAATAATTGTTCATGTTCATATTTTAAAATTAACCTTGTAATAGGATGCTTGGAAGGTAAAATTACAGGATGTTTTTTTTCAAAATTAAATTTAGCATTAGCTAATCGTCCTCCAACTTTTAAGCACTTAAAATAGTCGATAAATGGGCTCAATTTTAATAGTCTTACCCGTAAGCTTATTTGGGCTTAATTTAATTTGACTGATTTCCTGTTGAAAACATTGGTGCTGAATAGTACACAACAACAAGTTAAAAGAATAATCTATTTCACCTTTTAATAGGAAACCCGTACTAGTACAGTCAATCTGTAATTTTTTTTTTTTAAACTATCCAAGTCGCTAATTTTTTGAGGGTCGATTCTATTTCCGAAGAAAAGCTTAAGTCCTCGGAAGTGAGAGTCTAACCCTCCCCCCCTTTTTTTGGGAAACTCAAAAAGTTTTTCAAATCGATTTTCCAGCTAAACAGCGAGTCATACAGAAAAACTTATTGAAAATAAAATGTAGAGCTTTTTGTGCTCTACAATTCATCTCATGGGCCCGAAGCTGTAGAACCAAAATTCGAAAAGTTAGAGGGCGCCAAACTCACCAAAAGTTACTTTTTTCATTTTTTCACTGAGAAACAATTTTTTTTTACTATCGCAAGGATTGCAAAAATGTAGAGGACAAAAATACCTACAAAATGCATGTCTTACTTTTTTTTTTCGATTTACCGTTTTCGAGATACAAGGATTAAAATGTCGTGTAGTGCTTCGCGAGGATGAAAAAAAAGCAGCTGCTCGCTGGACCGCTGTCCCCCTTTCCACTCCCACTCTCCCCGCATCTACTCTCCTCCATCAGCTGATCCGGCAGTGGCTAATTTACAGTTTTGACGTAAACACGTACATTTTGCTGCGCAGCAATGAGTGTTTGTTTTACGTGCAATGCGAGGGTTGAGGACAATCTGTACAACGTGGGATCGAAGGGTCGGTTGAAATTACTTGCGTCATGTATGTACCGGGTGGCCAACTAAGAATGGACGTCGGCGATATCTCAAGCCCTAATAGTCGTAGCGCCTTGAAAAAAAAAATGTTGTAATAAAAGTGGCCAAAAAAAAATGCTGGAAATTATTTTGAAGTTCATTGGTCAACCGCTAGAGGGCGCGACAGCTTCTTTAAATCTTAAAATTGCATTTTTGCCAAAAAACCTCCTATAACGTACACCTCAAAATATTATATTAATATTCTAGGAATATTTCCTCACAAAAAAGTTTCTACAAAAATTTCTGTCAGTTGTCAAATAAAGTGGTGGGGGGCGTTTTTAGCTTGAATAAAGAAAACAGCTGAAAATCAGCTGTGACTGGACCGATTTTTTTTAAACATATTTTTTTTTTAAGTCTATTGTTGCCTTATTTTTTCAACCAAAAAAAAAAATTCAAATTACTTTTCCTAAAATCCGCTAGAGGGCGTTGACTTGTGACTAACCCTTTCTGAAGGATTATTTAAAAAAACTCAAATTCAACTATATATATTATTAAACTAAACTTATTAACAAAATAGTGTCCATTCGAAAATAAAAGTGATAAAAATGGCCATAAATTACTATTTGCTTACACAAGCTGAATAAACTCGTATTAACTAAGTATTTTTAAAAAGAAACAAACTCAGCAGTGTTTTAGAAAATCCGAGACATAGAATTGATTGTTATACGTTTATTTATTACAGGGTGTTAACTAAATAAAGTTGACCAAATTGGCCTATTTTGGGAAAACTGTGCATACAGTTTATAGTTGTTCTATAGGAAAGTTTTAAAAATTTGGGACCATACCATACCATAGAAAAGTTAATTAAAGATACAAAAATAAAATAATTTGACACTTTTAACAATTTTGATGATACCGGATGTAGATGAAAACTTGCTTATTTTAAATGGAACACTCTATAATATGTTATTTGATATTTAAATTCTACATACAATTTTAAGAAATCTTAGGTGGTACAATAAATAATATGTTATACACATCATTTATTTAGTGCCTCCCCAAATGTTCAAAATGCATTCCATCATTTTCTATGCACTGAAACATCTTTTGTTCGGTAGACAAAGCTGCAGTCTCTACCTCAGCAAATGAGAGAGTCTGCATGCAATCCCTAATCCGGCCAATCATATTTTGTCGCGTCGTAGGTCTTGTTGCAAAAACAATTTCTTTAACTCGACCCCATAAATAAAAATCCAGGCACGTTAGGTCTGGTGATCTAGCCGGCCATGGAAAGGTACCGCCCCGTCCTATCCATCTACCAGGGTAGGTAGGATCTAAAAACTCCCGAACATTTCGGGCGAAATGTGCTCGACAGCCACCGTGCTGGAACATCATTCGTTGGCGAATTTCAAGTGTCACATCCTCTAATAAAATTGGCAATTCCTCCCTTAAAAATTGGAAATAATTTGCACCATTTAGTGCGTTGTTGGCCGATAATTCGACCTCCTAATATTCCTGCCCAACAATTTAAAGACCAACGGCCTTGATGCTGGACTTCTCGCATACAGTGCGGATTCGTTGGTGACCAGTAATAAATATTGTGGAGATTCACGCCTCCATTGCTGTGAAATGTAGCCTCATCTGTCCACAATATGTTTGAAAGCACCTGAGTCTGAATCTGGTGCTTTTCGTGTAAAAATTAATTAATTTTACATTTAAAGCATCATCATCAAAAAATGAACTCTCCTTAGGAAAATTAAGTCTCATCGCGTATAGTGAAGATTAATATCCAAAAGATCGCTTACCTGTACTCCTTAAGAATATTCTGAACAGTAGTTCGATTTACTCCCAGGTCGTGCGCTATTGTTCTAGTACTTAAGTGAGGATTAAACTCGACGTAGGCTCAAACATTTATTATGTTGTCTTCGGTGCGTCCCCTGCGTTGTCTCCGAAACACGGGCAGCCGAACGTTTCCAGTCGTTCGCAAACGATGTATGATCCGAAGAAAAACTTTTGCAGTAGGATGGCGTCTATCAGGATACTGATGCGCATACACCCTTGCAGCAACTGTGGCATTTCTCATACATTAAAAATAAGTACCTATTATGTCAAACGCCTATTCGTTTGTGTAAAGCATTGGTAAACAAAGCAATACGAAAAACAGAGATAAAAAGTTAAGGAACAAAAAACTTGAACAAAACACAAAAAACTGGAACAAAACAGGAAAAACTGGAACAATACGAACAACTAGCACAACACGAAAAACTGGAACAACACGGAAAACTGGAAAAACAAAGTTCACAATACGGCGAACTAACAAGAAAATTATTGGGTGTTATTAGCGAGACTTAAAAACGCTTTAACAGTCGCAAGAAGAGACGCTAAAATGACATTTAACTGAAATATTTACATATTTTGCTTCCATGGTTACCTGCCACTTTTGTTTCCATAGCCTACTAACTCAACTTTCCTATGCACAGTTTTCCCAAAATAGGCCCATTTGGTCAACTTGGTTTAGTTAACACCCTGTATAAATAAACGTATAACGATCAATCCTGTATGTCGGATTTTCTAAAAGAGTACTATGAGTTTGTTTGTTTAAAAAAATACTGATATAAAAGGAGTTTATTCAGTTTATCTAAGCAAATAGGAGTTTATCGCCATTTTTGTCATTTTTATTTTCGAATGGACACTTTTTTTTTATAACTTTTGTTTAAGAAATGATATCGAAGTGCCGTTTTCACCAGTTTCTTTGGTTTTCTTCCCCGCTTTTAATGACGTAAAAAAATATATATAGTTGCATTTGAGTTTATTGAAATAATCCGACAGAAAGGGTTAGTCAAAAGTCAACGCCCTCTAGCGGATTTTAGGAAAAGTAATTTGAAATTTTTTTTTTGGTTGAAAAAATAAGGCAACAATAGACATAAAAAAAATATGTTTAAAGAAAATCGGTCCAGTCATAGCTGATTTTCAGCTGTTTTCTTTATTCAAGCTAAAACCGCCCCCCACCACTTTATTTGACAACTGACAGAAATCTTTGTAGAAACTTTTTTGTGAGGAAATCTTCCTAGAATATTAATATGATATTTTGAGGTGTACGTTATTGAAGGTTTTTTGGCAAAAATGCAATTTTAAGATTTAAAGAAGCTGTCGCGCCCTCTAACGGTTGACCAATGAACTTCAAAATAATTTCCAGCATTTTTTTTTCGCTACTTTTATTACAAAATTTTTTTTTTCAAGGGGCTACGACTATTAGGGCCTGAGATATCGCCAACGTCCATTCTTAGTTGGCCACCCGGTACAATCCGAGAAGACGTGCAGTTTGAAACACTGCTTGTGGCGTTAACTTTACAGTGTTACTATTTTGCCAAGAGTTTGCAGACGGTAGCTCAGAATTATTGGAGGCTTGGGATTGTTCGAAGGTTCACTTATGACTGGCTATTAAAGAATATAATCTTGATTATATCTATTAAATAAGAGGGCGCCACTTAGTTTTTTTTTTATGAATGAAAGAAAACTAAGAAAAAGAATTGGTATATAGGTTTCAATTAACAATTAAATGACCCTGGATAAAGTAGATTTAAAGAGGCAAAAAAAAAATATCTTAACAATACAACCAAATTATTTTTACACCAAAGATATGTATACACCTCATTTTCTAATCTGTTAAATGTTAATAATTTATTATGAATTGAAATATGAATAATGTTGACATGATTAAAATAAATTTGACAAAAGTAACATTTAAATTATGATTTCACTACTAGGTAGATTTCAGCACTTGGAAAATAAATTGCAATTATTAAAGTTTTTAGTAAATATCTGTTTTATGCAGGGGAAAGTTCATGAACCTTTTTACCTAAGGCATATCAGCCTTAACCGAGTTATATCTACTTAACTGCCAAAAAAGGTACTGAAAAATACTGAACAAAAAATAACTAAAATTATAGATAAGAAATTGACACATTAAATTATGATGTTGATTAAATATTTGTAGCTATAAATTGATTTTAAAAGTATATTAATAAAAATTTTAATATGTGAGACAAGTCTATGGTTAATAATATTTAAATAAATGGAATAAACTGGCCTGTATATTCCTCCAAGAAATGAACGGCTGGCCTTCAAAATCAAGGCTGTAAATGTGTGCCATTTGTAGCTTAGCTATCCAGACTGGGAATCTCTACTAATAGCTCTAACTCTGGCTCCAGCTCCACAGCTTACAGCAATTTCCCGGGGAAATCAAAATCCTGCAGCCATCAACAATTGAAGAAGAATAAAGAGGAAAACGGAAAAGTAAAACGGAAAAGTAAAACGAAAAAGTAAAACCCTAAAACAACGGTTGCCATTGTATTCACTGTCGATAAAAAAAATGAATGGCGTTAAAAATGTGACACACTCACCTTGCTAAGTTTCATTATCTATCCATTAAAATCTTGGGCATCCTGCACCAGAATTATGAAATAAACAGTTCCCTAAAGGAACAAGATTAAGGACTATAAATTATAAGCCATATTGGCCAGTTTCTGCTTCACAAATTTCGAAAATAAAAAACTGGCCTTTTACGTGCGCTTCTACCTGCGACACGGGAACAAGTCCTCGAAAAATAGATGCAGTACCGACTAAATAAGTTACGACCCCACCTCTCGCCTGAGCTGTCAATGTCAATCCAATCAGAGAAAACATCAATCAAGACCAACCAGAAGAGTGACGGACCGTCAACAGAAAGCATGAATAATAAAACCAGAAGAGTAATGCGTTACAGTAGTAATGTGTCATTGACAGTGTGAATTTAAAGAAATATCGATTAAAGAAGTTGATTGAAATTATTAATATAATTATTGAAATTAATGAAATATCAATGGAGCGTTAGTGAAAATAAGAGTAGAAAAATAAAACGCTACATGCTAAGCGACGAAAGCGTGCCTATCGTTATGCATAAAAAATTCTTGCTATTTTCTTGCTTTTTTCTATCTTCTTGCGTTGTGTTCATTTGTTCCGTAGCAAATAAATGCTCGTAAACAGTGTATAAATGCGACACGACGCGACTACAGCATCCTCCGTCTTTCTCCCGGTCGCGTCGTATTCATCTCCGTTTCAAGGAAAAACTAAATGGCAATTCGCTCTCTCACTAGCATTAGCAATTATTTCTCATACATTCAATTTTTCCATTAATTAACGTAAAATTTGTGCAGTAAAAACATTACCTATTTCCACCAAACAGCAAAATAAATCTGTATTTCCTAAATCCACAGTATAAACGTGGAAGTAACCCATGTATGACTTTACATGGCCTGAAATTGAGATCAAGCCCTTTTTAAATAAAACCATTTTTTGTTCAGGTTCTACTTTAATTTCATGATGCGCAAACGTTAGGCGACGAAAAACAGCTTTCGCCAAACATCTGAGGCAGGCTACATACACGAAAGTAAACATTTCGGTATTAAATGCATTATATCTCAAAAACGGTAAATCGAAAAAAAAAAGTAACACATGCATTTTGTAGGTATTTTTGTTCTCTACATTTTTGCAATCCTTGCGATGGTAAAAAAAAATTGTTTTTCAGTGAAAAAATGAGAAAAGTCATTTTTGGTGACTTTGGCGCCCTCTAACTTTTCGAATTTTGGTTCTACAGCTTTGGGCCCATGAGATGAATTGTAGAGTATAAAAAGCTCTACATTTTATGTTCAATAAGGTTTTCTCCATGACTTACTGTTTAGCCGCAAAATCGATTTGAAACACTTTTTGAGTTTCCCAAAAAAAGGGGGGGGGGGGGGTCTCAAATTCGGGGGTTCAAAACTCTCAATTCCGAGGACTTAAGCTTTTCTTCGGGAATACAATCGACCCTCAAAAAATTAGCGACTTGGATAGTTTTTAAAAGTTCTGGCCTTTTTTAATTACAGATTGACTGTACTATACGATGGTTATTTTTATTTTTGCAATTATAAATGTAAACGAAAGCGCTACTATAACCCTAAATAAAACAAAGTTCTTAAAAACACCCGTAATTCATTAGCCAACTTGACAACTATCGAATATGCTTCTTATAATAAGTGCGCGCGAAGACTGGCTGAACGCCGTACCCCGCCGTTCCAGGCCCCCGTGTTCCCCTCGACGCAAACTCTGCTTTGCTGAGCTTGCAAAGAACGTGGCCCTGGTCTCGGATTTGGTGATGTTTACATTAATCCGCTTACACGGCCATCCTGTTCTTGGAGCGTCCTCGCTGCTACAAAAAATTTGTATTTCCACCTGGAATTACAAAATTCGGCAACAGTTTTTTTTTTTGTTGACAAAAGTTTTATCAAATTTTTGAAAGTTTTTATTCTCTTGCATGTCATATTTTTTTAAATGTAACTCACAATGTTACTGTCACATTCTAGTGGGGTTGCCACTATTTTTTTTAATACTTTTGGCACAGTAGCATTGCTACTAACATCTTTGTTTACTTTTTACCCAAGATGGTACTGTCATCTTACCATGAGGCGTAGTGGTTCTGCCACTACCCTTTATACTGTTTTTTTTTTTTTAAACCAAGATGGTATGGCTATCTTGCTCAATAGGCGTGGTGGGTAGTGGGATTGCTACTACCCTTCATTCATTTTTTTTTTTTTTTTATAAACCAAGATGGGATTGTCACCTTTTGTCACAAGACGTCGTGGGATTGCCACCACTTTTTTTTTCTTTTTTTTTTTAATCAAGATGGAATTGCCATCTATCTAGGTCTAGCCATTAGGCATAGTGGGATCGCCACTACCCTACTTCTTTTTACAAGAAAATACAAAATTCCATCATATCTTACTTTAAAAAAAATGTTTTTTTTTTTAACAAAATATTACCAACAAAATATCATTTTTTTAAAACCAATTAAATTGAAAATAATTTTCAATTTAACAACTTTATCAAACAACTTAGCATGATGAGCAAATAAACAGAATAGTAAATAAATTACTACTCACATTTTTTTTTATTCCGCTGGAGAAGGCCACCGCCTCAGCTGTTCATGAGCGGCTACGGTTGTCCTACGCCCTTGTTTGGATAAAACATATCTTTCATTTGGAAGAATATTTCTTACAGTGTATGGTCCTTTATATTTCAATTTTAATTTTCCGCCACCAGCCAACTGCGAATCTTCAACAACATCATCACCAACATTAAACAATTTGGTACCATAACGTTTTATATCAAATTGTTGAGCTTGCTGCTTTGCTCGATTTGTTATTTTAATTCGAGCAGCCGCCACGGCCTTGTCAGGGTCAATAAATGTGTCATTAGGCTGCGAGTCAACCAAGAACTGTTTAGTAGCTCTTAATCTAAGATTTATTCCAAGTTGAAGTACTGCAGGGGCGTACCCAGTTGTTGCATAAATTGTGGCATTTAAATTGTCTTCTTGTAGCGTTTTATTTTTCTATTCTTATTTTCACTAACGCTCCATTGATATTTCATTAATTTCAATAATTATATTAATAATTTCAGTCAACTTCTTTTATCGATATTTCTTTCAATTCACACTGTCAATGACACATTACTACTGTAACGCATCACTCTCCTGGTTTAATTATTCATGCTTTCTGTTGACGGTCCGTCACTCTTCTGGTTGGTCTTGATTGATGTTTTCTCTGATTGGATTGACATTGACAGCTCAGGCGAGAGGTGGGGTCGTAACTTATTTAGTCGGTACTGCATCCATTTTTCGAGGACTTATTCCCGTGTCGCAGGTAGAAGCGCACGTAAAAGGCCAGTTTTTTATTTCCGAAATTTGTGAAGCAGGAAGTGCCAATATGGTTTATAATTTATAGTCCTTAATCTTGTGCCTTTAAGAAACTGTTTATTTCATAATTCTGGTGCAGGATGCCCGAGATTTTGATGGATGGATAATGAAACTTAGCAAGGTGAGTGTGTCACATTTTGAACGCCATTCATTTTTTTATCGACAGTGAATACAATGGCAACCGTTGTTTTAGGGTTTTACTTTTCCGTTTTCCTCTTTATTCTTCTTCAATTGTTGATGGCTGCAGGCTTTTGATTTCCCCGGGAAATTGCTGAAAGCGGTGGAGCTGGGACCAGAACTAGAGCTAGTATTAGATATTCCCAGTCCGGATAGCTAAGCTACAAATGGCAATCATTCACAGCCTCGATTTTGAAGGCTAGCCGTTCATTTCTTGGAGGAATATACAGGCCAGTTTATTCCATTTATTTAAATATTACTAACCATAGATTTGTCTCATTTATTTAAATTTTTATTATTATACCTTTTATTTCAATTTAACCTTACACATATTTAATTAATGTCATAATTTAATACGTCAATTTCTTATCTATAATTTTAGTTATTTTTTGTTCAGTATTTTTCAGTACCTTTTTTGGTAGTTAAGTAGATATAACTCGGTTAAGGCTGATATGCCTTAGGTAAAAAGGTTCATGAACTTTCCCCTGCGTAATACAAACGTTTACTAAAAAATTTAATAATTGCAATTTATTTTTCAAGTGCTGAAATCTACCTAGTAGCTTAATCATAATTTGAATGTTACTTTTGACAGACTTATTTTATTTAATCATATCAACATTATTCATATTTTAATTCATAATAAATTATTAACTTTTAGCAGATTAGAACATGAGGTGTGTACATATCTTTGATGTAAATATAATTTGGTTTTATTGTTAAGATATTTTTTTTGCCTCTTTAAATCTACTTTATCCAGGACCATTTAATTGTTAATTGAAACCTATATAGTGTTTTTCTTAGTTTTCTTTCATTTATAAAAAAAAAACTAAGTGGCGCCCTCTTATTTAATAGTTATAATCAAGATTATATTTTTTAAATAGCCAGTCATAAGTGAACCTTCGAACAATCCCAAGCCTCCAATAATTCTGAGCTACCGTCTGCAAACTCTTGGCAAAATAGTAACACTGTAAAGTTAACGCCACATTCTATTGCAGGCAATATATCCATTATTTCTCATTTTTTTTCTGTTAATGTGGAACGTAATAGATTAAAAAGCGTACGCATAGTTCGCTCTACTTGTCCATTTCAGCGAGGCATGCCAGTTGCAATATGATGGTACTGAACTTTATGTTCACTTAAAAAGTTTTTAAAGGTCATGGAGGTAAAGGCAGTGGCTCTATCAGCAATAATCCGTTTGGGTGCACCTAATTCTTTAAATACTGCAAACAATGCACGAATTGAGTCTTCTGTCGTTCTCTTGGGAATCGGCTGTAATCGGCAAAATTTTGAAAAAGCATCAATAATAACCAGAATATAGGTGCATCTTTTTGACCTTACAAGTGGACCTGCATGATCAATATGCCAGGACGATCGGTATGAGATTTGCCCAGAACACATGCTCGACAGTTTCTAATATACTTTTTCAAGCATTGTCCCATTTTAGGCCAAAATAAAACTTCTCGCATTTTGGCGATACATTTATCCCATCCAATATGTGAAGACTTATCATGATATAGTCTCATTGTTAACAAACGCACAGCAAAGGGAACAAAACACTTATGAGGCTTTAATTTAGTAACCACTACATTATCTTTTACTGTAAATGTCCGGATCAGCCTCTGGATTTACAAAAATTTCACGACAAAAATCATCGTTCATTTGAAATTCTTGAAGAGTTTTAACGTTTGATACTTTCTCTGGACTCAGAGTTTTTAAAGCACACACTTTCAAACACACTCATCATTTTACGGATTTCGACTTAAATAGTCCACATGAGCCATTTTATTACCTGGTCCAATAGTAAAATCATAGTCTTGTAATTTCACCCACCAACGTGCAACCCGGGGATGTAAGTCTTTCTTCAAGGCCGTTGCTCGGACTGAGTTGCAATCAGTGTAAACAACAAAATGAATATCATACAAATAAACACGAAAATGTTCCACAGCTTCCACTATAGCAAGTGTCTCGAGATCGTATGAATGATATCTCGATTCATAGTCTGTAGTCCGTCGACTAAAATAGGCAACCGGTCTACAAACACCATTCTCTTTTTGAAAAAGCACAGCACCCAATCCAACTGTGCTTGCATCAGTATGAAGTTTACATTGTAATGCTGGATTAAACATACGTAAAACAGGCGACTCAGTAAGTTTATTTAAAATTAATTGCTTAACACATTCACATTCAGGAGTCCATTCAAAAACATTGTCTCATTGTTTAACAAGGCTGTAATTGGCGTAGTCAGCATAGAAAACCCTCTAATAAACTTGCGAAAATATCCAGCCAGTCCCATAAATTGTCGACACTTTTAACGTCTTTAGGAGTCGGCGATTGAAGCAATGCGTTTACTTTTCGCAGACTAGGGCGAATTGTTATCTCACTTAATAGAAACCGGAGATATTCTGTTTTAAGTTTAAAAAATGAGCACTTATCATAATTTAAAGAAAATTCATGGCTTGACAAAGCTTGTAGAACTTCCCTTAAATTTGTCATTCCTTCTTCAATTGTTGTAGAAGGGACTAAAACATCGTCAATATAAACAAATGCCTTGCTACCATCTCAATCCACCTAATGCTGCATCGATGGCTCGTTGGTAAATTGCTGGAGCATTAATGTAACCAAATGGCATGCGATTAAACTCATATAATCCATCTGGAGTAATAAACGCAGTAATATGTCTTGAATCTTCATCAATTTCCATTTCATAGAAACCAGATTTCATGTCCAATTTTGTGAAATACCTTGCACGATATAAGGCATTTATTTGGTCTTCAATTATGGGCAAGGTATAGATTTCCTTAAAACTTTTTTATTTACATCGCGAAAATCAACACACATTCGCGTCTCATTGTTTTTCTTTTGAACTAGCACAATAGGACTAGCATATTCAGAGCGACTTTTTCGTATAATGCCTTTATTCAACAGGTCATCAATTATTTTATTTACCTCTATTTTTTCTTGATAAGCTAAACGACGTGCACGGTACACAACTGGAGTATCTTTTAATCTAATAGTCATTTTTGCACAGGTTATTTTATCAGGGGTTTTATTTCTATAAAAGGTCAATAAACTTTCCAAACGTAATTTTAAACTATTCTCTAAATCTAACTGATTAATTTTCACAGCATCAACTGTCTTTAAATTAAACACTCTTGCCATAGTAGATAAGTGGTGTAATTCGATCCCATCCCGACCTTTCTGAACACGTAAGGACGGTCGACCAATGACATCCCATCCTATAATAACATCAACATCGCCAGGAATTACATTATCGTAAACTACCATAAAAGAAATGTCTAAAGCCACAGTAGGCAAAACCATAATTAGGTCACTAACGCCAACAGCATAAACCACTTCAGAACCGAGCCCCGAAAAAGCCGTAAACTATTATCGGGCTTTATGATCCCATTAATTGCTTTCACAACCGATCCCTTTATTAATGAAACATCAGAACCAGTGTCAATCAGGTAGGTTATGGCTGGTGCCTGGTTGAAACATAAAACCGTGGCAATCGGGGTACTCTTCATCTGGCGTCATTTTTTTAGGACAAATGCCTTTTTCGGTTTACCATTTTTAGACCAACAACTAATTTCATTGTGTCCCATTTTTTTGCAAAAATTGCAGGTTTGCACGTTATTATTATTTTTGACTTTGTCCGATCTTTCGCTGATTTGGCATGCGTCTTGTTGATGTCCTCGACGGCCGCACTTAAAACAAGTGCCTTTAAACGGTTTGTTTGTTATTTCAAACCGCCGATCTGGTTTCCTTCGAATAGCGTGAGCGTCAGCATTTCTGGAGGCTTTTATCGATCTCCATCGCGTATCAAACTCGCTTAATAATTTTAACAAATCACGTTCATTTTGGGGTTTTTGAATATGAATTGCAGAACGCGCCTCTCCATGATCTAATCCAAACTCCACCATACTTAGCATTTTGTGCCATGGCAGATTCTCCTGGAATCTGTTTATTTGGCGCAATTTTTGGTTGCCATACTCGCATAAAGACTCACATTCTAGGCTCCTTAGCGTCGCTGCTTTAAAGGCACGTGCCCCTGGAGTTCCCTGGTCCGGAAATGCAATAATTAAATCTGCACAAAATGTAGCCCAGGTGCGAGAAAGTGGTCTCCAATCACAGCAATAGCGATAGGCACGATTTTCGCCTTGGTTCATAAAATGGTCACTTATGTTCAAGTCCTCTTTTAATTTGCTGGTGTCATCTAACTATTCCTCAATGGAATAGGTACTTTTGTCAGGATCATAGTTCGTCAGCTTGAATGATATCACCGACCCTGCTGTTGCGTGCGCACTACAGCAATCAACGCCCGTGTTGCTGGGCGTTAGCGTTGAACACGTCGGCGCCATCATGGACTGTTGCGCTAATTGGATTAATTCAGCTGGCTACTGTTGCTGAGCAGCAACTAAATTAATTAAAGTCTCTTGCCAATCCACTTTTTGGCGTTTTAGACTTAGAACTTCTCTGTCGTCCAGCACATCACCCACTACTACACTATGTACGGACTCGACACTTCCGCGACGCGAACCGTTTTCTTCAGTCTTTTTTACTCATTTACAAAGTTCTAGAAAATCCTGAATTACACAGCACGTAGCTATCCCACTTCTGATGTAAACGAAAGGGCTACTTTAACCCTAAATAAAACAAAGTTCTTAAAAAAAATTGTTCTTTGCAAAGCTCTGCTTTGCTGAGCTTGCAAAGAACATGGCTCTGGTCTCGGATCTGGTGGTGTTTACATTAATCCGCTTACATAAATAAACCTATGCATTAGTGTAATTATTCTTTTTAACCTAAGTAAATCTGAAAATTTGTCAATAATAATTTTTTTTTTGTTATTTAAAGTTATTAAGGATGGTTCGTTTTAAAATAAATGCGCTGTATAAGTGCAGCTGCTGTGTACTTGTAAGATAAATTCACCACGTTTTTTTCATATTCAATTTGTATTTAATTAACTTTATTAATATTTTTAAAATTATTACAATATCTGAAATGAGTTTTGAACAGAACATTAAAAAAACAACACGTTGCATATGCAGAAAGCCTATACGGAGTGAATGGAAATAAACAGAAAATGTTGTATAGTCTTGTGTAGGTATAAAGTATTTATTTACATAGGCAATATAATGGATGATGTATAGGTTTTTCAGTTTATTTGCAAGCCCAATTTTAATCTTCTCTGAAGTACCCCACTTAAATGGGTAGAAGCCATGTAAGTGGTTTTTACAGAACGGCTTCGTCATTCTTCCTTTAGACATTTGGCGCCGTCTCACAGAACTTCTTTTGGTAAAACATTGACTTATACTACTTAAGAGCTCTTTAATAATACAGTGTAAATAAAGTAAATACATGTATTTTTCTATTTGTATAGGGCATAAACTTAAAAGTAAATAAATATATTTTAGCGGTAGAGTTTTTTTGTAGAAAATAAATAATATAAAAAAGATTAAAATCACTATTCAGTATTACTATGTGTTCTGTTCTTGCCTTCACCTCATTTTCACTTTATTGATTAGTTCAATACTTAGTTTGATTTAGTTTAGTAGATAACGGTAATCGAAAGGATATGTCCCGAAGAAGTCTAAAGTTTTGGAAGGAGAACAAATAATAAAATTTATTAAGAAGGCTCTTAGTGATATCTACTTGGTACACAAAATCATATTGGTAATGGGTGTTTTTGGAGGTTTAAGACGAGATGAGTTGGTCAAAATGACCATTGATGATATTGAAGATAGAGGAACGGTCTTGGTTATAAAGGTACCAGAAACTAAAACTTTAACTTGAAAAAGTTTTACTATCATTGTAGAAGATTTAGGCGCTTTAAATTTAATAAAAAAGTACGCAGCATTAAGATCAGCTGGAATAAAGGAGCGAAGATTCTTTCTTACCTATAGAAAGAGTCGCTGTACAGTACAACCTGTTGGAAAAAATACTATAGGAAGCGTCCCGTTGCTCGCAAAATTTTTAAAACTGGATAATGCAGAAGCTTATACCGGCCACTGTTTGCGTCGCACATCGTCAACTTTACTTGTTGAGGCAGGTGCTTTGTTTGAAATGCTAAAACAACATGGGAAATGGAAAAGCTCTTCAGTAGCTGAAGGATATATAGAAGAAAGTATTTCATCCAAAAATAAAGTAGCCAAAATGATTGCCAATTCAGTTAATTCCGAGGTTAATTTCGTATCGACTTTTGAAAATTTTTTAATGGACAATTTACAAACTATACAAAATAGCGTTAGTGCTGCCACCTCTACCATCACAAAAAACACCTACCATTCTATAGCGGGATCAGCTACATTTTCCGGGACATTTCAAAATTGTAATTTTCATTTTGGAAATAAAGTTTAATTTTTAGTATTTAAAGAAACATTATTTTTTTGTATAAAATGGATGATTATTCTTTATTATGAAAGAAATAAAATTGGATAAGCAATAAAATTTCCAAGCATTATTATAATGCCCGCTTATAATGCCCTAGGTGTGATAGCAGGTATTATTGCTACCATAACATATTCCGTTTCTAAGGTATTATAAATCAATAATAGATAGGTAAAACATAAAAAAATAATGCCTAGTTTCACAAACATTGAATATCGGGACATCTTATTTATTTACGGTGTCACAAATAGAAACTCGCGGGAGCTGCTTCCCGCGAGTTAGGGAGTAAGGGAGTATGCGCTTCTGTAGTGAATTGTTAAAGAAATCTAATTATTATAGGGATCGCTTAAATATGTCATCAAATAGGCAAAGAGAGTGTTGGTCGATTATTAATGATTTTAGACATTGCCATAGAAAAGTATCCGATTCGGAGTTAAGACCTGACATTTTAAATGACTATTATTGTGATATACCTAATATCTTGCTCAAGGGCATTCGTAGTAACATTGATCCCTTACACTATCTTCAACAAGTGTCGGTTGAGCATTCATTTTTCTTTGAACATTCATTTTCTTTGAATGAAATCAAACGCCTAAAAAAACCATAAATCATCTGGAGCTGATGGGATATCTTCGAGGTTGTTACTCTTTTTACCTGATTCAGCCTTAAATGCTTTAGTTTCTGCCATAAACAATTCTTTACATATTGGCATTTTTCCTTCATGTTTAAGGGAGGCAGTGGTTATCCCTCTTCATAAGGGTGGAGATTTGGATCAGCCTTGTAATTTCCGTCCCATTTCTATTTTGTCTACCCTCTCTAAGATAGTTGAAAAACTTGCAAAAAGCAGAATTTTGTCCTTTTTACATCATAATGGCATTTTGTCTGCAAATCAGTTTGGATTTCAAGCCGGTAAAGGGACTCATGTTGCTGTTTTTAGCTTTTTGGAGAGCGTCTATTTGTCCTTGAATTCTGGAGAGTCATCGGCGGCAGTGTTTTGTGATCTATCCAAAGCATTTGACTGTGTGGATCATGGAATACTGTTATCTAAGCCCGATAAATATGGTTTTAGGGGCGTAGCGTTGCGATGGCTTGAGTCCTATCTATCAAATCCTACTCAGAAGGTTACAGTGTCTGGGCGTTTGTCTGCTTCTAGATCCCTAAAATGCGGCGTTCCCCAGGGTTCAGTGTTGGAACCACTGTTATTTTTACTGTATGTGGATGACTTGAGTTCATTGAAACTGCAGGGCAGGGTGGTTCAGTTTGCTGATGATACCACCATACTATGGAGCCACAAAAATTCTGATTATATTAAAACTTGTATCCTTGAAGACCTTCAGATTTTATCAGGGTGGTGTGCTTCCAACAGGCTCGTGTTTAATGTAAGAAAGACGTCTATTATGGGGTTTAAGTGCGATGTTCCGGGTCTGATGTTTGACGAAAATTCCCTCTTGCAGAATAAAGAGTGCTGCAAGTTCCTAGGAATTACCATTGATCGCCTTTGATTTGAAGATCATATTTTACATTTAGCTGGGAAATTATCTTCTGGATGTTTTGCAGTAAGAATGGCAAAACAAGAGCTGGGAGGGGTGGTTGCACGTTCAGTGTATTTTTTACTTATTCGGTATGGCTTGCCTTTTTGGGGTTTAACCAATAAGGGGCTACTTAACATGTCTTTGTTATTCAAAAAAAGCAGTTAGATACCTGTGTTCTGCTAAGTTAAGAGATTGTTGCAAACCCCTCTTCATTTCTGAAAAAATCCTAACTCTTTTTTCACTCTCTATCTTAGAAACAGCTGCTCTTATTCACAAAATTCCCAAACTACCCTCAGACACTGGCCATTTGACTCGTCGTGTAAATGATGTTCCCCTACCTATTCCTACGTCTTCCCTTACCAAAAACTCATTAATTTACATAAGTAAAAAAATTTACAATCATGTTCCTCTATGTGTTAGATATATATCGAATGTTAAGAAATTTAAAAGAGAATTAAAGACGCTTTTATTGGCTAGGGCATACTATAACCTGGATGACTTTTTTCATGATAGGTTTTAACCTTGGACATGTTGGAGAGTTTTTTTTTTTCCTTTTGTCTTCTCTAGTTTTGTCAACAAGTTTACCTTTATTTAGTAATTGATTGTTTTATTTAGTTATCTTTAATTCAAGTATGTTCAAAAATTCTTGTGTTTAATTTTGTTCATAGTTCTGTCAATTTTTGAAATTGTGTTTTTCTTTGTTTTTTTAGTTTGTAGGATGCTGGTACACAAGATTATTCTTACGTAATATAGCACATTTTCTTTCTTTTTTTCTCTTTCTTCTGATGGAGCAAATTTTAAAAAAAATTGTCAGTAGCGTAAAATACGCCACCGGAGACTTGGTCCTTTTTTGCCTCAAATCTGAGAGGTGATAAGATATTTTTTTATAAAAAGTCAACCGTTTTGATTCTCCATTTAATTTGGAAAAAAAGTTACTCTCGCAAAATTATGATTTAAGGCACTGTTTTTAAAATATGTTAATTTAATTGTTTAGAAATACCTGCTAAAATTTATAAAAAAAAGGAAATTGGGCTTAGATTTGTAAAAAAATTGAATACTTTAACACCCTGTATCTTTGTTATTAAACATTTCTGAGAAAAATTTTATAATAATAATAATAATAAGACGTTTATTAGCCACCAATACAAAAAAAAGCATAATTACAGAAGGTAATATGATTATATACATGGAATTGAATATAAGAATATTAAACAAGAGAGCATATTAAAAACAATAGGTTATATAAAGAATTTAGTTAACACAAGTAAGGCAACTAATAAGCCATGCATTCAGACTTCCAGAAAAGAAGGAAACAACTTCCTGGATTCTGTTAAGGCTTATAATAGAAGAAGTAAGAGACAAAAAGAACAATTCTTATAGACAAACTAAAAAAAAAAAACAAATAGGTAGGCATATACTTATGAGGGGGGAAAAAGCAGTAGGGGGAAAAATGGATGAAACGGAATGAAAAATTCTTTTTTTTTTTTTTTTTTAAACAGTTAATTTTTGAATAATAAATGTTAATAGAATATTTTACGTTGCATTCAGTTAGTTAGCATGTGCGTAGTATTTTAATAAAGAAAGGCATTTAAGAAAAATTAAGTTTCATTTAAAAGAAGAAGCTTGGTTTTTAATTTAAAAGTTTTTTCAGTGACAGTAAAATTAATTATTTTGAACTTATTAATCAAATTTGGTACGACATAAGAAAAGGATCGCTTAAAGAGTTATTTGCTATGGCAAGGAATTGTTAAAAGATTTTTACGTCTTATATTAAGATTGTGCACATCAGTATGATAGGTAAGCTTTTCAAGTAAGTAAGGCGGAGTTTTTGATTTAAGAATTTTGTAAGAAAAACATAAAATATGTAATATTGGTCTATTGTGCATATTTAGCCAACCTGCTTCTTTTAATTTATAAGAAATATGTTGTCGTCTTCTCGGTCTTCTTATACCAAATATAAGTCTTAAGCAAGAGTTTTGAAGTTTTTGAATTCTACCTGAGTCAAAGTTATCGAGACATGGTCCATAAATTGTGTCGCAAAAATTTAACGGTGATAGTACTAAAGCATCACGGAGCAGTTTTTTGATATTTGAGCTTAAAAAATGTCTTCGACGATATATTGTTTTTAAGGCAGAATATCCATTTTTTAGTTTAAGGGTAACGTGTTCTTTGAATCTAAGTTTATAGTCTATTACTAGTCCAAGATTTTTTGCAGAGTTTTTAAAACTTATTATATTGTTATTAAGGTGTAAATTATTTAAAATATTAGTTCGATGATTGTCACTACAAAAAAAATAGCTGCTGATTTAGTGGGGTTAATCTTTAAAAGTAATTTTTGAGTTTCTATATTTAAGGTATTTAAATCCTCATTTATATATTGATTAGCTTGGACAACATTAGTGTGATGAAATGAATAAAATAGCTGGGTGTCATCTGCATAGCAATGGTGCTTACAGTGTAAATTTTTTTTAGTAATTTGTGAAGTATAAAGAGTATAAAACAAAGAACCAAGAATGCTACCTTGGGGCACCCCAAAGGTAACATCCAATGCATTTGATTTATTGTTATTAAGCACTACTCTTTGTTTTCGATTAAACAAGAAAGAAGACACCAATGCCAACGCACACTCAGCAAAACCCATATATTCAAATATAGCCAGTAATATTCTGTGATTTACCATGTCAAAGGCTTTAGAAAAATCTAAGAGAACCAACACCGTAGCTTTATTTTTATCAAGTTCCTTAAAAATATCATCAGTCACTTTAGATAAAGCGGTTGCACAACTATACCCCTTACGAAACCCAGACTGGTATTTAGGAATTAAATTATTTACATTTAAATATTGAACTATTTAATACTCCATAATTTTTTCTAATATTTTTGATAGTATAGGAAGTACAGATATTGAGCGAACATCATTAAATTCAACAGGATTTTTTTTTTTGGGCAAAGAAATAACATTGGCTTCTTTCCATTGATCGGGAAAGCAGTTTTGTTCTAAACATACGTTTATAATATGAGTGAGTGGTTTAATTATGGCAGGACAACAAAGCAAAATCAGGGTAATGTTTAATTGATCAACGCCAAATGCTTTAGATTTAATAGATTTTAAGTAATTTATTATTATATCTTGTGTCACCAAATTAAATTTAAATTCAGCCAAATAATTTAACCTATGTTTTTTAAAATACCCAACAAATTCTTCGTCAGGGTTATTTTTATTTTTGTTAATATTAGAAAAAAAAAATTAAGTTTATCTACATCTTGCATAAGAGGAGGAAGTTGTATATTTGATTTATTAGAAATATTTAGTTTATTAAGTTCTTGCCATGTTTCTTTGTTATTACATACTCTAAATCTGTGAGCCAGGTATGCCTTTTTTCCGCCCTAATTGAACTAGTTGCAAGATTTCTGTACTGCTTATAATTTTCTCAATCCTCGCGACTTTTGGTGTTTCTAAATTTACATAAAGCCGAGTTGCGAAGTCTTTGTATAAATCTAATATTAGGAGTAATTTCAGTAATTAATGAAAGTGTATTTCTTTTTAAATTCTCTATCACGTATTAAAATGAATGACGTTAAAACTGCACCACTCTGTATAGCTTTCTGATCTGAACAGTCGAACGTTCAAGTTGGCTTAAGCCATATTTTGTGTCGGCCCACATTTTTGTGCTTCTTTTAAATTGAAAAGAGGTCATCCACAGGCGAGCTCATCGGCTACAATACCAGTAGCATCTTCAGCATCTTCAAAAGAAGATTAAAACTATAGGGTTTCGAACTTAAATTTTAAAGTTTTTGGTAAAGCAATTTGAATTACTAGCATTGAAAATCAAAAGCAGGAATCGAACAGTCATTCTCAAAAAAATAAGCTGTAGATTTTAATTATAATTTTTAACGTAAAAAAATTTACAATGCTATTCTTTTTAATAACAAACAATCTTATTTACTACGAAGAGGATGATTGACAAACATTTAACTGAAGTACTCCTAAAGGCAAATCCACTCCAGAGGAATTAACTCGAGTACACTAAAGAACGGTCTCGAAGCCATAGCTGAAAAAGCAGAGACGGGAATTCAACAATAAAGAGGTTTCATTAGTTCTCTTGCTTGACGTTGAAGGAGCTTTTCATAAGGCGAAAACCATGAAGATCTATGAGGCCCTACAGGTCAGAAATACACTGGGTTCATTGGAGGACTACTAGTTCAACTCTGGGAGATCACCGGGCAGATATTGGGGTGGATGGTGAGTGCTCGCAATGAAGTTGTCTGTTGCTAAACCTCTGGTTGCCTAAAAGTTATGGGCTAAGGTTCACTTGTAGAATTTTTAAGCCAAAAGAAAGATAGAAAAATTTATCTTAGTACTTAAATTAATAATATTTTGACGTTAAAATTACACTCGTGAATTTTGGTCTATTACTAGACACCAAGCAAAACACCGCCATATTTGCCAAGGGTGAATTCATCGATGGGAGAAATTTCGTTTCCCCAACGAATTATAAATAAAATTCTTAAAAGCGTAGACACCAACAAAGCTTCTGGACCCGATGGAATTCCAGCCCTTATAAACGTTGTGCAGACGAATTGACTCCTCCCTTATGTAGACTGTTCACGGCATCGTATAAGCAGGGCCAATTTCCAACAAGCTGGAAAACTGCTCGAGTGCAAGCTGTACCCAAAAAGGGTAAGAAGACGATGCCGCCCGATTGCACTAGTTCCAGTAATATCGAAGATTATGGAGAAAACAGTCAACCAACAACTGTTAAGATATCTGGAATCATCTGGACTAATCAGCGATCATCAATACGGCTTCCGAAAGCTTAGATCCACCGGCGATCTTCTGGCCTACGTCACACACTTGTGGACGGAGGCCATGGAGAAGCACGGCGAGTCCCGCTCAGTCGCTCTTGACATTTCCAAGGCATTTGACAGAGTGTGGCATGAGGGACTACTAACCAAGCTCTCCTCAATCGGCATACAAAACTCATTATTGAATTGGATCAAAAGTTTTCTTGAACAACGAACAATCCAAGTAGCCGTCGATGGATACCTCTCGGACAAATTTAACATTAACGCTGGAGTCCCTCAAGGATGCATTCTATCCCCCACCCTTTTCTTGGTATATATCATCGATTTGCTAGGAACCACTGTCAATCCAATCTACAGCTTTGCGGACGATAGCACACTTATTTCCACATTTAAGTCCGCCAAACCAACGACAGCCGCAAGTTCTCAGAATCTTAGGCAGCAACAAGTAGCTTCAACCAACAACGATATTAGAGCAATCTTGGAGTAAGGCGATAACAATTTGGTCAATTTTAACGCTAAAAAAACGCAGGCTGCAGTATTTACGATGAAGACTAACCTTGGTGGCACGGAGCTGGTTATGGCAGGGAAAACATTGCCAATGAAATCATCTTTACATCTTCTAGGAGTCGAGGTCACCAACAGTATGTCCTGGCATCACCACGTTGTCGAGGTCGCCAGGGCGGCTTCCAAAAAACTCGGAGTGCTTTTCAAAACAAAAAAACTGTATACACCAGAACAGCTGCTGACTCTTTATAAGGCTCAAATACGCCCATCCCTCGAGTATTGCTGGCATGTCTGGAACTCTCTCTGCACCCAAGCATAGTTTAAACCTGCTGGATTCTATACATTCGTCTTATCGATAAACCAGAACTGACAAAGAGTCTGGATAGTCTGGAGCACAGGAGAAAGGTGACTGATCTCTGTTTATTCTACCGTTATTATCACGGTAAGTGCTCCTCTGAGCTGGCAGGCCTGATTCCACCCAGGGCTGTTCCGGCAAGAAGGACGCGTCTAGCAGTTGCGGCTCATCAACATCGAATCCACCTGCCTACCCCAAGGACATCGCTGTATCGGGACTCATTCATCTGGAGAACATCTTCTTTGTGGAACAGGCTTCCACCTCACATATTTCCCGACGCATACAACCTACAGCGATTCAAGATAAATGCCCACAAATATCTTCGCGCAAGCACCACTCCAAGAGTGACATAGGACTTGCCTCTTGTGCTTGTGTTTAATATATAAAAAAAAAAACAGTCTGTATTTAAATTCAAACAATATGTATTCTTTGCAGTAATTGATTGTAACGCAAAATGAAAGAACATCCGTAACGGGTTTGTCGGGAGCCTGAAACCAGCGGCAAGAGGTTTTTCGTCAAAAGTAAAAAAACCTTACTAGTTGCACGACATTATGCAATTTGTAATGCCGTATGTAATGCCAGTTCAACATTTAGGACACACTGGAAATATTTATTTTCCAGACTTTGAGTCATTAACGCAACCAGATGGAAAACCAGACGAGCCGTTTGAGGCACCTCAAAATGAAAACGAATTTGAAAATAATACTGAGGTTTCTAGCAATAAATCAATAGTGGAATCTTCTGAACATCACACTCAAGATACTCCCAGCCTAGTCAGAAAAAAGAAGAGAATTCTACCACAAAAAGAAGAAGTTGACGTGACTGTTTTATAATATATCCAAGAAAAGAAAAACAAAACCTCAGAAGTGATGTTTGTTTCTTCTATAATTACTACCTGATGTACAGAGTCTGTCATGAGTCAGAGTCTCTTATGTTGTTGGAAGAGTTAATAACGCAGCAAGAGCAACCTCTGAAGGTCACGTCATCTTGATCAAGTGGATTTTCTACCAGAAGAACAGTCATCACGCCCACTCCTTCGCCCAACGATGTCGCATCGTCTCCATTTTCAACCGATACTTATTACAGCACAAGTAATGACTCGCCTGCTATCAATTTAGAACGACATGGTTTTATACAAAATGATAGTAGTTATAGTATACCGGATGTTCATTTGAAAACTTCCCACCACGGATTTATGAAAAACCACTGTTTAAAAAAAAAACGCCGAAATACGTCAAAAGGTTTGTCAAGGGGGACAACTTTCTAACCTGAAATTACTTCACCATCTTTCACCCTCTGCCCCCCAGGGTCATCCCCTTAAAAATTCTTAACGTCAAGGGGTATCTCAATTTGTTCAGATAGAAAACAAAAACATGAAAATATCAGTTTTTATTTCAATTAGTGTTCAAAATGTTGCCCGTTAGGGTTTGCCAAATCTACAATTCGTTTATAATTTAAAATGGAAACATCAACAACAAACAGCAATTCCGAAGATTAGACGTGGAAAAAACTAAATAACAACCTGAATTTTTTTTCGCATTCTTTTCATCAACACAGATATCCTGGGCGAACTGTATTTATTGTTATACCTGCTTAGTTATTTATAGTTGCTAAAGAAAATAAAGAATTTATTTTGCTCTCAGTTACAATTGTGACAGTTTTGGAATAGTGAAAATTTATTTGTTGAATTGAAGATTTTACATCCAAAATGGTTTACATACTAGCCGAAAGAGTGGAAATTATTTTAATTTATGGTGCCTAAAATCAATGTGCTCAGCAAACTGCCGCCACGTTTAACGCCAGACATCCGAAGAAGATAACTTCGCATAGGTATGTTTTGAACCTTGTTACTAAGTTTACTGTATCTGTTGCAAATAAAAAACATGATCATCGGCGAATTTTGGATGAAGCCGCTCAAGTTGAAGTTTTAGGTCATTTTGGAATAAATCCTAATCCTTCATTACGCAAAATTGTTGCTGCCACTGGTATTTTATTAGGCTCTGTTCACACAGTTATCAAACTTCATAAATTTCATCCATTCAAAATGAAAATATTGCAAGAGTTAACCGAACACGATTTCGATAGGCGGGTTGAGTTTTGTGAAAATATGACTGAAGCGATTAATTATAATACTATTCATGTAAAGAATATTAACTGTAGATATTGGAGCAAGCAAAATCCTCATGCATTTGTAGAAGAGCATACCCAGTACCCTCAAAAAATTAATGTATGGGCAGGCATTTTAGGAAATAAAGTGATTGGGCCATTATTTAATAACCGAAATTTAAATGGAGAC